>NW_012151840.1:5851329-5869507 GCF_000956105.1 Propithecus coquereli
CAAAAAAAAAAAAAAAAAAAAGGGCTGACACAAGTGACTCTGCCAGCTCTAGTCTCTGACTAAGCTGCTTTGTGATTTTTGCTTTTGTGCACCAGACCCCAGAAGACCATTTCCTTTTTCTTCCTTCATCGATCCATCACCATTGTACGCTACATTCTCTTCTCCTCTTCCTGCCTCTATTGGCCAGGTTTAAATCTGGGCCACCAGCCTTCCTGGCATATACCTATTCCCCCAACTAAACCTTCCCAAACCCTAGGAAACAAGGGTATTTCACAAGACTATGCATTGTGACCCAGAGAAGCAGGTATCATAATTAACAGCAGGCTGGGAAGCTAGTCCCACCTGCTCTGAGCGCACGTGTCTGGAACCGAAACCATCTGGGTGCACACACCCCTCCACCCCGGAGAAGTATGGGCACATGTTAGCGCCAAATGCCTAGTGATTAGGTAACCCTCCTCTCTCACATCCTCCCTGCTCCTTCCTCCTCCGGCAAAGCCCAGCATTCCCCAAAGTCCTGGCAGGCTTGGAGACATCAGCTGCAGTGCTCCTCAAAGTAAGAACCCGGCAGTAAATAGGAGAGATGGAATGGTGTGAGGAGGAATTTATGGGCTGAGTTAGGGCAAGTATCATGAGTAGAAGGAACAGGCAGTCACCAAACTTGAAAGGTTCCTCTGCCCAAGAGTTTCTTCCCCACCCAGGTGTCACAGAGCCAGGACTTCCATCATTTTAGAATGTGTTCATTCCTTTGGAATAAGCAGTAATGACTGCAGATGAATTCTCTTTTAAAATGCAAATATTCTGACCCAGCAATTCCACTCCTAGGTATTTCTCTCCAAGAGAAATGAAAACATATGTCCACGCAAAAACTTGTATGCCAAAGTTGATAGCAGCATTATTCATAATAGCCAAAAAGTAGAAACAACCTAAATGTCCACCAACATCCATCCATGATGAACTTATCTATGATAAAACATACATACAATGGAATATTATTCAACCATAAGAAAGAAGGAAGTACTGATTCATGTTACAACATGGATGAACCTTAAAAACATCATGCTAATAAAAGAAGCCACATTATTATTCTTCTAATAAAAGAAGGATCAAGTATGATATGATTACATTTATATGAAATGTCCAGAACAGGTAAATCCATAGAAAAAGAAAGTAGACTAGTGGTTGCCTAGGGCTAGAGAGATTGGGGGGAACTGAGTGACTGCTAATGGGCCGGGATTTCTTTATAAGATGATGAAAATGTTCCAAAATTGATTTACTGATGACTGTACAACTCCATGGCTATACTAAAAACCACTGAATTATATACTTTAAATGGGTGAATCTTACGGTATATGAATTATATCTCAATAAAGCTGTTATAAAAATTATGTGAACCTCATGGTAAGTCTTTAATAAATCATAGCTTTAGTTTAAACAAACAAACAAAAAAGAATGGGGCTCAGGAAAGACTTGGTATTAAACTACTTCAGCTTCTAAGGTCCTAAAGGAATATTACCTATTCCACATAAAGACAAGGGTTCAGACTGCGGCTGATAAAGAAATTCCAAATCCACTCAGCTGTTTAGGGAAACTCTCTGGCCAAGACAAATCCAAAAATAAATAAATAAATAACAATAGAGAGGATGGGAAAAAAGCAACTATTCTAAGGAAGAGTAACACTGATAGATTACTTAAAGAAAATCACCTTATCAAAGAGCCTAGAGCAGCAGAGGACACCAGCTGCTTCGCCATGAAGTTAGAAAAAGAGAGAGGAGGAAAGGTGCCCAGAGAGGGATGCCAAAAATGAACCCTGGCCATCACCCTATCTGAGACCAGTCCTGGCTGAGTGAGGACTAGCAAAGGTCACTCAGGTCTTTGCCCTGTGTCTATGTATAGGCCCCCTCTCACTCTTGGGTCCCCCACTGGCACAGGGACCTGGATCATCAAGGAAAGGGAAAGAAACAGGTAGGAATAAACAAATGTCAGCCTAATGAGAAGCAGCAAACCTTGATCAAACCAGAGAGTTTCCATATTCTTCACCCATCCCTTGGCTGGGTGCTCAGAGGTTAAAATTGTCTAGTCTAAGCCAAGAGCAAATAGAAAACAATAGCTAACATCTGAGCACTTACCACGTGCTAGGCACAATATTTAATGTGTCATGCGTATTATCTCATTTAATCCTCACAACAACCTTATGAGAAGGGTGCAATTATTATTCATGTTTTACAGATGAGGAGACTGAGAATGAAGAAATTCAGTAATTTACCAAAGTGATCCTGGACAAAGCAAACATCAAAGCCCTGACTAGAGCCCACCTTAGTCAGATTCTCAGAGCCATGCTCTTAACCACAATACTATTAGCAGAAATCATAGTTTAGCCAAAAACTGACATACAGTTGCACTGAGAGAATGGGAGGGGAGCATGTAAGAGGTGGGAGTATAAATCTTCCTATAATTCCTAGAATAGGAAGCCAACAGATGTCTGAAACTGATAAATCAAGAAATATCACTATGAACATATTATTTAGAAACGTGGAGGTAAACACCGGAAAAAACAGCTAAAAGGGTTGAGAGTGGTTACTTCCATGGAGCAGAACTTGGAGTAGGGGACCATTTTCTTTTAAAAGCCTTTTGATATTATCAGATCTATTTAAAATCATGCACATACGTGCTGACTTCAGCAGCTCATATACTAAAATTGGAATGATAAAGAGAAGATTAATATGGCCATATTAAAAAATTGTTTTAAATTATGCATATTTAATCCTTTGATTAAAAAGTGATTTAAGAAGAAAGAAAGAAAGTGGAAGGAAGGAATCAAGAGATCATCCACGCCAAAGTCTAACGTCACGGATATCTGTTCTTTTGCCACACAGTTTCCATTCCCCTCCACTGGGAACACTTGGGTCTTGTTTGGAGAATCTTCTTCCTTGACCGGTAATCGGGTGGGCCTGTCAATCAAGGAACTCTGCCCTGGCCAAGTCGGGGCCAAGGGGCAATGGCACCCTCTCCCTGGAATCTTGAGCAGAATGGCAAAAAGACCTAAAACAGCTAGAACCAATTCACCAGGCAATAGAAAGCCTCCATTAGTTCCTAGTTAGGTCTTTTTAAGCTTTCCCTTAAATTCTGCAAGCTGCCCCATTTCCTTCTAATAAAATATTCTTCTGCTTAAGTTAGCTGGAGTTTATAACCAAAGGAAATTAATGGAAATGTCTAATAAAAATGAGTGTGATATTTATTTGTTCTTTTATTTGCCAGTATAAATTACAATAGTGGCTTGCAAATTTTTTCAAACTCAGAAATATATTTTACATCACCATCAAGTAAACACACACATATAATATGTACACGCACACACACACATATAACTGAAACAAAAGTGTTGCCACAAATATCTACCCTCATTAATGCTGTGAGAGTGTTAATTTTACTCCTTTGTTTATGCTGGGTCCCACTCAGTAAGTTGATTTCAGACCCACTAATGGTTACAGTCTGCAGTTTTGAAAAACACTGGCTCCTTATACCTGCTCCATCTGCCTCCAACAATAGAAAAGACCCGCCAGGGCTTTCAGACCAGCCTAGGCAACATAGCGAGATCTTGTCTCTACAAAAAATAAAAAAATTAACCGGGTGTGATGGTAGACGCCGGTAGTCCCAGCTATCCGCCGAGGCTGAGGCGGGAGAATTGCTTGAGTTCGAGGCTGCAGCAAGCTACCACTACAGCCTAGACAACAGAGACCCTGTCTCTAAAAAAGGATGTAAAACAGAAAATTTAAAAAACCCAGAGAGTGTATTTGCTGTATTTCCATGTCCATATGTGCTGCACTAAGGCACAGGGCCTGGCTGGTGGGAAAACAAAACCCAAGGTTCCTGACTCCCACTATGATATGCAATCAGTGCAACTGTCTAGCTGATTCCAGAAGAAACATCTGTTCGTGTATTTATTCACTCACTCATTTTGCACATGCACTGAGCACTCTTCAGTGTGTGAATATATGACAGGTTCCTGGGGACAGTCCAGAGCCATAAATTCTGTCTGCAGGCTGGCTCAGTGGAGAGGAATCTGGGACAAAGCCTGTCTCCTGACTGATTGATTGTTTACCATCTCCTCCCCCTATTTGAGGGCCCAGGAATGTCTCAAAGATTAGATTGGGGCAATGATTACTTCATTTCAAGCTTTGGAGTAAAATAAGTCGCAAGTTTGGCCTAGAAAAAAAAGGAAGCAAAGGGAATTCCTGTCTCCCGCTTGCTCTAGAGGTCTCTGGTTAGCTTCAAACTAATCTATAGCTGGAAACTATTCGAATTCCTTGCTCACTATTTTCCTACTGACTCTTTCTGCGCCACCAGACAAGCAGCCAAAACATCAAGAAATAGCAGAAGGTGGCGATTCCTTCTCAACACTGCCCATGCCTGGTCTTAGACTTCTCTTTGGATCTCTTTGCTACAGCAAGCAAAACGAACATCCTTCTCCTTTATTTATCTCATACCATTTTCCCCCAACCATTCCAAAACGGTGAGCAAGAACATGGAGTAGGAAGCCGGCAGTGGCACATGCCTATAGTCCAAGCTACTCAGGAGGCTGAGGCAGAAGGATGGCTTGAGCCCAGGAGTTTGAGGCTGTAGTGCACTATGATCGCGTCTGTAAACAGCCACTGCACTCCAGCCTGAGAAACATAGTAAGACCCTCATCTTGAAAGAAAAAAAAAAGAAAGAAAGAAAGAGAGAGAAAGTAGGACTTGGGGCTGACACAGTAAGGGATGGATTTTTTCCATCTCTTCATGGTTCCATAGGTGGGAGAGTGGCAGGCTACAGATGGCTGGGGGTTGGGCGACTAGTGTTGGGCAGCAGCAAGACCTGGATTATAATGTGGCAGAAACACTCATAGCATGGGCAGAAATGAAGAGAGGACTATGAGCAGAATTAAAATCCCATTTGTACTTTAAATTTGAAACAAGTACCTATTCTACAAATATTCTTTGAAGAAGAGCCATAATCCAGCTGCAGCTGGGTTAGCTCTACCTCAGGGGCGTGCTGAGACCGGCAGAGGGTAAGGGAATCAGAAGGGGTGGGAGGTGGGGGTGATACAAACTCCCCGTCACCTTGGCTCCCATTTCACTCACCCACAATAGCCTGGAAATCCATGAAATAGTACACTCCTATGTGGGTTATGTTCCCCAGCAGAGCTAGAAACACTCAGCCACAAATTACCCTCCTCTGCCTCTGGAGAGGAAAAATCATATGGTGAGCTGGGGTGGGGAGAACAGGGATGGGGAGGCAGGGAGTGAGGGAAGCAGGACAGAACAGCTTGCACTGGAAGACGCCCCCTCTCTCCCCAAACCTCATGCCGGTCCAGAAGCCCTCGCATGGGTCACTTCCATTCGAGTCTCAGCCCAGGTTCTACATCCCCTTTATCCACTGTGCCCAGGGCTTGGCGGCTGGAGACGGAAGCAAAACCAACAAACCGTCCCAGGAAGCTATCGGTTGGCCGATAGGGGGAGGGGAGAAGGAGAACTGTAAGAGGGAAGGAGAAGTCCGAGACGAGAGGTGACCCTCAGGCGGAAAGCCATATCCTTCTTAGCAAACGGTGAGTCCCAGGCCAATCTCGCCATCCTTGCCCTACCCATCCCCCACCCTCCAATCCAAGCCCTAGGATTTCACCCTCTACCCTTTTTCTTGTTATTGATCACCCGAAGCACCACGAAATTATTCGAATGCCCTATAAGGTCACCAGGACCCACGGGAAAGCCTAATCCGCCTCAGCGGGACACAATGTCCAGCGGAGCTCAGGGATCCAGTCTCGAGCTCATTCTCTTACGACCCGATCTAGAAGCCCACAGGACGCCTGAGTAACGCGCTCAGAGACCCGCGGCCCAAGCAAGGGCTCGCAGGCGCCGAGTCCCAGGCAGGAGCCGCAGTGTCCTCCCTCCCGAAGGGCAGGGACGCCCCGAGCCCTCGAGCCTCAAGAGTCTTCATCCTGTGACTCCCCGGGACACCCACTGTCCGTCTCCAGCAGTAGAAAAGAGAGAGAAGGGCTGACCGCACGGAGCCGGGCACCAGGTGATGTCAGCGAACTCGACGCGGGGCACGGGGGGGACGGACTTAGAGACGGAGCATACCAAGGGGGAAGGCGGTGTGGACGCTTTTTCTTACCTCGGCCTGGCCCTCCGGGTGCACGTCCACCAGGGTACACCAATTCCGTGTCCCGTTCATTTCTTTCCCGCTGGGCTCCAGGCACACAACCTAGCCCTTCTGCCCTGCGGTCCGGCGCCTACTAGGCGGGCGCGCGCGGAACCGCCCCCTGTATAGGCGCGTCAAGGGCGGGGGCTGCAGGTGGGCCACGCCCCTAGGGCGCTGTTTCGCCAACGACAAGAGGAGACAGCGCGAGGTAGGTGGGGCCAAGAGGCTTTGAGACACGCCCCATCCGTGCTGGCTCAGATTTACATAAAGGTGGGGCTTGGGAGCGACTTAGATCTGCTTAATTGCCAATAGTTGCACCTCAACATTCTTCGTTAGTCTTCATTCAGTTCTCCAAGATGAGTGTTGGTCAGAGGGAATCACCCTGTCTGCCCCTAGAGGATGAGGATTTGGAACGTGCAAAAGTTTCCATACTTTCTCCTCTATATATACGCCAGCCTATAGGATTTGCAGAGCTGAGTAAACCTTTCCTCCAACGCAGAAAAGCAGGCACCAAGAGCCAGCTCACTCATACTGGCCTAAGCCAGTCTGGCAGGTGCCCTTCCCTGGCAAGATGCCCAGGGCAAAGTCAAAGTCAGCTAGGCTCTGGGTGGGGCTTGTTTTGCAGAAACTATTACACTAAAGGTGCCCTTATATGGTTGGGAGAGGCGGGACACATTGCCTTAAAAGGAATTTGTATTCTTGAGAGAGGTTGAGCCTCCACTTCTCCAATGGCATTTGCTCCCCAAGCCTTGGCCAGGATCTTGAGGGCCGAGAAGAGAGGGTTGGCCAACAGGACCCCAGAGCCTCCTCCCAGCTCAGCTGCCCTGAGCAGATGGCTATGGTCCAACTGGACAGAAGGCAGAATAGGTAAGGTCTGACCTAGTTTCAAATGGGCAGTATCCCTATACCTAGCAATAGGCTCTGGTGAAGGAAACATCTTGTGTTTAAGGAAACACAAGGCCAGGGAAGGCAGAAATTTCCTTACCTTCCAGGTAGGGACAGGGTCCCATGTGAGTTAGAAATGGATGGGGATCTTTGTACCTGGGAGATGAATGGTGGGGTTATTCCTGTGACCCACAGGAATAAAACCAGTTCTGGTCTGTTTCCCTCTAACTTTCAAAGAAGGCATTTACTGGCCTTGTTCTTCCCAAAAGGTTGTTCAGGAGAGAATGGAACTGCTATAAACATTTCCAGGTTTTCTAGGTCACATCTGATCTGTTGTAAAGGGCCTCTGAAAAGTGAGGTAAAGAAAGCTCCAGCTTCAGCCTTTAAGCTATACAGTTAATATGACATTTTCATAAAACTTGAATCTCCAAATGAGCCAGGAAAAAGAATGAGAAGACAAGCCAAGGATTTCAATATAGATGTATAATTTTAATATTTAATTTATAATAAAACCAAGGCTGGATTGGATTGGGAGAGAATGTCTGATTTGCAGAAGAATGTGGAAATTTTTTTTTTTTTGAGACACAGTCTCACTCTTTTTGCCCGGGCTAGAGTGCTGTGGCATCAGCCTAGCTCACAGCAACCTCAAACTCCTGGGCTCAAGCGATCCTTCTGCCTCAGCCTCCCGAGTAGCTGGGACTACAGGCATGCACCACCATGCCCGGCTAATTTTTTCTATATATTTTTAGTTGTCCGATTAATTTCTTTCTATTTTTAGTAGAGACGGGGTCTTGCTCTTGCTCAGGCTAGTCTCGAACTCCTGAGCTCAAACAATCCGCCCACCTCAGCCTCCCAGAGTGCTGGAATTGGGAATTTTGTTTTTAAATCATGAAATTACAAGTCATTGGTGAGAAGACCCTTCCTCTTCCCACAAGCTCCCTATAGAACCTGCTTAGGAAATAAGAGAGGTGAATCATCCCCTATACCTCTTCCCCACCAGGGCTTGGCTCTCCCCAAAATCCAAAGGAATAAATCTTCCATTGCCTCTTCCCAATTCTACCAACAGTCAGCTTCTAGCCCCAGGCAAAGCCCTGAATCAGAGCCAAGCTCCTGAAAAAATGAGGGTTCCTTGGTTCTCTATTGAAATTGGACACATCTAGTCAGAAAAGTCACAAGGAGGGCCAGAGGGACTGAGACTTTTGCTTTGAGAACCTGTAGACAGTTGTCAAAGTTCCCAGGTGCAACCACCTTAGAACCACATCTGTAGTCAAGAGGAAGGAGAGGAGGAAGGATGAAAACCCTGAGCAGAACCAGGCCCCCACCACCTTATCATGCCCTACCAAAGTCCCTCTCCCACAGGGTTCATTGGTAGAGAAGCCAGCGAGCAGCTCTCTTGACCAGTCACTGGGGCAGCAGGGAAGGCTGAGAGCCCCGGTTGGGGAAAGGCTGGTCTTTGGAGAGGTATGAATGTGCAGATAAAAAAGGCAAGAAGAGCATCCTCATCTCCTCACCCTGGCTAAGGCACTGAGAAGAAACAAGCAAGGTAGGAATGGTGAAGATGGGAAGCAGAGAGCATAAAGGATCCCTTGGACCCGCTTGCTTAGAGAAGACAAAAATACAGGAACTGGAAGGCTATGGGGACTACCACATGGGCCCCATGACTGTGCAAACAGGAGCATCTGAGAAGTGGGTAGAGCCACGCCTGCGTGTCCATTACCCATAACGTTCCCCTCACCCTGCCCCAGGGTGGGAGGAAAATGGGCTGCAGGAATCCCGGGAGCAGAACAGCATAAGGTATTTCCCTGAGCCTTAGGGTTAAGGGCTAAAGAAATAAAGCTTTATACACATGGCAATTCCTATCCCTTCCTATCCTGCTCAGTTCTCCTCAGCCTATATGCTGACCGTCCTTCACTATGAGAGGGATGAGGGAGGCGTCGGCACTTGAGGGAAGGGCTTGGTTGGCCTAAAATATCCACTCCTCCAATGGAAAGGGAAAGTCCATCTATCAGCTTATTGCTGATGCTTTTTGTATCAACATGACTCAGACCCCTCCCTGTCTTAGGTCTGAATAACTGGGTCACCCACAGGCATGAGGAATCCAAGGTGGGCAGGGCAGAGCAGGGCTGGCTGGGATAGGCCCAGTTTCTAGGCTTTTGAGAACCACGGGCTAACAGGAGCTGGTCTGCAGGTTGCTCTCTGTAAGCAGTGATGCGATGGACGCGGGATCGTAGACACTGTCAAATTCCTCATCTGAGCTCAGCCCTTCATGTTTGAGGGTTGACTCAGCAGCTGAGCGGGAAGCTTTGCGCCTAAGTCAGAGAGAAGAATACGGATAAGGGAGGAGGAATAGAAAGATTGAGACAGCCACCCTTTTCATGCTAAATTCCAATTTTTCTAAGGCCTAAAGTTACTGACAAGATCCCCTACTAATCCGAGATTTGGGGGGAGGATGGTGGTTGAGATATTAAGAAATAATCATACTGGCTTCCAGTCAGGAATAAGTGACTACACAGTCCCATCTTAGAGATTCTCCTCCTTAGCCAGCTCAGCGGAGACCATTCCCTTCTAGCTCTACTGTCCCTATAGGCATACCAGGAGTCCTTCTCCAGGGATTTGATCCGGGCCTGGAGCTGTTCATTGACCTCGTGCTGTTCCTCCAGCTCACGCTGGGCCTTCTTCCTCAGGCCGTCCAGTCGCTCGATTTCCTCTTCTGCTTCATCCACCTGCCGCTTCAAAGCCTTCACCCTCAGGCTCAGCTGGACAGGATACCAAGTCCCATTAGGAAAGTATCTGCTACCATGGCCTGGGACCCTCTCCTGTAACAATCTTGACAACAGATAATTTCCCTAGAAAAATGTGACCATGGGCAAGTCCCCTAACCTCTCAGGGTTGTCTTGGGGATTCAATGGATTAATACACATAGAACACTTAGACAGAGAACCTATTATAGCACATAAGCACTCAATACATATGCTTGCAATGACTGCTCTAGTCTTTTCAATTTAATCTCCCTGTCTTTATATTTAATATAAGAAAAGTCCAAGTTTGGAAGACCTATGGAAGAGGGGCCTCCCTTGGCCTTTAAGCAAACACATACTACATACTTGCCCCACGGTTGCTTGGCCCTAGGGTGCCATGTCCTTACCTGGTCTTTCTGGTCATTGACATGCTGCCGCTCATCATCAATCTGGATGGACAGCTCTTTAACTCTCCGCTCCAGTTTTCGGTTGGTGGACTGCAGAACTGTCTTCTCCCTGAGGATGAGGTAGAAGCCTGTCTCTGGGTGTTGCCATTTCTGAGAGAACCATAACTTAGCCCTCTACTGCCTCCAAGGACTTCTCTCCGTCATGAGCCCACCATCAGACTGGGAGGATCCAGTGCAGATCCAAAGAACCAAGGAGATTGAGGTCATCCTATTTCAGAATTTCTGCAACGCTCTCTGCTCTTTATGAGGAGAAAATGGCCCCCTAAAGATCAGGCTAGGTTGGCCATATCTGAGGTGGAAGATAGAGGGAGCCCCAGAGGAGAAAAGCCCAGAGGGAGGGAGGAAGGGAGGAAAGGAAGGAGGGAGGACAGACTCATGTCACCTCTCTTCAGCCTGTAGCCGGTCCTGCAACAGCTGATTCTGGGACTCAAGCTGAGAGAGGCTGGCATTGGGCTTCTGGAAGCCTTCTGAGCTGGCCAACCGGGTCTTCAAGTCCTTATTCTGAAAGGGACAGGGAGCATCCATGGTTAGTACTCCACTTGGTCATTCTACCCTTGGGCTCTATCCCCAAGACTCCCCACTCTCCCCCTCACCTGTCTCTCCAAGGAGATTTTGTCACATTCCAGGTCCTGCCGAGCAGACCTCTCCTGCATGAGCTCTGTCCTCAACTGATCCACCTAGTGGGAATGGGTGAGAGGAACCAGACATGGGGAGGGCTAAGGATGAACCAGCCAGCTGAACCAAGTGAAGCAGAGTAACTGGACAGTGGTCTTTGAACCCTAAATCCCCCAAATTCCTAGGCAACTAAGATATCACAGCTAGGCCAGGCGCAGTGGCTCACGCCTGTAATCCTAGCACTCTGGGAGGCCGGAGGGAGAGGATCGCTTGAGGTCAGGAGTTCAAGATCAGCCTGAGCAAAAGCGAGACCCCGTTCCTACAAAAAATAGAAAAAATTAGCTGGGCGTGGTGGCACACGCTTATAGTCCCAGCTACTCGGGAGGCTAAGGCAGGGGGATTGCTTGAGCCTAGGAGTTTGAGGTTGCTGTGAGCTAGGATGACGCCACGGCACTCTAGCCCAGTGCCACAGAGTAAGACTCCATCTCAAAAAAAAAAAAAAGAACTCACAGCTTATTCAAATGGGAGGAGATACGGAACTTAAACAGGGCCTCCTTTGTCCCACCAGGAACTAGCATCCCTTCGGGAACCAAAGCAGCCCCAACTCAGGTCAGAGAGTAGCCCAGACCACCAAGATTCCTTCCTCAACTCAAATTCTTGGCTTCTTTCTACCTGAGGAAACTTGCCAACCCTCCCCAAAGCAGACGAGCCTGAAGTAGACCCAGCCATGCACAGATTCTGTAGCCAGAACTCTCCAGATTACAAAAGAGGGGAGGGTAGAGTTGTTTTTGAGAGGACTGAGAGGTTATGTAGTCAGGGGTAGACACAGATGAGGGGTAAGAAAGGGACTACCTGGTCCCGGCCACGATTCACCCGATCTGTTAGCAGCTCCACAGTGTTCTTCTCCTCATCTAACTCTGTTTCCAGCCGTGAGACTTTTTCCTATGGCAGAAGGACAACAAGGTTAATTCTGCCCCAAATGCTGGACGCTGGAATGCCAAACTCAGACCAGCACCCTCTCAAACTCCAACCTCCACAGACGTCTCTCTTGCACACCCAATCCAATAACCTTTTGGCACGTGTCTCTACGCTCAGCCACCATGAAGCTGGCGCCCTCTGCTGCCCAGCCATGGCATTGTGGGGAGGGGATGGGGCATGCTCTGGTCATGGCCTCTTGGCGAGAAGGCAAACCCCAGAATCCATTCCTCATCGGAGAACCCTATTTCTCTAAGGGGAAAACTGAGAAACCCAAGTACCTGGGCCAAAGCTGAGATGAAGAGACTCAGAAACCGAAGCACTAGAGTACAGATTGGGGGAGCAAATTCAAGCCAGGCGGTACTATGCACAGGCTGAGAGTATGTACATGGGGCCAGACTGCCTGGGTTTTAAAATCAGATCTGCCACTTCCTGGCAGTAGAATCATAGACAAGGTACTTAATCTCTCTGTGCTTTAGTTTTCCTCATCTGTAAACTGAAGAAAACAAGACTGTCTACCCCACAGGGTTATTCTGAGGATTAACTGAGTCTAAGTGCCTGTCACACAGCATAATATATGTTTGCTGCTGCTGCTGCTGTTATTATTATCATCAAATATAGCAAATTGAAGAGAATTGTTCACTCTAAAGGGGAAAAGCCACACTGCTCAGCTCCGGCCCACTGCTGCCAATGCACACTCAGGACTGGAAGCTGTGTTCCCACATCTTCCAAATACAAAAGAAGCCAGAAATCCAAATTTTTATGTGACACCTATAAATTTCTAAACATTGTCATTTAATTCAAAGTTGTTTAAAATACTGTAGCCAAACAAAACCCATCAGCTGTAGGCTGCCCGTTTCCACCTCTAATATAGAAAGAGGATTTGGAAGTCCCACCTATGACAGGATCCAGAATGCCCCGACCCCCACAGGCCACCCCCCAGTGTCCTGACCTCAAGGCTCTTCACTTGCCGGGCCCTGTCATCCTGGGAGCGCTTCTTGTTCTCTGCCTCTTGCTGCAGCCCCTGCAGTCGCTGGGCCAGCAGCTCTTTGTCCAGCAGAGCTGAGTCCCGCTCAGCCTGAGATGCCTGCAGGGCCTGCCGCAGCCTCTGGGTCTGGGCAGAAGGAAAAGACGCAACAACTCAGGGTAGTAAGAAGGTGGGGGTTGAGGGGTGGGAGCAATCTGCCCCTGCAGAGAGACACATCTCATCACGGACGTTCTTTAGAATTACCAGCACACAGTGACAATAAAAAGCAGATGGACTTTTAGTCCATTTTCATTATTGTTTTAAAATACTCTACATGAATTAGAATCACCTGAGGAGTTTTTAAAAATGCTGATCCTGGGTCCCACCCGCAGAGATTATGATTTAAGTGATATGGGATATAGCTTGGGCATTAGGATTTTTTTTTACTCTCTCCAAGTGATTCTAATATGCAGCAGAGTTTGAAAATCACTGCTCTACAGATGATATATCCCCTATTGTTTGTACCGAGGGTGGACAACTCCCTCCACCGCACCCCACCTTAGCATGTCACTGCAAGTCATTAGACTACACCTGGGCCCCAAGACCTTTGGCCACAGGTTCAGTTAAAAGGCAATAACCTCCAAACCCAGGGACAATGGGATGGTTCCCACCCTCCTGTCATTTAGGCTCCTACCTCATCCTGAAGCCGGCTCAGCCCCCCAGAGGTCTTCTCCGCCTCACTGGCCCAATCCTTGGCCTGGCGCTGGGCATCTGCCACCTCCCGCCGGGCCTTTTCCTTGTAATCCTCCAGCTGGGCCTGGAGCTGCTGCAGGGCTTGCTTAGAGTCGTCCCCAATCTGCTCTAGCTAAAACGCAGAGAAAAGAGTTGTCCCTTCTCCAGGCACAGACTCCCAAGACTCTCCCAAGAGCCTCCTTCCTGCCAAGGCAGCCCTCTCTTGCTCTTTCCTGGGCCTAGGTTCCTAGTATGGCTAATAGTTATATACAGATGCCTGGGTTGAAATCCTGGCTCTACCACTTACTAGTGAATATAGGCAAGTTACTCATCCTCTATGGCTGTGGTCCCCAACCCCGGGGTTTTCAAAGACTGGTACTGGTCCATGGCCTGTTAGGAACAAGGCTGCACGGCAGGAGGCAAGCAGCAGGCAAGCAAGAGAGCGAAGCTTCATCTGTATTTATACCCACTCCCCATCATTCACATCACCACCTGAGCTCTGCCTCCTGTCAGATCAGCAGCGGCATAAGATTCTCATAGGAGCGCAAACTCTACTGTAAACTGCGCATGCAAGGGATCTAGGTTGTGCGCTCCTTATGAGAATCTAATGCCTGATGATCTGAGGTGGAGACCACTGCTCTATAGGTCTCAGTTCCCCATCTGTAAAATGGGATAATAGTACCTACATAAGGTTGTTGCGAGAATTATGTGAGTTAATTACATAAAGTTCTATACTTATAATAGTGCCTAATACAAAGTAAACCTTAAATGACTATTTCAGCAAACTCAAGGTGCCAATGATTATAGGATGTAACACTAAGAAAGAAAAGTCTGCCAATTGAACTATGACATATCATCAATTATAAGATAGAAGCCTTGGCTGGGCGTGGTGGCTCATGGCTGTAATAGCACTCTGGGAGGCGAAGGCAGGAGGATCACTTGGGATCAGGAGTTCGAGACCAGCCTGAGCAACAGCGAGACCCCGTCTCTACTAAAAATAGAAAAATTAGCTGGGTGTGGTGGTGCATGCCAGTAGTCCCCACTAGTTGGGAGGCTGAGGCAGGAGGATCTCTTGAGCCCAGGAGTTTGAGGTTGCTGTGAGCTAGGCTGACATCATGGTACTCTAGCCCGGGTAACAGAGCGAGACTCTGTCTCAAAAACAAAAAAAAAAATCCTATTTCAGAGATGACAAAATGTACACTTTAGAACTGATACAATGTATTAAGTGTTTGCTCTCGTTTTATAAAGTAAGAGATCGGGAAGAGAACCTTATCAGCAAAAAGCCATTTATTTCCTTTTCTTTCTTTCTGCTTCCCCTCCCCCAAATTTAAAATTCTACCAGCGAAGATTCTTGTGTTTAGGTTTTATTGACTTCTAAGGTAGACTCCTTAGAGATATTCTCCAAGAATGAAGACCACAAAGGAATGGGATGCCGGGGGAAGGGCAAAAGCATGGAAAGGAGTTAGAAAGGACACCACTTTGAGAAGATTTGACCTTGGCCTTCCCAACAATGTACTTGAGGAAAGCAAACATCACACATTCTGACTCCCACCCCTGCCCCTCAGGCCAGCTTCTGTGCAAGCTGGGCCTCTTCCTAAGGGCCCAGGCCACACCGTGCCCCACCTCCTTGTTCAGTCGGTCCACAGTCCTGTCCAGCAAACGCTTCTGCTCCTCCAGCTCAGCCTTGCCTCGCCGAAGCACCTCCCGCTGCTTCCCCTCCTCCTCTAGGGCCCGGCTCAGTGCCTGCTGCTCCTGCCCCAGGCGGGCCAGCGCCCGCTGGGAGTCTTCCAGCCGTGCCTCCAGGGCCCGCTTGGCTGCTGCCAGGCTCCCCTCCTCTTCCTGGGCTGCACTCAGGGCCTCCTCTAGCCGCTGTTTCTCTGCCTGGGAGGAGTGGAAATAGGGTTGGACTCGGAGAAGGCAAAGCCTGGGCTCAAGCCATTTGAGGCAGGTAGATGGGAGAGGGGGAAAGAGGCATTTATGAAAAACGTGGGCATTGAAAACAGGCTCAGAGGAACCAGAAAAGAAATCAAGACACAGAAAGCAAGCAAAGATGGGAGATAAGAGACAAAAATACCAGTGCAAAGTCTAGAACATTGACACCTGAGTATACTCCAGGAAATAAACCCAAGGTTAACAGAGGGTCTGGGGAGGCAAAACAGAATCACACTAAGAGCAAAATAAAACTGATGGCTGCGTATGCAGCGTGGGAGTATTTGCCAGGGCTGAGGAGAGAGAACCAGGAGGAAGCCAACGCTGTGGGCAGAAGCACTGACCTCCAGCCGCTGCACTTTGTCCCGAAGTCGTGCCTCCACCACTTCCCCACCCTCCGCCAGGCCTCGCGCCTCCTTCAGCTGCTGCTCCAGACCCAGGATGCGCCTGCGGAATTCGTCATTTTCCTCCTGGGTCTCTCGAAGCGTCGTCTCCACTGCAGCCCGTCTCTGCCCCAGCATTGCTGTCTCTGCCTCGGCCACCATCTTAGCCTATGGACGGTCCAGGGAGCGGTGGCTCAGACCCCAGGGCTCAGGGCCATTGACAACACCCAGGAAAGCCCTCCCAAAGAGAGCCCAGAAGAACAAAGCTTACAGAGGGGTGCTACTGCCAGCCAGAAGCTTCCCTGAGAATCCCACCCCTACAGAGATGCAGTGGGCTGCCAAATCCTGGCTGCCTTTAACCACACACCTAGGACCAAGGCGCTGGTTAGTACATACCCGTGATAGGTAACTTGCCACACCCTTTGGCTCCTCAGCCCCCCAGAACCCTCAGCCTCCACCTCCTAAGCCCTGTGCCCACTCCCCTTGCCTTGGAAGCCTCTTCACAGTCCTGTCTCAGTTGCTGGATGGTCTTTTGTAGCTGGAGGTTCTGCTCTTCCATCTCCTGAACTCGATCAGCCTCAACCCTCAGGACTGCCAGCTGCTTCTCCAATTCCCGGTCCCGGTGCCTCCCAGCCACCTCCTGGCTCTGCCGCTCTGCCTGCAGCTCCTTAAGCTCCTCCTGTGTCCGGCGTAGCTCCTAGAAGGGAAGGGGGTGGTGATGGGGCACAAGAGCCAGACTTCAATACCACAATGTGGAGAAATTGAAACTCATACATTGCCAGAGGGAATATGAAACGACTCAACCACTTTGGAAAGCAATTCGGCAGTTTCTCAAAAAGTGAAACAACTAAAAGGGTAGAACTGGAATGTTTCTAACACAAAGAAACGATAAATGCTTGAGGTGATGGATATGCAATTACCTTGATTTGATTAACACACAGTGTATGCCTGTATCAAAACATCATGTACCCTATAAATATATAAAACTATTAATATTCTGAACTGATAATAAACATTTTTTTAAATGTTTATAAAGTGAAACAAAGAGTTACCATATGACCCACCAATTCCACTCTTAGGTACATAACTAAGAGAACTGAAAATATATGTTTACACAAAAGATTTGTACATGAATGTTCATAGCAGCATTATTCATTATAGCGTAGATGTAGAAATATGCAATGTTCGTCAATTGATAAATGGACAAAATATCATATGTCCACAGAATGGAATATTATTCTTCTATAAAAAGGAAAGAAGTACTGATACTGCCTACCACCTTGAAAACATGCGGGTGAAAGAAGGCCACATATTATAGAATTCCAATTATACGAAATATCCAGAATAGGCAAATCCAGAGAGACAGAAAGTAGATTAGTGGTTGCCAGGGGGGAATGGGTACAGGGTATCTTTTTGGGGTAATGAAAATGTTCTATAATTAGATAGTATGATGGCTGTACAACTTTGTGACTACACTAAAAACCACTAAATTATACGCTTTTAAAAGATAAGTTTTATGGTAAGTGAAATATAATTCCATAAAAAAAAAATTATGTGGAAGGAGAGTGGATGAGGGTATGGACAAAACAAGATTGGCTGTTTAAAAAAATATATTGAAAACCAAAATATATGACACAATAAATATTGGTGCAGCTCTGATTTGTTTTAAAAAGAAAATTTAAATATGAGTTCTGGCTCTAATTCTTTAGCTACGAGCTACTTCTGAAATTCATAAAGAACCGTAATTAGGCTAAAGGGTTATACGGTATATATGTAGTGAATCTTCAACGTAAGACACTTAACAAAACTAATTTGAAAGAAAAAGAAAAACAGCAGAGTATACAGTTCATACTGGACTTTGTTAGTCTTTTTTCTAATGCATATTTTATTGATTAAATACTTGATAAAATATACTTAATATACGAAATAAATGAAACACAAGTTATTGCTTTTTTGTTTTACCCAGAACACAAAATCAACTGAGATTGTCCAGTGGACTGTCCAAGTTCATTCACTATGTCAGCTAATACAGGTCGAGCATCCCTAATCCAAAAATCTGAATTCCAAAATGCTTCAAATCGTGAAGCTTTTTGAGCGCCAACATGATGCTCAAAGGAAATGCTCATTGGAGCACTTTGGGTTTTAGATTTTCAGGTTAGGGATGCTCACCCAGTAAACATAATGCACATAATTATTCTAAAATCCAAAACAATCTGAAACATTGCTGATCTCAAGCATTTTGAAATAGAGATATTCAACCTATACAGTGAACAGACTTCAGACTATCCTTAATATTTGTTAACTTCAAAATAA
>NW_012151840.1:5871072-5900612 GCF_000956105.1 Propithecus coquereli
TGAAAGACAGATCAGCTTTTGCTATGCTAACCAAATTAGGTTTCCAAGCCTGTAAAAATAACCCTGGAGTTTCACAAATCCACCTAAATGCTTCTACCCATGATGTCTCTTGGGAGGCAGCCAGCAGCCTCTGGCTATACCCCAACCTGGCCGCTGAGAGCCCTTTCCACTGGAAACCTCTATACTCAACTCCTCCTGTGCCAAAAAGAGATAAAGCTGACTAGGCAGGATGGGGCCTGAAAACCAAGCACACAGGAGACAGCCCCACTATCATGGAGGCCCTCATAGATAGGTGAAGCAGATGCCCATTACCCCCACCTGCTGTTCTGCCCCCCAACTTCCAAGTACCTTCTTGAGCTCCTCAACCTGGCGAGTATCTCCAGCACCAGCTCGGGCCTGCTCTAATTCCCTCTGCAAGACCTCTATCTTCTCCCCAAGCTCCTCTTCCATCTCCTCCTTCTCCATCCGCAGTTGTAGGAGTCTGAGCCCAGCAAGGTGGAAAAATATAAAAAAGAAAGGGTACAGGGTCAGGTCACCTGCCTAGGAGAGTGGGACAACAAAAACCACCTCTCTGGAGGCCAATGCACTAGGCATGTACTCCCAAGAGGGAGAAAGAACGGTGAATGTGGAGAAGAGCAGTCTGAGAAATGGGAGAGTAAGAGCACGGCAGAGGTAGAAAGGGATGGGTAGAATGATGGGTAAGTTTTTCTAGGAGTGGGGCAAGGTCCTTACTCCTGCTTGGTGGCTCTAAGCTCCTCCTTGTTCTTCTGGAACATGTTCTGCCAATGCCCTGTCTCCTCCGAGGTCTCCTCCAGCTCCCTCTGCAGCCCCCGCACCAGAGCTGACATCTTCTGCCTCTCAGCTTCCAGCACTGCGTGGTCCTAGAGAGAGGCACCAGAAGCCTCAGCGGGAAGAGGTCACTTCAAACGAAAGCATGAGTGTGTAAAAGGGAAGACTCAGACCCCAAATGTCACTATGCCAGCTGCACCCCTCATACTGTAGTGGCAGCTAGTACAATGCCAGCAGAAGGTTCTCTCCCCAAGTCACAGTCCACCCCTCTGTCATCTACAGGAAGCCTCCCCCAGTAATTTCCCGATGGGACTTTGATCACACAACCTCACGGTACTTCTGGCCTGCCTTTGCAGGTTTCCTGGCCAAGGTTTTCATTACATCTCATGTGTATCCTTTACGAGGAGTCCCCAGTTGCAACCAAGAAAAGTCCAAAAATCTAAGATTCCAAGGCAGCCCCTTTCTCCTGCAGCACCCCCCTCTCCCAGCCTCGTGGCATGCCTGGGTCGCGTCTTGCATGCTCCGGCGAAGCTGCTCTGTATCTCGCTGGTACTGCTGCCGGACATGCTCCACCTCCTGGTCACGGGAGGCCACCTCCTCCTTCAGGGCCCCTTTCAGGGCTGTTAACTCCCGCTCCCGCAGCCTCAACTGCTCCTCTATCCGCTGTTTCCCCTCCAAGACCTCTTCCAGAAGTTCCCGGGTCTCTGACAGGTCCTGGGCAAAATGAAGGTGGAAACATAGAGGTGACCACATTAGGATCCATCTGTCCATTAATTAATTCACTCATTCGTCAAAATGTATTTATTGAGTACCTTGTGTTAGGCACAGTACCAGGTGCTGTCTGACCTCCCACATGCCTAGTTAGGATAAAGGAAACCTACCATCCTGAGTTCTAGCCCCACCCTGCCACTGGTCTGCCTAAGAGCATACTAAGGAATACCCGTAAGCAGCTACCCGCTCCCCATACTTTAGGGAAACTGTAGATGAGCAGACCTGAGGATGCTCCAGCTAAAAGGAAGCAGAGGCTGGGATATACAACCCCACTCCTTACCTTCAGTAGCACCTCCTTGGCAGGTTCAGGTCCCTGGACCTGCTTCAGCTTGTTCTGCAGCTCCATCACCTGGGTCTCCAGCCCACGTCGTAAACTCTCACCCTGGTCCAAGAGGAGCTTCATGTTCTGGAGCCTGATAATAGATAACAGTGAGCACTATGCATCAGGCAGTTTTCAAAACATTTCAGGTCCATTAATTCACTCAAACCTCCTTTCTCTAAAAAAACATTTAAAAATTAGCTGGGGTGTGGTGGTGGCACACACCTCTAGTCCTAGCTATTTGGGAAGCCGAGGCAGGAGGATCACTTGAGCCCAGGAGTTTGAGGTTGCTGTGAGCTATAATCATGCCACTGCACTCTAGTCTGGGTGACAGAGCAAGACCCTGTCACTAAAAAAAATTTTTTTTTGTTTTGTTTTTTGAGACAGAGTCTCACTCTGTTGCCCAGGCTAGAGTGCCGTGGCCTCATCATAGCTCACAGCAACCTCGAACTCCTGGGCTCAAGCAATCCTTCTGCCTCAGCCTCCCGAGTAGCTGGGACTACAGGCATGCGCCACCATGCCCGGCTAATTTTTTCTATATATTTTTAGTCGTCCGGTTAATTTCTTTCTATTTTTAGTAGAGACGGGGTCTCACTCTTGCTCAGGCTGGTCTTGAACTCCTGAGCTCAAACAATCCTCCCACCTTGGCCTCCTAGAGTGCTAGGATTATAGGCGTGAGCAGCCGCACTTGGCCAAAAAAATTAAAATAAATAAATAAAACCTCCTTCATTCAAATCTTAATGAGATCTCCCCTGACTTCCTTATTTAATACTGCAACCTGCTCCCCTACACCCTGGTCCTCTTGATCTGCCTCGTCCTGCTCTACTTACGGCCTTCTCACATGTTATAAATTTACTTATGTGGTATGGTTGTTTACTGTCTATTCCCTCTCACTAGAAACTAACCTTCTGAAGAGCAGGGCCCTTCATCTGTAGGGTTCACTGATGTATCTCAGGAACCTAGATTAGTGCCTGTCACATAGCATTCATGGCGAACATCTGCTGAATGGATGAATGAATGAATCCTCACAACAATCCTGTGAGGTAAGTACTATTATTAGGCCCATTTTACAGATTTAAAACCTGAGGCACAGGGGCAAATCCAGGTACCCTAATTCCAAATCATGCACACTATCACCATGATTGATTAAGAAGGTAAAGAGAAAGGTCCTATCCTATCCTAAGCATCTCTGCACCTTTCAGATCTGGAGATTTCCTTCTGCCTCCTTCAACCTTCGGGAATGGGGGGCTCTGAGTCTGGCCTAGACCCCCAAATAGCCCCATATGTGCCATCAGCTGCACTCACTCCCTGGTGCTCTGCTGGGCCTCCGCCTTTCTCCTCTCCAGTAGCTCCTGCAGTCGGCTGCACTCTTCTGCCTTCTCCTCCAGCTGCCGCTCCAGCCCAATTCTGGATGGCTCTAGTTTCTGACGCTTCTGGAAAAGGGAATGAGAGCATAGCAGATGGAGGGTAGAGAAGGCCTTTCAGAAGGACTCATAACAATGGGGACATCTAACGTTCACTGGACACTCACTATATGACAGACACTGTTCTCGGGAACTTATATGTATTAGCTTCGTTTCATCCTCGTACAAACCTTGGTACTTATAATGGCTTAAAATATGTCCACAAATTCTTTGACATTCCTTTCAAAAGATGAAGCCTAATTCTGGTCCCTCTGAGTATAAGCTGGACTTAGGAACTCCCTTCTAACAAATACAAAAAGGAAGAAGTAAGGCATAAAGTCTAAGATAGGTCATAAAAAGGCATTGCGGCTTCCTCCTTGCCACCTCTCTTGGCTCCCTCATTCTGAGGAAAGGTGGCTGCCATACTGTGAGGATAGTCAAAAGCAGCACTATGAAGAGGTCTAGACAGCCAGGAACTGAGGCCTCCAACCAACGGTCATTCGAGTAAGCCATTTTAGAAGCAGATCCTCCAGCCTACTCAATTCTTCTAAAGGCAACAGCCACAGCCAAAAGCTTGACTGGAACCTCATGACAGACTTGGAGCCACAATTACTCAGCTAAGCTCATCTCGGATTCTTGGTCCTCAGACACTGGGAAATGTTTGTTTTAAGCTATTAAGTTTGGGGTAATTTGTTACACAGCAATAGAGAAGTAATACAGTACTATTATTATCCCCACTTTATAGTTAAGGAAACTAAGGTTTAGAAAAGTTAAAGAATTTGCCCAAAGTCAGTTTCAAAGCCAACAAGTAACAGTACCAGGATGTGAACCCAGTTAGGCTCCACAGTCTACCTCTTAACCACTACACTATATTGCTTTCCAGGAAACAAGGGGTGTTACAATCCAACATGTACTGAGCACCAACTGCATACAAGGCAATACTGTGAAAGGAGAAAGCAATGGTTTTAAAAAGACTGACCTGGATTTTTTTCATTCCTCTCTGCAACTTACTACCATAGGCAATTTACTTAACCTCTCTGATCTTCAGTTTTCTCAGCAGAAAAGGGTCCAGAATGCCTACTTTACAGGGTTACTATTAATATAATGATTACATATTGTCCAGGATAGTACCTACTACAAAAATTATACTCCATAAATAACAGCTACTATTACTGCTGTCATTATTACAATGAAAAGAAGTGAGGCACAGAGAATGTAAGTAATTTTCTCCAGTTTTACACAGTCAGCAAGTGGCAAAGCCAGGATGGGAACTCCCAAGGGAATGGTATAGAAGGTAGTTGGATTCCTAACGTGCTCTGCCTCCCTAAGCTCCAGAGAACCGCAGAAGTCCTTGCTGGAACTAATACACACTCTCGTCTCTTGTCTCGTAAGATACAAGCGTGCTTGGCCCCTTGCTAGCCCAGCCCACCCCCAGGCCAAGGCTTTCTCCCTGTGGTCCTTCATCCCTCCAGCACCTAACAGTTCCTCACCTTCACCTCTTCATCCAGCTTTTGCTGTAGCTCCTCTACTTTTCGGGTAAGCTCGCCCTGCCCAGTCATGGCCCTAGTAGAACCAGGAGAAATCATCTGCCAGAGACATAGGGGGAGGAGGGGAGGGAATGAGTCCAGATCCAGATCTCCTGAGGTCCTTAAACCCAACCCTGACCCTTGCTCCACCCAGAGAAAGCCACTCACCATCAGAGGCTGCATCTGCTCCAGCACCAGACTGACCTTCCTCCTCACAGAGGTTTCACTGTCTGAGCTTCTGGAGGATAAGAGGTCAGAAGCAAGGGTTAGAGAAGGAAAGAGGTAGCAGAGATAAGCCAAGGGTAAAATTGGGGGAGACGGGGAACAAAGCTGGAAGGAAAAGAAGGGAGGTGTGTGCTCCCGCTGCTGGGTGGGCCCCCGCTCACCCCTCCCTCAGGATGCCATAGATGGTGGCCTTCACATGGTCCACACTGCCCGGTGGGGCTGCCTCCTGCTGGTCTCGGAGAAGGTCCGGAGTTGATTTGAACTGTAAAAAATAAAAACAAAGAACTAGGAGGATTAGGCCAGAAGCGTGTGTGGGGTTCAGCTGGAGCAGAAGTGGAGTCTGGAGACAAGGCCCCTGGAGCATGATGAACAGCCTGAAGTGCGGCAAAGAGGACAGGCTGCAGAGGCCTGAGCAACAGGCCGGGGAGAGGTCCAAGCAGGATACACCTCTACGCTGCTGCTGCAAACCAGAGTTTCCTCAACAGCGCTCAACCAGCTGTGAGCTGGGTCACAAGCAATTTGTCCCTGATGATAGTTAACATACAAGTTTATAAATGATTTACTTTTAGAATGGACTTAAGTTTGTCTCAAAGTCAAGTCACTCCCCCATCTACCTGCATTCCTCAGTAGGAGAGAAAGGTATGGAATTTCAACAAGAGCACCAGGGAAACTGCTCCTATCCTGCCGGCCTGCCTTACACACACTGCAGACCTAGCAAATGCTGGTGACTGGCACATGGTTACTGGCTGTGGCAAAGACAAGTAACTCTCCATGCTCGTGAATACTGATTTCATAGTTAGTTCCAGTTCCCTTAGAATTTTACCCATGGAGGTATCTTGGGCATATGAATATCACCTATTTTGTGGATGGATAAAGTACAGAACAAAAGGCAGAAACTTTCTGCCCTGGTGATGTGAATTAGCATGGAGTCCCAGGGCTGAGGAGAAGGGGCTGGGGTTGGAAACTGGGGAGGGCGTGGGGCTGACCTGCAGCATGGTGGGGTCCTGTACTCTCCCCTGTGGCTCCTCAAAACTCTGAAGGACCCAGTCCTGAGTCTGACGGGAATGGCCAAAGCCACTGCTCTGACCCTGGACTGGCTGTTTCGAGCTGCTCACATGGCTGTCATATTTTGTGCTAGGGGTCCACTGGTCGGAGGACTCGCGCTCCCGTTCCTCGAGGGTATCCCGTGGGAGACGGCTGTCCAGGCTCTTGCTCCGTTTGCGCTGTTCAGGGGGTAGCTTCCGTGTTCGACGGCCAGTCCGGCCTCGGGCCTGGCCCACAAGTCGACCATCAAACTTATTGATGAGTGAGTCCACTGAAGACAGGGGAGCAGTGTCAATGGTGCTAGCCGGGGAAGCCTCTTTCGGGGCAAGCTCCAGCAAGCTGGTGCTCCTGTTGCTAGGGCCCATAGAGGCAGGGCCTGCCAGCGAGGCCTGGGACTGGGAACGGAGTAGCCTTCCATCCCAGCAGGCCCCAGGCTCCTCGTCAGACGTGCTGCCCTGCGAGGGGGCAGGAAATCCCTTGACCTGAGAGTAGGGGTTCTCAGGGAGTTCCGAATCAGAGCTCAGAGCTCCTGGGGCCCCTCGGTTGTTGGCACCCTTGATTTGGACCCCAAAGGAGTCGCCACCTTTCTCCCCGCTGTTGAGCACCACAAAGGGCTGCCCAGCGATGCCCTGCACACGCACAGCGACCCCATAGGTACTGGCTCTTGCATCCTTAGCTGGGCGTCGCCCACCACGACGTAGGGTGCCCATCTCTGCACCACCCACTGGCTCTGTGATGAAGCGAATCTGAACTCCATGGTCTACCGGGCCCCGGGACTCAGCCATGGTAGATGCCTGCTCCATGGGTAGGAGGGGTCCTAGAAGATGAAGAAAAGAGTTTAAGCTGAGAGACCTGAAGTAGGTACTGAAAAACCTCCACCTGCCCAGCTCTAGTGGGGCCGATTGTCCTGTCAATTCCTTAGACATAGAGCACTGGTTCTCATACTTTATCTGAGTAGCAGAATAACAGGAGGCCCATGGAGGGCTTGTTAAAATATAGATTGCTGGACCCAACCCCCAGGGTTTCTGATTCAGTAAGTCTGGGTTGGGACCTGAGAATCTGCATTTCTAACCAAGTTCCCAGGTGATGCTGAGGCGACTGGCCCAGATACTAACCATACTTGAGACCCACTGATCTAAAAGATTCCATTTCCTATGACACAACCCTGGGGAGCTTGGCTTTGTTAAGACTTTACACATTTTGCTTGATTTTCAACATACACATATACCACCATGTGCCTCCCTCCTCCCCACAGTGAAAGCAGAACCCAAACCCTGATGAACGGATGCCTCCATCCCACTGGGGAAAAGGGGGTCTCCTCTCCCAGAGCTCATTTAAAATACAGAAGACCTCCAAGTGTATCATCCCCACTTCTGGGAAAAAGACTCAAAAGAACTAATAATAGTGATGTCTCCGGGGTGGAGGAACTGAGGGCAAGAGGCAGGGAGAGGAGAGTTTCTATCTCTGAAAGAGCAGAAAGGGGTGGCCTTTCTACTGTGTATCGTTTTGTCCCTTTTGAATTTGGAACCATGTAGATACATTACCTACTCGAGAAAAGATTTAAATAAGGTTTTAATTGTGCCAGTCCATGGGGCCCTAAGACAGGTACATGCGTCCCAGCTTAGGGCCAGAGCCACGGCCATCCATAGGCCAGCTCCCCAGGTCCACACTGTCCAAGCTCAGAGTCAGCAAATGGAATGTATCCCAGGTATGCTCTGGCTCCAGGAACTAGGGGGAGAGATTCTCTTCCAAGTAAATAAAAAAATCCAGTCTCCACCAGAGACTAGCACCAAACTGGAGGAGGAGCCTCTAACGTGCCAGACAGAAACACAAACATACCCAACTCAACCTCCCTGTGGAGTTCTGGGCCAAGGAAACTTGGCAAGGTCCCTCTCAGGGATTGCTAGGAAGCCAGGAAACCAGGGTGAGAGGAGAAGGGAGGGGAGGGGATGGAAGGGGCAGAGGTCCAGGTGAGAAAGGGCTTGGTGGGGGAAACAGTCTCAGGTCTAAGGAAGAACATTCTTAGAATTCCCAGCCCTTCCTCTCAAGAGAAAGGAACAGAAAAGGAGGGCCATTTATTGAAAATGGTTCTTCATCTTTTTGGCCCTGGGATTCTATGAGAAAATGATGAAAGCAAAGCACCCTCCCCCAGAAGACAGCTCACACCAACTTTTACACATAGCATCTTACGAAGTTTACCACGGCAGAGGGGTAAAGTAGTTCTCCAAACCATTCGTCCAGTGTAAAAGACACTGGACTAGAGTCAGAATCTGGCCTGGAATCCTAGCTCTGCTATTCATTCACACAACATATATACCCTTGGGCAAATCACAACTTTTCCAAGCCTCGATTTCCTCATCTGTAAAATAGGTATAATGATAATACCTTACAAGGTGATTACCTGTGAGAATTAGATAATAAATAATTACATAGGTATATACAACTATAAAAAATTATCAAGTTACACACTTAACATTTTTGTATACTTTATTATACTTAGGTTGTACTTTAACAAAAAAGGGGGGAAATGACAAGATATTAAACATGAAAACACCTAGAATATGCCTGTATCAAAGCTGACAACAAATATTACCCTTCACACATGCCACTCCATCCAACAGGCACTTTCTGGCTTCACCTGGTTCATAGAAGGATGTCACTTCCTCAGAGAAGCCTTCTCTGACCACACCTCCAATAAACCAGGTCAGATCTCACAAATCAGCCTCCCACAAACCAGGTGAGAACCCGGGCTATATGTTCTACAGTTGTTCTTCGGTAGGTTTACCCCAGTTTATCTTTATACATTTATTGGAGTAATTATTTGTTTCCTGTCTCCCCCACTAGATTATAAGCTCCTGGAGGGCAAAGACCACGGCTATCAATCGACCACTCTGTCCCCAGATGCTTGGACACGTGGTAGATGCCAGTAAGTATTTGTTAAAGGTCGTACACCAAACCAAGGCCGACTCACACAGCAGTGGGGAGTACAGAATCTCTTCCTGTTCTGGACTATTCTATGCAGTCATGATCTTAGAACCAGATGTGCCTAGACTGCCAGCTCTCAGAAGTCACATGATTTATTCATGATGCAGCTCTACCCTGTCAGTACATCTACTGATCTTCCAGATCCAGGTCAAGGAGTTCCCAGCCTAGGACTGGCAGAGTGCACAGCCCCTTGGGCAAGAGGACCAAATTGTTCAGAGGCAGTATCAAGTGTTTCCCCAGGTCCGAGGTTAGGGTGACTGCCTAACCTCAATCACCTTCAGTCCAGGACACGTGGATCAGGGACCAGAGGGCTGAAGGGATCTTTGGGGTGGGTCAGAAAGCAGAGCTCTAAATGATTCAACGTGGAAAACCCGAAACCTACCCGCCTTCAGTTACAGAGGACAGCGGGGCGGGAACAAGGCAGCAGGGCAGCTCCGAGGCCTTGCGTAAGCCCCAGAGGCAGGTAAACAGCGATCCAGCGCCAGGCAACATGGAGTCTGAGGCCTGTGCTCTCACCAGATGCCTGGCCCTGCTTTTCCCTGCCCTGGCACATGCCCAAGCCTCTCCTCACCAACTGTACTCTGGGAAGAGACCAGGCTGCAGTTAATTCAGCTTCATCTGTCTGCCTCTGTCATTCCTGCCTGCGAGGAGGGGGAGGATACTCTACACCTGTACCAGAGAGCCACTTCTCCCTGAGTTACTCATTAGCCTGCCCTGCCCCAATCCATCACCTCTGGCCCAGCCATATGCGTCTGGCTTCCATCTAGGAGTGACAGAGTCTCTGGACTTCAGGCAGGAAGTGGGGTTGGGTTGGTTTCGGGTGTGCAAAAGAAGGCCCAATACACACAGGGCCAGGCAATATGCTAGATGCTAAATAATCAGCAGATTTAGAGAATGGGAGAACTAGAGGTGTAGAGATTAGAACTCCCTTGGAGATAATAAGGAAAGCAAATGGTCAAAACAGAAAGGGACAACTCAGTGACCTTGATCACTTGGCTCCCTTTTTCTCATAGTTAAAGAGATAAGAAGGTTCCTGGTGGATCCATAAAGAACCCCCCAGGTAGACTCCTGGCTAGGTCCACTGAAAAAGCAGAAATCTGAGAGCCAGGCTAGAGCTGCTTGGCCAGTGGGGAAAAAAAAAACACAATGAGGAACTGGGCCCCTGCAAACTGGCTGGACTGGTTTGGGAGTCAAGGGGAAGGGGAGGGCCAGAGAGACTACACTGGCAGTTTGTAAAGCAGACCAGAGAAATCCCACACCACAGAGGAGGCAGAGGGGCAAGACCTGCCGGGCTCTGGCCAGCCTGATGCCAAGGCCAAGTCTCTGAAGGAGGAGACAGCGGTAGGGAGGGAACAGGCAAGAGGAGCAGATGCACAAGAACCTGGTGACAGGCCAGTGTGTGACAGGAAGACTTTGTCTTCCTCCACCCCTCCCTCTCAAGTTCCCAAAGTTACATTCCTGATCCCACACTTGCCTTGGCCACCTCCCTAGCCCTTAGTTCTCCCCTCCCTGGCATGAAGAGAAGCAGCCCTGCCCCCTCCTCACCTCCCACAAGGGGAATGGCATGCAGGCCAGCCTGGGAAACAGGAAGGGTTCTAGGAAGCCAGAATCCTCTTAGAGTCAGGCAAATCTCTGGATTAGCAGTCCCCCAGAACCTGCCCCCCAACCCCAAATATCTAGGATGAAAGAAGAGGTGCAGAGGCACGTGTAGGCAGCCCGTCTACAAATATAGCGGTTACTATTTCCCAATTACAACAACCTTCCTCAGGCAGGCTTCAAAGGGGCCACGCTAAGGTTGGCTCTGGTTCTCTTACCTGCCTAAGGCAAGGAAATTTGCCTCAGAAGTCTTGTCTAGGCCCCAGTGTGCACCTTTCATCTGGCCTGGGATCTGGAGGTGTAATTCCCTAGTCTGTGGTCTCCTGAGGAGTCCTGCCTAGTTCCTGCACCACCAGTGCCTACTGCCAGTCTGCCAGCCGTCATGGTTCAGGAGTCCGGGATGGCTGGTGGCGTTTCAGGGAGTAATGGGGATTCTGGGAGACATCACGGAAGTTGGTCGGGCTACCAGACCTCACCCAGTGGCCCCCATCTAGAACCACAGAAAAAAATATGTGTGCTTATGGGGAAGGGTTTGACATCAGCCCCCAGAAAGAAGCCTCATGAGAAATAAGTATTCCTAGACATTTTGTAGGCCCAGGGATCTATGCTTCCTCATAGCCTCCCTTGGAGAACATTCTCTCAAGAGGAAGAAGTAAAAATTCTCCCTGGTGTGAAAGCAAAGGAGGACAGAAACTGAAAGCCTTAAATACTTTTACACCTAGGGAAGAGATGGGGGTGCCCTCTCATCCTGCCCCTCAGTGTCTCTTATTTGCAACTGCCTTCACCTGTAGGTGAAGAATTAGAGAAAGACCCCACATTTCAGAGCCATCTCAAAGCCAGAAGGGAGGTGTCAGCGGCCAGCTCGGACTGGCAGACTCAGGAGAGAACCTCAGGAAAACAGCACCTGCAGATGCCCTCCCCTTACGTCTCTGAACCTCAGGCAGCAAGTTCCCTTTGCCCAGCTGGGACTAACTCCTTCCCCTCCACACCACTCTGGTCTCCAGCAGAAATTCTGCCCCTAGGGCTGCGCCTGACCTCCAGAGATATCCTGGCCCTGAAATGCTTTCATGCCCTAGGAACAGCCTTAGCCTCACCTGGCACCTTCCCAGCCACCTGCTTCTGGCACCTTAGAATAGGGGCCAGCTCTTAATCAGTACTGCCGCCCGACCCTGACCTCCCCTTCCCTCGCCAACTCAGCACCTGTGCCCAGGAGGCGGGTATTTCTGATTGCCTGAACCGCCGCCCCTCAGGGGTACACCTGAGGGCCCGCTTGCCTCTCAGGTGTCCTCGCCCCCACCCAGTTCACTCACCCAGCGGGGCTCGGCGCTCCCGGGCTCGCGCGCCGGGCTCGGGCTACGGGCTCGGGCTCCGGCTCGGGTTCGGGCAGAGCAGCACGCGCGGCTCCCGGCCCTCCCCCTGCGTCCCTTGGCTCTCCCTCCTTCTTTCTCCCCCTCCCACCAACCTGTTACTCCCCTCCGGAGCTCCACCCCATTGGCCGTCACCACCCGCCCCGCCTTACCCCTCCTCCGGTTGGTCCGCTTCCCGCGAGGGGCGGGGCCGCGGCCGCGGGGACCCAGACCTGGGGTCGCGAGCCGGGTGGGCGGGAGGAGCGGGCCGGGTCACGTGGCCGGCGGGCTGCGGAGCGCCGGGCGGGGCGGCGAGGGGCATCGGAGGCCATTTTGGGGGCGTAGTGGTTGGAGGCCAGTGGCCGCCCCCACCTCGGCCCGGCAGCACCCTGCCAGAGCATCTTCTGGGCTCTGCAGGAAGACATCCTGCCGCCGCCAGCTTGCTCAGTGGGCATCACCAGCCAGAGCCGTTTCTGCCCTTCACCTACCTCCGCATGAGCCAGAGTACTCTACCGTCACCTCTCTGCAGAAAATATCTCCGTTGTTCCCCGACGTCAGAGCCTCCTTCACTTCAGCTCGTCTCCCTTTTCCCCAACCCGAACCCCAATCTTGGATTCTCTTCCCTCATCTCCTGGCTTCCACAGTCATTTTCCAGCCTGACACCTTTTTCTGTGTAGTATTTATCACCTCCTAACTTATATAATATAAATAATAATATTCATCGTTCTGTCTCCCTTCCTACGATGAGCCCCGCCAGGGCCAGGATCTCTCGTTCGCTGCTTTGTCCCAAACACCTACAACAGGGACCGGCACATACTAGGCGCTTAATATTTGTTGAATGCATCAATGAGAACTGAGGACACAAATTTACGTGACTAGGAATGACCTTCATTTTAAACCGAAAGGGACTCAATCCCAAATTGTAAATCCACGTTAGAGTTAGCCTTTCAAGAACGAGGGGTATTGATTTCAGTTTCCAGAAGAGAGTAAAGTTTGGGGTGCTATGCAAACCACAGAAACTCCGCTAATACCAGCTGCAGTCAAACAACATTAACGCAGGCTTCTTAGATGTTAACCCTTGAAATATGTAAAAAAGAGACTGACTTAGCTTACGTAGCTGGACTCTGGGTATTGTTCTCATTTCGTTATTCAACAAATATTTACTGTGTACCTATTTATGGTTAAAGAGGAATCTTCAATGCAGCCAAGAGTTCTCGAGAGCTCACTTCCTCCCCCGCCCCCTAGCCTTGAGAAACTGGGTGTGGGTCCAGGAGGGTAAAGTCCACCTACCAGTTCCTTAGCTGGGATGCAAAGTCTCCGCATTCCAAAGGAAGCTTTATATTAGGATTAGAGCCATCAAACTGGCCTGTGCCCTGGGGAGGGACAGCAAAAAAGGTGTGGTGGAGGCGGGGATCAGGAGAAGAATTGTGCCTCCAGGATCCCACCTCCAGGCAACTGGGGTGGTTTTTTAAAGAGATTTTTTTTTTTTAGTGTGGGATTGTTAAATTGACCCAGATACGGGAAAAGTGGAAGCACGTAAACTCTCCTAGGTAATACCTTAGCAATTAGGATACTTAGCGTATTTATAGTAAGTAAAAACTTGGGTAGTTACCCAGCACAATGAATACAGATTCCAAGGAAAAACCAGGAGCCTGAGTGAGTCACAGTCTTCGTCATCTGTTCATCGAGGAAGCATTCAATCTCAAAGGGACGCCATAATCAGGCACAGGTGACAAAGGCGACACCACGGTCTTTTTCCAGTGTTCCAAAGAGAAGTGATCCCTCTTCTTAAGAAATGTTATAGTTTGGCAAAATTGGCCAGTTTATAAATATGGCAAAAGCAGAACATTAAAGCTAATATATTAAGTTATTAAGTACGGAATGTCTGATTTCCTTAAGTACTAAATTTGACAGTTGATATTTGTGACATCTAACTTTGACACTTGTAGATTTATTTTAATTGTGAAGGTATATCCTCATTCTTTCAAACACACATTTTGTCTTCTGATTATCTTTCAAAAAAATTTTTAGAGCAATTTTTGTGAAACCATGGATAAGTCAAAAATTGATGTTATTTTTTAATATGAATTCCATCATGGAACCAATTCATCATAGACAGCTCAAAATATCAACAAAGTGTTTGGGAAGGATGTGGCTAATGAATACAGAGTATGTGGATGGTTTGAGAAGTTCCATTCTGGTGATTTTAATCTTGAAAATGAGCCATATGGGTGACCTGAAACCAAGATGGATAATGATGAACTGAAAGCTGTAGTGGAAGCGAATCCATCTCAACTTGTGTGTGAATTAGCAGCAAGGTTTGACGTTACTATTCTAACAATATTGGACCATTTTAAACAAATGGACAAGGTAAAGAAGGTAGATAGATGGGTCCCACATGAATTAAATGAGCATCAGAAATGGCCTCAAAGCTTGCCTTTCTTTGCTGTCATAACATAAAGGTGAACTATTTCTACACTGTATTGTTACACGTGATGAAAAATAGATTCTTTCTGACAATTGCAAGCCTTCATTCAGCACAATGGCTGGATAAAGATGAAGTGCCAAAACACAGTCCAAAACAAAATATTCATCAAAAAAAGCTAATGGTGTCTCTTTGGGGGTCCAGCTACAGCTTAATGAAACCTGATCTATCAATTACAGCAGATGTCTACTGAAACTAATTAGACAAAATGATGAGGATGCTTGCTATTAAGCAGCCAAGATTGGTCAATAGAGACACACCAATCCTTTTGCAAGACCACATGTCACGAAAAACAATGCTGCTCAAACTACAGAAGTTAGACTTGGAACTCCCTGTCATGCACCGTATTCACCAGATCTTGCACCAACTGACTACAACTTCTTCCAGGCTTTGGACCACTTCTTGCAAGGAAAAATATTCAATTCTCAATAAGCTGTGGAAAACGCCTTTGTCCATTTCATCGCCACTGGCTCTATAGGCTTCTTTGCTGCTGGCATAAACAAGCTACCATTAAGATGGCAAAACTGTGTTGATAGTTTAGGCACATACTTTAATTGTACTGCTTCTTGTTATAGATATAGTAAACTAAACTTTTGATTGGAAATTAGACATTTTAATACTTAATGACCTTATACTATCCGGAAAGGAGAAATAAATAACATTGATATATTAATATATGCAAGAGTAGTTTTGTTTTGTGAAATGGGGTATAAGAGGAAGTTCTAGGTAAATCAGAGAAGATTTCATCAAAGGAATGGATCTAGAGCCAAATTTCTGTCTTACAGTTCTTTCCTGAGTTCTCCAAGGCTCATCGCTACCACTAACTGTACTGAAATTGTCCTCTCAAAGATCACCAACTATTAAAAAATAATAATGGAAATGAAGTGATACTAGCTGAGATGGAAAGGACAAGAGACAGGAGGGATTTGGGGAGGACCTAGAAAAGGAAGAATATGATAAATTAACTTTGGAACTTGCCATTTTGAAGAAGTAAGTGGGACATCCACAAAAAAATGTCTGGCAAACAACTAGAAATGAAGCTTAGAAGAGAAGTTTGGGCTAGAGACAGAGCTAATAATCATCCTCATAGATGTAAAAGTTTGTGAAGAGGACCAAAGAATAAACCATGAGAAATATGGTACAGATGGGGAGAAAAGGGGGGACAGTGTTGGAATGGTCAGAGAGGTGAAAAAGCCATGGGACAGAGATGTTCGAGTAGGAGAAGAGACTGGAATTTAGCATTTAAAACTTATGGTTGATCTTCCAGAAGTCAGTTTCAGCAGAGTGGTAGGCTCTCAACTTGGACTGCAATATAAGAAGCATATTATCTTCAGGATAGGATTGAAATTAAAAAAAAAAAAGTATATTATCAGCAGGGCATGGTGGCTCACACCTGTAATCCTAGCACTTGGTGAGGCTGAGGAGGTGGGAGGATCACTTGGACCCAGGAATTCGAGACTAGCCTGAGCAGTAGAAGAGACTCTGTCTCCACAAAAAATACAAAAATTAGCCAGAGAAGGTGGCCCGAACCTGTAGTCTCAGCTACTCGGGAGGCTGAGGAAGGAGGACCGCTTGAGCCGAGGAATTTGAGGTTACAGTGAGCTATGATCATGCCACTGCACTCTAGCCCAGGGAACAGAGTGAGACCCTGTCTCAAAAAAAAAAAAAAACAGTATATTATCAATAAAAGGGAAGGAGAGAGGATACCTTGCCTTAAAGGGAAAACAGGGTAAAAGAAAGGGGAAGTTCTATGTTTGTTAGTTTTGTTTTGTTTTATTTTCTTTTTAAGAAGGATAAGACTTGGTTATGTTTTCAGAAGAAGCCAGAAGAGTGGGCAAGAGTCAAGAAATAAGAGGGTGCGAGGGGGAGGGAGAGAGAGAAAGAGATAGTCAAATAGTCAAAGCCTGGAACTTAGAGGAGAAGGTGAGGTCTCTATTCTGGAACTTAAATTGGAAGAACAGATGTGAAGAAGTGGGGAGTTGAAAAAGTTGAGCCAGATATTAATAACTTTAGTTCACCAGATGGCTGGACCTGCCGAAGAGAAGAATGATTCTTGGGCTGGAGAATTTGTAAACAAATTCTGGAGCAGTTGGAATTAACTAAAAGCCAAAGGAAGGATATGATAAATGCCAAATCAATGGCACAAATGAAACGCTACTGAAAAGTTTCTCAACTGGAATAGGGTAACATCTAATCTGGGCCTTGAAAAAACAGGTGGGTGAAGGGAGAGAAGGGCAGAGAGCAAATGTGCAAAGGCCCTGGGGGCCGAGAAGCAAAATGTTTCTTGAGTGAACTAGAAGGAGAGCCTATAGACTGAGCAAAGAGATAGGGAATAGTGGGAAATAAGACGAAAGGTAAATTCCAGGGTAGATTTTACAAAGCCTTGAATATCAGGGTAAGAAATGTGGGCTTTATTGGTGATGGAGAGCTACTGAAGGCTGGTGAGCAAGAAAGTGGCAGTACTTCAGAAGGTTAATCTAGGTCTGCATGATAAATTTAATGACAAGGCTTGATCGGATTGGTAAACCCTACATACTACGGTGGTGGCAAAGGGAGGGAAAGCAAGGACCACACACCCTGTTGTCCTTTTAGCTCATTACTCATCTTTCTCTCTTGAACTTTCTTTACAAATACTTTGCTCTTCAACAGCAATAATAACATGTAATTATACTAACGCTTGGGACTTTTCCTGGTTGAGTAAAATTTTTATTCTGAGTGTGGTTAGGGAAGACAATAAAAAATGGGCGGGCACAGTGGCTCATGCCTATAATCCCAGCACTCTGGGAGGCTGAGGCAGGAGGATTGCTTCAGGTCAGGAGTTCAAGACCATCCTGAGCAAGAGCAAGACCCCCATCTCTACTAAAAATAGAAAAAATTAGCTGGGCAACTAAATATAGAAAAATATTAGCCAGGCGCGGTGGTGCATGCCCGTAGTCCCAGCTACTCAGGAGGCTGAGGCAGAAGGATCGCTTGAGCCCAGGAGTTTGAGGTTGCTGTGAGCTAGGCTGACACCACGGCACTCTACTCAGGGCAAGAGAGTGAGACTCTTGTCTCAGAAAAAACAAAAACAAAAAAAAGAAATGGTCACTGTATATACTCACCTTCTATATACCCTTCCAACCTTCGGGTTCAGGACCTGTCAGAGTCCCCAAAAGATACTGCACTCCTTCTGACCTATGTCCTGCACTCTTTTCTCAGTTTGGCTGGGGAGGCAGAGCCACAGAGGTCTCATGAGTGGACATCCCTGAAGCAGAGCACTGAGTCAGGAGTCAAGAGACCTCTGTTCTAATTTTACTTCTGGGAAAGCTCTACTCCTAGACAAGTCTTCTAAAATCTTTGTTACTCAGTTACCTCTGAGAACAAAGAAGATGATCCCAGATTTCATAGTTGTATTGTTTCCTTTGGGCTTCTTGGGGGGGGAGACCCAGTCATGTTCTGTCTCCTTTTATCAGCTGGGAGTAAATGTAACCATATCTGGTACATAACAGAGTAACTGTTTGGAACAAAGAATCTCAAGAAACTTTTTCAGTCTAATCAGAGTCACTCCCTGACAAGGGAAAGGCTCATCCTGAAGCTCCTTGAGCTGCCCCCCACCCTCCAGCCCCTCTATTGTCCCAGCTGCCCATCTCTATGTTCTAAGCAACTAAATTTCAGTAGGTTCAGTCTCCAGTATACATTCCAAATAAGAATATCATTTAAAAGAAAAAAAAAAGAGCAAGAAAGGCCACATATTTCCAATTCCGACGAAATTAAAAGGAACAGATTCTTTCTGCATAATTTTTTTTCTGAGTTGTTAAAACGCCATTCTGAGAGAGCCAGCTTCCTTCCACACACCCAAACAACAGCTGATTCCACCTCCCCTCTCACTTCCCTCCCCCATCAGTGAAGGAGACAGGAGCTCGGCAGCTCACATCTACACACGTATTCCTGAAGCCCCAAGAGTCTTCCAGTTCTCTCACAATTCACTGTGGCAAAGAGTTTTAGCAGAATCACACTATTTGCCTGATTTGCTTAGGTTCTTTATCTGAACCTTTTTCAAAGTATATATTTCACAATACAGAGGCAAGTTGACATATGGAAATAGCACTGGGCTCGAAGACAATACTTGACATGGCAGCCATGGCTCCCTTTAAGAAAGAATCTGCCATTCAACTGCCAGAATGTAGTTAGCTGTCAGCCTCCAGCTGTGTCACCTTTGGGACCCACTACAGTGTCAGAGGTAAGGCCAGCGTCCTCCTGGACAGCCCCTAGCCAGTGACTGAACACAGCGTAGGTGTTAGGCCCTGGCCATTTCTGCCCACTGTTGGATTCCTCTATATGATAATCTTTTCTTCACAGTTTTCTGTTGGGTAGACAGCAACTTGAAAAGGTTTGCACCACGGCTTGAGGTTCTCCTTGCCTGGTTTTGCTTCCTACCTCATTTCCTTTCAAAGGTATCAGATCTGTGTCACTATCTAAAGGCTTTCTCTGCCCATTCCTGCTTCCTTCCTCTTTATCTTTGACAGGCATTACCACCCAATAAGCCTCTCCCACTCCTAACTTTGTCTCAGCATGTGCTTCCCAGACCACCTGAACTGACTCAGTGGGTTCCAGGAGTGGTCTGCAAAAGCAGGCAGTGAGATGGGGTTAGGGAACTGTGTTACTCACTGCCTGGCTGGCAATAAGAATGTCTCCTGGATGGTGTGGGGTACAGATTGTCTCTGAAACAAGATGGTGACCCAGTTGCTAAAACTACCACTAATGGTGAAGTGGGAGAATGTTCCTATGGTGCAACAGTTCAGGCCTATGGGGTAGGCGGAAGGACAGCAGTGAATACAGGGACGATGGAATTGGCTGGTTGTTATTAAGTTGCATTAAGCCCTGCCAAGAGATAATGAAAAGCTGAGAGCGGTTAACAAACATTGAAAATTAACTGTGAAGGTCAGAGGGCCTCTTTGATGGCTTACAAAGAGGCCCTTATCTACAGCAGTGGGAGAGCAAAAAAATCTGAAGACAAAACTCCAGACTTAATAGAGTTCCCAGAGGCAGACGTGCAATCAAAGTCAGGGCCCTGGTTGGGAAAACCTGGGACCCTGACACACAGAATGGAGATATTTGGGTGGGTGCCCCTGAAGATTTTGGCTTCCTACACTCCTGTTGAACTGTCAGAGGCTTAAGAGAGAGCCCACCCTTCCCTATTAAGAGCTAGAACTCTGCCGTGTGGAAAGACACTGCAAAGGCCTCTCTCCTCTCAGAATCTGCTGCCAGGACCTTAATAAGGGCTAAGTCACAGCATAGTCCGGCAAGAACACGCTAGGCCTGATAAGGGAAGAAAGGGACTACACTGCAAAGTATCTGCAAAAACTACCAACATGTAGTGGTAAGAATATGGGAGCACCCGTGGGATTGGATTTGGATGGTGCTTAATCATGGGGATGAAAAGTGGATAAGGGAGAGTTTACTGAATTGGGGGCCACTTTCTTGGGATAGAATTTAACTTTCTGGTAAGGACCTGCCCCAGTGACTCCTAGAAGCATGGAGGAAGTGATAATCTTTGTTGAGTGAAGGTCAAATGCCTGAATTGCCATAGAATAGGGGGAAGAATAGATTAAATGGCTGGCTCAGTGAAGTGGACATGCTAGAGTCAATTCTAAGAGGCCAGAACCCAACCAAAAATGTTCCATAGAAGGCCCAGAGGATCTCCATTTACCAAAGCCATCGGGAATGTGCTGGTGAGAGAAGTACCAGCATCACTAAGAAGCTCAATTGCGGCAGTCTTCTGCAGGCCAGGGCTAACAGGAGAAGATGCTGCCACAAGCTTGCCTCTTTAATAGCAAAAGGGATGGTGAAGTCCTGAAGCTATAGAGGCTAAGCGCTTAATTGGGAGCACTTAATTGCCAGAAGCCTTGGGATGGGGGTTACAATTATCATAGTGACTGGCAAGGTCAGAGTGACAGCCAAGGGGGCTGGACACGAAGAATTGTATAGATGATTACTAGAACATGGCATCCCTAAGGGCCAAGCAGAGCAGATGAGCAGTCAAAATAAGGATATTACTGGATATATGGAATCAAAAGAAAGCAAGAATGGATGAGCAGGAACCTGAGGGTGGAGGTCCCCATAAAAAAGCATGTTCCTTTGTCTAGTCCTGGACCTGGGTCAGTTTTCAGACCTAAAACTCATTGACAGGTTTCCAAAGACTGGCAACACCATGGTAAGTATATACTGTCATGATTCCCCAGTCCTTCCAAAAAGGGATTTGTAACTATTTGCTCAGGTGACTATACATAGAGGAATGGAGAGCACCCAGGCATTTTGAGGACTGTTAAACACAGGATCTGAATTGCCATTGATACCTGGAGACCCAAATGTCATCTTCCCTCCCTCTGTTGGAGTAGGAGCTTATAAGGGCCAGGTAAAAAAGTCATAGCCAAAGTCCAGTTTACAGTGGATTCACCTATCTAGCCAGCAATCCAGATTATTTGGACACCCTGCAGAACATCACTTGGATCCATGACATCAATGACGTCATGTTGATCAGTCAGGATGAGCAAGAGTAGTTAGCACTAGAGGCCTTGGTAAGACACACGTCCTCCAGAGCATGGAAGATAATCCCTAAAAATCAAAAACCTACCACATCAGTAAAGTTTTTAGGAGTACAGTGTTTAAGGGGCATGCTGGGCATCCTTTCTAAAGTAAAAGATAAACTGCTGCATCTTGCATCCCCTGCCACAAAGAAGTAATCAGAGTACCTGGTAGGTCTCTTCAAGTTCTGAAGCCAACACTTCTCACACTAGAAACACTGCTCTGACCCATGTACTAGGTGGCACAAAAGACTGCCACCCCTGAGTGGCGGCTGGAGCAGGAAAGGAATAGCCCCACCCCACTTACCATCACTCCCAGTGACCCACTGGGGGACTTCATGCTTCCTCTTCCTACAATGCTGGGCTCTGCAGGGTTACAAGTTCTGATCCCCAAAAGGCTATACTCTTTCTAGCAAGGGTCACATTGAATTAATATGCTTTGGCTACCACTTGAGCACTTTGAATTCTTTGTATATAGGGATCACCAGGCAAGAAGAGAAGCTACCACGTTGTCAGGGGTAATTGATCCTGACCAGGGAAGAGGTAGGGCTGTATTATAGAGTTGGGGTGGGGAGGAATATGTGTGGTGACTCTCTTGGGCATTTCTTGGTATTCCTTGGACACTTAGCTGTGACCAGGAACGGATAAGTGCAGCAACCCTGGCCCGAGAAGGGGGCCTCAGTTCACTCAGGAATTAGGGTTTGGGCCACAGCATCAGGTAAGCCACTGAGACTAGTAGAGGTGATAGCTGAGGGCAAGGGGACTAGAATGGAAGGAAACAGTGAGTACCAATTGCAGCCCTGAAACCAACTGCAGCAAGGGAGATTTCATGTTATTCCACTTACCTCCCTCATCTAAGTCTTTCACAGGACAAGAGGCCCGTGGAACCCTTACCGATTATGTATGGAGAATTGAACCCACATCACATGGGGCAGGGGTGGGTGTAGTAGTCATGGAGGTGCCCCACATGGATTCCCTTTGAGAAAGAACTTTCTGTTCAGCTTCAGTTACCTCACAGCATCCAATGGCGGCAACTTCAGGATTCACCATTATGTTCAAGTTAAGACCATGCGCTTCCCAGGCAGTCCCCAGCCATGACTGGGCATCACAGTGGTACCAGAGCCTGGCCATTTCTGCTCAACATGGGACTCCTCTGGCAGCTTCGCCCCGGGTCTCCCCACTGCATTGACTGAGACTTTGTCAGATCTGCATCAGCACTTGAGGCTCTCCTTGTTCAGTCCTGCTTCCTCTCCCTTTGTGTTTCACACGCATTTCCCCCAATAAACTTCTTCCAGTCCTAACTTGGCCTCAGCATCTACTTCCCAGAGAACCCAAGCCAATGCACTGGGTAACAACGTTAAACAGAAAAAATGAAAACTATGTATATATATGTAGATGTGTGCATATATATACACACACACAATACAACTGTAAAGATTTTTAAAATGTGTATTTATATGGATGAGACCTGTAAGAAGACAGAAAAATAAAACTGGTTTATCTATTAAATAGAGTAAAAGGATAGTGAATAAATTTTTTTACACGTCTTTCGTTGTCGACGTAATGTTTAAGCATTAGACAAAAATAAGGAGAAAACAAGGATATTGGTTCTGAATCTACTTTCTGCCTCTTAAAGGGTCTGGGATTTTGGACAATTAATTTTCCATTTCCTTATCTATAAAATAAGGATAATAATTGTGACAATAAAATAAGATTAAGATGTAAACATACTTTGTTATTGTACAACACTAAAAATTGTGAAGTTTTATTTTTATTATTGGCTGAGGTCCCAGATGTAAGGAAGTTGGTCAGTCAACAAATGTTTATTGAGCACCTACTATGTATCAAGTACCATTTGTATTAGTTCTCTATGGCTGCTATAACAAATTACTACAAATTTAGTAGCTTAAAATAACACAAATTTATTATCTTACAATTCTGGAGGTCAGAAATCCTAAAATCAAATTGTCAGCAGATCTGTGTTCCTTCTGGAAGCTACAGGGAAAATCTAGAGGTTTTTTTTTTTTTTCCTTAGGATTTTCTGGAAAATCCTTGCCTTTTCTAGCTTCTAGAAGCCTTCTGCATTCCTTGGCTCATGGCCCCTTCTTCTATCTTTAAAGCCAGTAGCCCAGCACTGTTAAAGAAAATAGCCAGAGGCTGCCTCCAAACTTCAAGTTCCTATGCAACAAACTGCAACCTAGCCAATCACGGGCAGCCAACCCATCACACCATGCCTAAATAAGGCAGATGCCTAGCTACAGCCATTCAGGTGATTTCTTTAATGCACTTCTGTGTCTGGCCTATAAAAGCCTGCTACTCACACTGCCTAGCAGAGCTCTCTGAACCTCTTCTGGTCCCAAGCAGTGCTCCCTGATTCAAGAATTATTCTTTGCTCAAATAACCTGCTAAATTTAATTTGTCTGATGTTTTGGGGGTTTTTTGTTTGTTTGAGACAGTGTCTCACTCTGTCTCTTGGGCTAGAGTGCAGTGGCATCATCATAGCTCACTGCAACCTCAAACTCCTGAGCTCAAGTGATCCTCTTGCTTCAGCCTCCCAAGTAGCTGGGATGACAGGTGTGCACCATCATGCCTAGCTAATTTTTTTATTTTTATTTTTGTAGAGATGGAGTCTCTCTCTTGCCTTGGCTGGTCTTAAACTCCTGGCCTCACGTGATCCTTCCACCCGAGCCTCCCAAAGTGCTAGAATTACAGACATGAGCCACTGTACCCAGCTTGTCTAAAGTTTTTCTTTTAAAAGCATCTTTAAGCATCTTTCCTACTCCCTGACCACTGCTTCTGTTGTCACATCTCCTTCTCTGACTCTGAAGCTCCTTCCTTCCTCTTATAAGAATTCTTGTGATTACCTTGGGCCCATCCGGATAATCCAGAATAATCTCCCCATCTCAAGATCCTTAACTTAATCATATCTGCAAAACCCCTTTTGCCACATGAGGCAACATTGAGGGCTTCCTAGGATTAGGATGTGGACAACCTTGCGAGGACATTATTTTGCCTTATTGTAGGTGAACATAGGTGATAAGATCCCTGCTCCATGGAGATTCTATTCGAATGTAGGAGAGACAGGTAATAACAAGGTAAATTAATTAAACTTCCAGAAGCTGATAAGTGCTATGAAGACATTTTTAAAAACACGATAGTGACTAGGAGTGGAGAGTGGTCAGGGAAGTCCCTTTGGGAGGTGGCTTTTGAACCAAAGCCTGAATGATTAGAAGGTAATGACTGGCACCCTTGGCTCCATTCCCCCTGGAGTTCTTTGGAGATTTTTAGTAAATTTGGGGCCTGTTAGTTCAGAAAGGTAGTTGACTTTTACGTTCCCACTCATGAATGAGCTCTATTATTAGCACACTGGTTCCAACTTACAAAGTAAACATCGATTTGTTACCCCTGTGCAGGGAGTTTAGTCTCTAACCTTTCTGAATTTCGAGATCAAGAACTAATCCTGTAGGATTAAGAGCAGCACCCGGTACTGTTTTATGCGTATTCTCTGGCATAAAAGTCCTAAGACTGCAATTGTGGGGACCAAATTGGGAGTGATTTAAATCCTTAGCCACTTAAATTTAATACCTTTGGATATAATTTCTAAAACCTCTTCAGAAAAGCTTACAGTGGACTTTCCTTAGCAAAGGACAGGGAAACCAGGCCCTAGATGCTTCTACTAAGTGTGTTGTACTGGTGTCTCTCAAGTTCCGTAGCACATTAAGGGGACCCTGGGGCCAGCAGAATGGCAGAACATGCTTCCCGAGGAGAAAGTCTTCTTTCTCTTTGGGCTGTGAAAGGGAGGATTTCCTGTAGACTGAGGGGGATACAGAAAGGCTGTTCTCAAGGAGAATCAACCAGCTAAATAAAGAATTAAAAAAAATTTACAAGAAAGAACACAACATTCTCACCCCAGCAAGCAAAGACTTTTTCCTCCTCAGTTCTCTCCCCCAGGAGAGGAAGATTCTAGTTTATCCTGGTGTGTGGCTAGAAATCCTACAATGACACTCTTTGTATCTCGTCTCCCTGGTCTGTCCTTTTTTTCCTCAAAACAATTATGGATTTTATTTCAAAATGACTCTCTCTTTGATTGCAAAGATGAATTAGATAAATTTATATATGCAAGTAAATAAATTAAATATCCAGATTCTGAGATTATAAAACCTTTATGTATAAGAGTCTTCTTTTCCTTTTTGTAAACAGCCTTATTGAGGTATAACTGACATACAGCAAACTGCACGAATGTAAAGTGTGCAATTTGATAGTTTTGACATATGCATACATTTGTGAAATCTTTACCACAATCAAGATAATGAGCATATTCTTCCACCAGAAATTGGGGTGGGGGAGTGGGGGTGGATATATTCTCCCTGGGTTTTGACCTCTTGTTATCAGCTCACAAATTTGTACTCTGAGTAATGTGACAAGATGAGTCATTCATAAAAAATTTTTTTTCTACAAAAGTGGGCAGAAAAAAAAAACAACTTCCCACCCACTTGGCAGGTAATCAGTAGCTCATTAACCTAAATCATGTCACTACCCTGTCACTTCTCTTTCTTCATTGTACACAGAGCTCAGCTGGAATGCAAAGGGCTGGGAAAAGCACCCAGCTGGTGTCCCAGGCCAGCTCTTGGCTGTCTGCATGGAAGCGGGAGGGGATTTCTGCCCTCAGTTCCCTAACAGGCCTGCCCTCCAGCAGCCTGTCCTCACAGAGTACCGTGTCATTCAGCCCAGGGCTACAGGCATGACTTCCTTCCTTATTTCTAGCTCCTCAATCTTCCCTGTGGTCTAAGAGGAAGAGATATTTATCATTCGTTCCAAAGCCAGTCTCTTCTCCTAGTGTCTAGACTTAATTTCTGATCTTCTCCACTATTTAGCAATATTCGTGGCACACCTACCAGATGCCAGACACTGTCCTAGGCTCTCGAAATACGCAGAAGTTAAAACACACAGTCACCCCTACTTTCATGAGCTTACATCCTAGCAAAGTTGGGAAACTAAAAGTGGGAATTTAAATTCCATCTTCTGAAAGTAACTTCTGAGTTACTTCCCTTCTGCCCTCAAACATGTATAGAAGAGCTTTATCCTAATCCTTTTGCAACTTGTAGCTGCTCTATTTCATTCCTTTCTATTCGACACTTCCAAATGGTTTATCCCTAGTGCCTCTGCTCCCCACTTTTTCACACTCTTTCCTCCTTGGGTTTTGATTCCACTGTTTTATGGTTTTCTATAGCTCCAGCACCTGCCCCCACTTTCTCCTCTGTGGGTACTTCCTCCCTGTCCCCTAACTTTCTTTTCCTCTGCCCTCCACTCTTGTCCCTCAGTGGCTCATTCACTCTCATGCTTTCTATTGCCATCCACAAAAGCAGACAACTCGCAGATTTCCACCTTCAACACTGACCTTTCATCCATGTACCAAATTTGTTTCCAACTTTCTCCAGGCCTTCTGCACTTGTGCATCTCGCCTTTCCTTAGGACACGGACAAACCAAGCACATTAACTTCTCCAGCACATCAGCACGCCTTCTCAACCTTTCCCTGTCTCTACTTATCAAAGCCCCCAATATTACAAGGAGCAAATCCTTGCTTAGAATAGTACTAGAGACTAGCTAGTAAGAACGCTTGCCTACTACCCTGAATAAGGGAAAAATTTAAATAAATAAATACAAAGCAAGTTTATACGCATATGTGGGGATAATCTCAACCTTTGACAAAGAAGGCTAGAAAGTAGCATTTGGCTTCAAAGAAGACCTACCGTTGGTAGGTTGGTCAGAGAGCAAAGACAGCATGTGCCGGGCAGTTGAGTGGATTTGGGAGTAGAGGAGGGTTACCCGAGAGCCTCAGAGAAGGGGGATTGAAGCAGGAGGGAGAATGGGGAGAGGGATTGTATGTGTGGAAAAACACACAAACTCAAAGTGCTTTTTTCTACTCTCTCACTCAACAACAATCAACACAGATGGAAGACTTCTGTGACCAGAAGTGGGGGATTTTCCCCCACCAACAAATAAGCAATCAGTTCTGCAGCAGACACCAGCTGGGTGTCCTCGAATTCGATTCCAACGCTATCTACCTGGAGATAGTGTCAGATCCCACAGGTTGAGAGCTCAGTGCCAAAAATTGGCCCCCTTCAGACACCAGTCACAAGTCTGGGCCTCTGGAACTTCTGACTGACAGGCTTCAAGTTAGCGTTCCCACAATCCCCTCTTTGGGTTCAATTAATTTGCTGGAGCAACGCACAGAACTTTGAGGAACACTTAGGTTTACCAGTTTATTATAAAGGATGTTAGAAAGGATACAGATGAAGAGACGCATAGAGTGAGGTACAGGGGAAGGGGCACAGAGCTTCCATGCCCTCTCCAGGTATGCCCCCTTCCGGGACCTTCCGGGGTTTCGGTTTTTTTTTTTTTTTTTTTTTTGTTTTTTTTTTTGAGACAGAGTCTCATTCCATTGCCCTGAGCAGAGTGCTGTGGTGTCAGCCTAGCTCAAGCAACCTCAAACTCCTGGGCTCAAACAATCCTACTGCCTCAGCCTCCCGAGTAGCTGGGACTACAGCCTCATGCCACCATGCCTGGCTAATTTTTATTTTTTAGTAGAGACGGGGTCTCGCTCTTGCTCAGGCTGGTCTCAAACTCCTGAGCTCAAGCGATTCTCTTGCCTTGGCCTCCCAGAGTGCTAGGATTACAGGCATGAGCCACCGTGCCCAGCCGGGTTCAGCTATCTGGAAGCTCCCTGAACCTTGTCCTCTTGGGCCTTTGATGGAGACTTCATTGGATAGGCATGATTGAAGCATGGACAACAGTGTCAAAATGTCATTGGACAAAAAGGGTATGATCCAAAACTAATAGACTGATTGGGGAAACCCAGCAAGGCCTGCTTGTTCAGATTCTTCTGGCCTCTCTGTGCAGCATTCCTTCCTCCAGGGTATAGGGCAGAACCCTCTTTGGAATGAGGGTCTTATGACCCACAATCAGATTAGAGTCCTGCCTTGGGCAGGTGAAAGGAGGGCAGAAGAGGTCAGAGAGAGAAATTCTGTGTTTCCTGAAGCCTGCTTCAGAGGTCTAAAGTACCCCATCTCATAACAAAAGCCTGTAACAAGGGCTATGAGAGTTATGAGCCAGGAAACATGGGTGAAAAAATATATATATATAAAATAATATCGCAGATCTACTCTCAACTGTTTGCTTATTCTGTATCTCAGGCATGGCTAGCTCAGATGGGGTTTTGCTCCCATTAGTTAGTGAATCGATGTGGGATGAAAATGATAAAAAGCAGAAACTCAACTGTTAGAGCCAAGTGGAGCCTAAGAAGGGATTATGAATAAATGTAACATGGTATCCTGGATGGGATCCTGGAGCATAAAAAGGATATGAGAGTAAAAGCTAAGGAAATCTGGTAAAGTACGGACTTTAATTAATAGAAATGTTAGGTAGATAGCCAGAGACTCCGGGTCTCCTAGGGATGAAAGCGGGTGCTTTTGCCTTTAGTCTGACGTTTCACACTAAAATCTGATAGTAACGGGTCAATATTGGTTCAATAATTGTGACAAATGTATCACACTAACTTATGATGTTAATAATAGGGGAAACTAGGTACGGAGTATACAGGAACCCTCTAGACTATCTTTGCAACTTTTCTGTAAATCTGAAACTATTCTTCTTGCCTTGGTGCAATTGCCCCACCTGGAAAGGACAAGGGTGGGCCCCCAGGCCCCCATCCTGGTCCTGCTCCACCCTAATTCTCTCCTGAGAGACTGCCATACCTGGGGGAGGAGGAAATACCCTACAAATCTGCCAGTCAGAACTTAACAAGCCAGTTGCAAAAGAATGCAGAGGACTCTCTAGCCCATGGGCCAAGTAGCATAGGTACCATAGAGTCTGGAAATTGCCCTAGAACAACCTGCATGTGTAGGAATGCAACTCCCAACTGTCCAATCAAGGTGGTTCCATGGTGATGCCTGAGCCACTATGGGAGGTCCCAATTTGGTACTATAAAACAAGTTGCAGACCATAACCAAATTCTCTTTTCCTGCTGTGGCAAGGGGTCTGGTCGTCATCTGTGGAGTATGTCTCTTGCTCTGTAAACCTATATCTTGCTCTTGCCCTGTAATCCTATTGTACTCCTATCTTGCTCCGCCTTAATAAATTTCACCTTGCTTGCCTTAATTTGGTGCGTTTGGTCACTCTTCAACCATGGGTGTGCCAAGAAATGACATTTCAGACTAAAATCTGATAGTAATGTGTCAATATGAGTTCAATAATTGTGACAAATGTATCACACTAATTTATGATGTTAATAATAGGGAAACTAGGTACGGAGTATACGGGAACCCTCAGACTAAAATCTGATAGTAATGTATCAATATGGGTTCAACAATTGTGACAAATGTATCACACTAATTTATGATGTTAATAATAGGGGAAACTAGGTACGGAGTATACGGGAACCCTCTAGACTATCTTTGCAACTTTTCTGTAAATCTGAAACTATTCTTC
>NW_012151840.1:5901822-5903587 GCF_000956105.1 Propithecus coquereli
AAAAAAGAAAATGTACAAAGCATAGAAACAGGCAATTCACAAAAAGAGAACAAGAAAATGAGCAATAAATAAATATAAAGAAAAAATGTTCAACTTCACACATAATTGAATAGATGCAAATTAAAACAACTACAAGATGTTGTTTTTTGCCTATCAGATTGGCAAATGTTTTAAGGTTTGGAAATTTCTGCGGTTGACAAGCTGTGAGAAAATAGGCATTCTCAAATTTTGGTAGGAGTAAAACTCAGTACAAATTTTTTGGCAAGCAACAACGCAATAACTATCATTTGAAATACAAATATCCTTTGACTTGGCAACAATTCTACTGCTAGTGTAGTATATGAACATAATCTCAAGGCATGACAAAATGGTGTGTGTATGTGTGTGTGTACAAGGATGGTCCTTTCAGCATAATTTCTAAAAGCAAAAATTCATAAAGTAATGTTCATCAATGGGAGACTCAATAAATAAATTATGATACATCTATACTATGGATGTTAAAAGGAAGGAAGTAATTTTGTATGAAAGAAAGAAGCAAAGTGCAGAACAGGATGATCTCATTTATAAAATTAAATAAACACACACACACACATATGCAATCACATATAGGACTAGCTACATAATTTGTAGCCCGGTGCAAAATGACGAGGATGTGGGGTTCTTTGTTCAAAAGTTAAGAATTTCATGTCAGTAACAACAGCAGAGCACAAAAGCAAGCATGGGGCCCTTTTGAGTCTGGGGTCCTGTACAACTGCACAGGTCACACAACCAGGAAACTGGCCCTCTATACACAGTGGATCCTCATTATTTGCTGATTCCATATTTGCCAACTCACCTACTCACTAAAATTTGTTTGTAACCCTCAAATTAATCCTCAACAGGCTTTCATGGTCATCCACGGACATGCACAGAGCAGCAAAAATGAGTCCCTGAACAGGTATATTACCAGCTGAGTCCAAACAGGGGCTACTCTGCCTTCTTGTTTCAGCTCTCACACTGTAAACAAGTGTCTTTTCTGTTCTTTTTTTTTTTTTTTTTTGAGACAGGGTCTCGCTCTGTTGCCCTGGCCAGAGTGCAGTGGCATCATGATAGCTCACAGCAACCTCAAACTTTCTGGGCTCCAGTGATCCTCCTGCCTCAGCCCCATCAGTAGCTGGGACTATAGGTACGCACCAGCATGGCCGGCTAATTTTTTCTATTCTTAGTAGAGACGGGGTCTCACTCTTCCTCAGACTGGTCTTGAACTCCTGGCCTCAAGCAATCCTCCCACCTTGGCTTCCCAGAGTGCTAGGATTACAGGCCTGACCCACCACACCTGGCCAGCCTCAAGTGTCTTTTTCATGTTCTATTTAAGTGCTACATTTTTCACACTTGTTTTGAGGGGGAAGGTGATTTCGTTGTTTAAAATGTCCCCCAAGTGTAGTGCTGAAGTGCTGTTTAGTGTTCCTAAGCCCAAGAAAGCTATCATGTGCCTTACAGAGAACATACGAATGTTAGATACGCTTCGTTTAGGCATGAGTTACAGTGCTGTAGGCTATGAGTCCAATGTCAGTGAATCAACAATATATATTATATATATTAAATTAGGTGTCTTTAAACAGAAACGTACATGAAAAAGCTTATGTATTGATCAGTTGAAAATATTATGACCAGAGGCTCACAGAAACCTAACTCTGAATTTCCCTCAGGAGCAATGGTTCAATATTCACTAATTCAGTGTTTGTGGCGACTTTATAAAACATAACTACTGTGAATAGTCAACTCG
>NW_012151840.1:5903637-5908374 GCF_000956105.1 Propithecus coquereli
GTGTGTGTGTGTGTGTGTGTGTGTGTGTGTATATATACCTTTGCAGAGCCAGACTGGAAGTGGGGAAGAGAAGGGAGATTTTTGTTTTTCATTTTATACCTTTTTGTTTCTCTAAGCATAATCTTACTTTTATTTTCTGTAAATGAATTTAAAACCATATATCTCTCAAATTCCTCTCATCTTCTCCCTGTCTAATACAACGTTAAATTAGGTCCTAACCACCTCAAACTAGAATTATTGGAATTACCTCCTGACTGTCCTCCCTTCTTCTAATCTTTTCTCTAATCTTTCCAGAAAATTACTGCCAGATGAATCTTCCTAAAACAACACTTCCATTATGTCATTTTCCTCTGAAAACTCTCAACAATTCTCCATTGCCTATTACAGCAAATCTAGCTTTCACAGCCTTACATAATCAGGTCTCAACCTTATGTGTTCCCACTCCCCAATTCTAATCCTACTGTCAGGCATCTTCTCTACTCTCCACCCCAACCTGCCTCCAGCTGTGCCAGTTTCTGCCTCCTTACCTCTGCCTGCTGCTTGCCAGATCTGGGCCACACATCTGTGTCTACCAAATCCTGTCCATTATTTGGAATTAATTGATGGGCACACAAGTTCAGTGGTGTCATCATAGCTCACAGCAACCTCAAACTCTGGGGCTCAAGCAATCCTCCTGCCTCAGTCTCCTGAATAGCTGGGGCTATAGGCACGCACCACCACGCCTGGCTAATATTTGTATTTTTTGTAGAGATGGAGTCTCACTCTTGCTTAGGCTGTGCTCGAACTCCTGACCTCAAGTGATCCTCTGGCCTCCTTGGCCTCCCAAAGTAGTAGGATTACAGGCGTGAGCCACTGTGCCTGGCCCCAATTCTGAATTCTTCCTGAGCTAAACCACATAATGAGTGTTTCACTTATATGCTATTTATAAATCTCTAATTGTTTTATGTATATTTATTTAAAAAACAAGCGCTTACTATTTTAATTGCTATTTTGAACACTTTATAAATGTTACCTCACTTAATCTTCATAATAACCTTGTGAGGTAGGTAGTATTATTACATCCATTTTTAAAATCTTTTTTTATTTCAAAATATTAAGGGAGTACAAATGTTTTTTTAGATGGATAGATTTTATCAATATAATGCTTTAGTCAGGGCTGTAAGGGTGCCCATCACCTGAATAGTGTTCATTAGTATCTGTTAGATAGGTTTTTACCCCTCCCCTTTCCCCTCTTCTCCCCTTCTTGGTTTCCAACGGTTTTTACTTCTTTCTGATCCCATCTGTGCCCATCAATTAGTTCCAAGTTATTAGAGAGTACCTGTGGTGTTTGTTTTTCCATTCTTGAGATACTTCACTTAGAATAATGGTCTCCAGTTCCATCCAAATTGCTACGAAAGACATTAATTCATTCCTTTTTATGGCTGAGTAGTACTCCATGATGTCTGTGTGTGTATCATGCCACATTTTGTTAATCCATTCATGAACTGATGGGCATTTGGGTTGATTCCAGATCTTTGCAATTGTGAGTTGTGCTGCAGTAAACATTCGAGTGCAGGTGTCTTTCTGATAAAATGACTTATTTTCCTTTGAGTAGATATCCAGTAGTGGGATTGCTGGATCGAATGGTAGGTCTCAACTTTTAGTTCTTTGAGAAATCTCCATACTGTTTTCCACAGAGGTTGTACTAATTTGCAGTTCCACCAACAGTGTATAAGCATTCCTTTCTCTCTGCATCCATGCCAGCATCTATAGTTTCTGCACTTTTTAATAAAACCCATTCTGACAGGGGTAAGGTGATATCTCATTGTGGTTTTAATTTGTGTTTTCCTGATGGTTAGTGATATTGAGCATTTTTTCATATGTTCGTTGGCCGTTTGTTTTCTGTTCATGTCTTTTGCCTACTTTTTAATGGGGTTATTTGTTTTTCTCTTGCTGATTTGTTTGAGTTCTTTGTAGATTCTGGATATTAGCCTTTTATTGGATGTATTGTTTGAAAATATTTTCTCCCATTCTGTAGGTCGTCTATTTGCTCTGTTGATTATTTCCTTTGCTGTGAAGAAGCTTTTTAATTTAATCAAGTCCCATTTATTTATTACCTGCATTTTATGGAAGGAAACTGAAGTGCAGAGAAGTTAAGTAACTTGCCCAAGGTCACACAGGAAGTAGCAGGATTCACACTGACAGTCTAACTCTAGAATCAAGCTCTTAAACATATGTGATTCAGCCTGCTGATTGCTCAAATGGATTTATTATATGACGAATTCCTTAGAAAGGGGACTGTATCTCCCATTTCTTCTCTTGAGATCCCCTTATCATGTTTTAGAAAGTCTTGTCAACTGACTGGAGTTTTCTGGTCCTCATTTTTATAGGAGGCTAATACTCGGGCCTGGGAATGGACTTGGGACTTGGAAGTTGGGTTACTTGAACTTGCTAACTGCCTCCTTTCTCTCTAAACACCCCATCTTTCTCCAACAGATGGGCGGAGCCAAGCCTTTGCTGACTTCAGTACTCCCCTTCTGGCTTCCCCTTCCCTGACTGCCAAGAGATCACAGTGAGTCCTACGGTCACCAGAGGGCAAGATGGACCTCAGCTCCTCCACTGGGAAAATTCACCAAGTTACACAAGAGCAAAAGGCAAGATTTCATCCATCTGATCATGCTCTAGCCTCTCCACCCTGCAGCCTACCCACATTGGGTCCTTTCTGGATGCAGTGGGGAAATGCACAGTTTTAAAAATCAGACAGACTTGGGTCTGGGTTTGAATCTTGGCCTTACCACTTACTGTGTTACCTTAAACAAGTTACTGAAGCTTTCTGAGCTACAATCAGGCCTCTGAATATGAGACGCTATTGCTAATACAGTAATGGCTAATACTGAGCACTTTCTATATGCCAAATACAATTCTAAGTATTTTATGATATAAAATTGTCCAATCTTCACAGCTCTATGAGGAGGTGCTATATTGTCTTCATTTTACAGATATGAGGAAATTGAGGCACACAGAAGTGAAGTAACTTACTCAATAACACATTAGCAAGGGGCGATCTGGCTAATTTTTGTAGAATTGTCATGAACATAAAAAAAATTAATGTGTACAAAATACCCAACATATGAAGGCACTCTGTAAACATCCCCCTTGTATTAGTTAACATTAGATTTGGCTATGTAAAACAGGAAATCTAAGTTAAGAGTGGTTTAAAGAAACTAAAAGCTTATTTCTCCCTTACGTGGAAGAAGTTCAAAATAGGAGCCAGGGCTGATAGCGTGGTTCCATCTTATTAAGGACTCAGGCTCCTTCTAGCGTTCTGCCTACTAACCCCAGCTCATGGCTTCTGTCCTCATGGTTGCCTCCTGGTAGCAAGGTTTGCAACTCTAGATGCCACATCCATGCTCTAGGGAAGACCTCTCAGCTAAGCTAGCCTGTTTCAAAGCTTTCCAAGAAGATCAAGCCAAATACTTCCACCTACATCTCATTGCTACTCCTATCTACAGTGGAGTCTAAGAGATACAATAGTCCCCCCTTATTCACAGGGGACATGCTCCAGGATCCCCAGTGGGTTCTTAAAACTGCAGGTAGTACTGAGCCCTATGTATATATACTGTTTTTTCCTATACATACATACCTATGATGAAGTTTAATTTATAAATTAGCACAGTAAGAGATTAAAAACAATAACTAATAATAAAATAGAACAATTATAACAATATGCCAGCATCACTACTGTTGCATGTTGGGGGCTATTATTAAGTAAAATAAGGGTTACTTGAATGCAAGCACTGTGATACCACTACTGCAATAGTTGAACTGATAACTTGAACGGCTACTAAGTGACTAATGCATATACAATGTGGATATATTGGACAAAGGGATGATTCATTTCCCAAGCAGGACAGAGTGGGACAGTGAAAAATTTCATCACACTACTCAGAACAGCACACAATTCAAAACTTACGGATCGTTTGTTTCTGAAATTTTCCATTGAATATTTTTGGTCCATGGTTGGCCGTGGGTAACTGAAACCTTGGAAAGCAAAATCATGGAAGAGGTGGGGACTACTGTATGGTTTTTAGCACATTGCCACCCTCAATAGTATAAGGTTCTGCTAGTAAGGAAGCATGAAAGACTGGATGTTGAGAAGGCAACTAGATGTCACAGCCCTCCTCCCTACCTACATTTCAGTTTTGAGGTCTGGCTTTAGTTTTTTCTGATGTCATCTTAACTTCTTGTCCTATCTTCCTCAAGCCCTTTATTTTTAGACAGGGGACAGACAAGAAAGAGAATCTTTACTCTGTTGATGGTCTAAAAGTTCAAAACCATTCATTTATCACTTGACAAATACTCACTGAGTACCAAGTATCGACCAGAAACCACATGAGGCACTTGAGATACACTAATTTTGAAAATAGGTCTTCATAGCCGGACACGGCGGCTCACGCCTGTAATCCAAGCACTCTGGGAGGCCGAGGCGGGAAGATTGTTTGAAGTCAGGAGTTCAAGACCAGCCTGAGCAAGAGCGAGAACCGGCTCTACTAAAAACAGAAAGAAATTAGCCAGACAACTAAAAATATATAGAAAAAATTAGCCGGGCATGGTGGCACATGCCTATAGTCCCAGCTACTCTGGAGGCTGAGGCAGTAGGATCGCTTGAGCCCAGGAGTTTGAGGTTGCTGTGAGCTAGGCTGATGCCACAGCACTCGAGCATGGGCAACAGAGCAAGACTCTGTCTCAAAAAAAAAA
>NW_012151840.1:5908726-5910616 GCF_000956105.1 Propithecus coquereli
GTGAGCTAGGCTGATGCCACAGCACTCTAGCCTAGGCAAGAGAGTGAGACTCTGTCTCAAAAAAAAAAAAAAGAAAGAAAAATTAGCCAGGCGTGGTGGCGGGTGCCTGTAGTCCCCGCTGCTTGGGAGGCTGAGGTAAGAGGATCACTTGAGCCCAGGAGTTTGAGGATGAGCTATGATGACACCACTGCAATCTACCCAGGGCGACAGAGCAAGACTCTGTCTCAGAAAGAAAGGAAGGAAGGAAGGAAGGAAGGTTTCACAAATGAAGTAACATTAAACTGAGAGCTGAAAGACTAGTGGGAATAAGCCCAGTGAGGATACAGAAGTTCAAGGCAAGGACATGTAAGAATGCATGGAGTGCTACAGGAGTGGCAAGGAGATCTGCAAGACTGGGCACAGAATGCCAGGGCATGGTGGGCAGATGAGACCTAGGAGGCAGAAAGGGACTGGATTGTGAATGGCCTTATAGACTTTTTTTTTTTTTTTTGAGATGGGGTCTTGCTCTGTTGCCCAGGCCAGAGTGCAGTAGCATCATCAAAGCTCACTGCAACTTCAAACTCCCAGGTTCAAGCAATTCTCCTGCAGGTGTGTGCCACCACACCCGGCTAATTTTTCTATTTTTTGTAGAGATGTGGTCTTGCTGTGTTGTTCAGGCTAGTCTTGAACTCTTGGCCTCAAGTGATCCTACCACCTATGCCTCCCAAAGTTCTGGGATTACAGGCATGAGCCACTGTGCCCAGTTATAGAATTTTTATGACAAAAGTCTAACTCAAGCCTGTAAGTGGTAGGGAACTATTGAAGGGTAACAGGGTGAGATTTACATGTTAGAGGGGGGTAGAAGGTGTGAGGTTAGGGGTAGGGACCTCTGTTAGGAGAATACTTTGATAGTTTAATTAAGAAATGGTGAACCAATGCATGGTAGTGGAGGACAGAAAAAAAAGCCAGAATGTGAGAGAAATGAGGACAGTAAATACAGACAAGAGTTCTCCTTCTGGCTTTAGCAGCCAAATCCTTCTGGACTGTAATTGATGCCAATGGCTGGCAATCATCTCCAGGCTGGATGAAAGTAACATGGATATACTTTCCATAGCTCAACCTTCCCCTGGACACTTGGTCTTCTCTTCCATTTCACATTTTCACAGTGCTTCTAAGTGTGCAAGCTAGGCCTGCCAGAGACTTCTAGTGCCCACAATGTCCGTGTTTCCTTCTTTTCCCTTTGCATACAGCTAGACCCCATTTCCAGTTTCTGTTATGGTTAGATGTGACCATTAAACTGAGTTCTAGCAGAAGGAATATGAAGGGAAATAATGCATGCTAGTGCTTCTCAAACCATATGGGGCAAAGGACAATTTTTTTCTTTCTAATCCATTGTGAACCTAAATTTTTGTAAACACACTACAAACGGTTTAGTGAAAAAATGAAATAAAAAAAACAAAGACATATAAAATTAAGCCCACATTGCTTGTTCAAGGTTTTTAAGTAGTGAAGCGTTTCTGATGTCGAGACTTTGGTAGAACAGAAATTAAGGCAGTGGGGCCCTGCCTTACCAGCCATATAGCTTTGGTGACCAAGAAAACTTAAACTCCTGACAGTCATCTCGTATCCAGTAGCAGGATACTTAGCAGGGTTAGGGGTTAAATATTCTTTGCCTTCAAGTTTGTTCTCGTCAGTGTTACCAGGCGTAACTCAGTCTTCAGTGATTTGAAACAGCATTGATACCACCTGTGTAAAACCATCTCTGACATGCTTTTCGAGAAACAGTAATGAGGAAATATTTGGGACCAAGCTGAGGCACTGTCCCCAGGACTTTAATTAAGGACTTTTTTCAGCCTAAGGAAGGCCTGAATCAAATGCTTTTAAATAAAATTTTAAATGATGCTGTATTAT
>NW_012151840.1:5922551-5929020 GCF_000956105.1 Propithecus coquereli
CTCACCCTCGGCTGCCCGGCCGCCAGCGACCCTCCCAGGCCGTGGCGCCAGCAGAGGAGCGCGGGGCGGACACTGCCCTTTCCTGGATTTCGGGGCTTTCTTCTCCCGCACCCACCCCGCCCCCCAGTCCCTCCCACCGCCCTGCAGTCTCCGCACCGACTCGCCGCCGCCCCGGCCGTTCGCGGCTCCCACTGCTTCCCCGGGCTGCCCACCCACCCGCACGTCAAACGCCCCCTTTTCCCCTGAAAAGTTTCTAGACGGTAGGGACTATTTTCTTCTAATGTAACCTTCCACCAAACTGGAGGGAAAAGTTACCCGAGGCCAAAGAAGGGCTGGGGCCTTGGGAGGAACCTGTGTTTGAAAAACAGAGGTCTCTCTTCCTTGAAAATGAGTGATTGGGCCCCCCAAGCCGAAGTCTTGTTTGTTGGACTAATTGTTCAAGGTGCACGATGATGCTAAATATTTAAGATGGAGATTTTTTTAAAAAAATTGATATAAAATAGACCACTAGACAAGTGGATCTTGCTTCAGACCTTGCAGTTCTTTCTGTTGATGCTCATGTTGATCTATCCCTCCCTCCCCTGGGCTCCCAAGTCCTTAGGTTAATCTATGGGGAAACCCAGGTCCCCTGAGAATGACATCTTAAATCCTAAAGACAAACGTCAACCTAGAAATGCTCTTTCAGGCAGTTGGCTGAATTCTGTCCACATTCTGGATGGGTAAACTAACCCGCACAAATAGTTAATGATTAGGGAAACCCACTAGACCTATAATTTTCAAACTGTGGGTGGCAAAATCAGTTTGACAAGGAGTATTAGGAAGGCAGGGAGGGAAGGAGGGAGGGAAGAAGGAAGGAAGAATAGAAAGGTACTGCATAGTGAGGATCAGTATTCTTTCATGAAACCTAAATCATGAAAGAATACTGAGTGTGTTTGTGTGCACGGAGTGGAGATGTAGAATATACTTATTGTGGGTTGCTGTCAAAAAAATGTTTAAAAACCACTGTGCTAGGCAGCAGAATTTTTTTCGGATGCTTACATTGGAAAGGTTGAAAAGTCATCCAATTTATTCCTCTATGCTTAGACAGTATTTCGTTTTAAGAATAGTGCAGACTTTATCTTTCTTATCATCTTCCCATCTCAACATTTGCTATTAAAGATTTGTGAATAATTTGTCTCTTTAAAGCTATTATTTCAGTAAGAAAGCTATAACTATAACTTAAAATACAAGAGCAATTCTACCAAGCTCCCTGTTTTTCTATGGCTCCTCTTCTACCCTCTTCTTGTTTTTTAAAGAGATGGGGTTTCATGCTTGCTCAGACTGGTCTTGAACTCCTGGCCTCAAGCGATCCTCCAGCCTCCTTGGCCTCCCAAAGTGCTAGGATTATAGGCATGGGCCACCATGCCCGGCCCTATCAGTTTCTTTTTAATATTTTAATGTGGCTACTAGAAAATTTTTAATTACATATGTGGCTCTCATTACATTCCTAATGAATGGCACTGTTATAGACTATAAGAACTGAGGTATCTCCAAGGCTTAGCACTCAATAAATAAGCATTGATTAAATACATAAATTATAATCAGCGAGGGCACATTCAATTTCTGACTATTGGTATCCATTAATGATGATGGCTGTCAGCTTCAATGCTGTTATTTACATGAAAAAGAATGTACTTTCTGGACCAGCTAAACGCAAACGTTGCCCAAAATTTGGCCAAGAATTTTAGAATACTTTTGCAATTCATCTACTTGTCTCTAAAATTACAGGGATATTTATCTTTTTATGGGTGTAGCTCACTTTTAGCTCAGTTAATCACTCTGGAAACTGAATGGTATAGATATGGCATGATAATTCAGAACAATCTTAAGGTGTACATTCTAAAAGCAACTACTAACTAAAACATGAAACAATACCTACACATCAAAATCTGTGAAGCTCTTCTGAAGTCGTGGCTTCATTTTCACCAAATAATTCAGCACCTTGTCAAAGTCTGTGCTTTTACTGAGCTCAGGGTGCTTGAGCAGAAGGAAATGAGTCCAGTGCCCGGACTCGGTTGTCACAGCCAGTTCTCATCTGCACACCTGCATGTCTTTGAACACATCAGCACTGCTGTTGTATTCCTCCCCTACAGCTTTACATGTACTGTGCTCAGCTGTCATGTCCCATCAATAAGAAAGTACAATCTTATGAGCCAGTAGGGGTCTGGCACATTGTATCTCTCAGAACCGTTAATTAGTTCACTAAAGTCTTCAATCTAAGGAAACAGCTCAGTAAATCCATTCAACAAGTTTCCCCTGTTTAGCTGTCTAACAACATTAAAATAAACTAGATCTCCATGTTCTGCTTCAACCTTTTCCAAACATGCTAAAAACTGAATATGGCCAAGGGCAGACACATAAAGAAAATCCAATCTTAAGTCCCCCATCAAATACCAGTCTGTGAAGCCGATTTGGGGGGATGCGCCCTACTCCTAGGCCCATAAAAATCTCTTACATATGTTCTTCCCTGCCTTTTGCATGACAGGGCTTCATTAACCTGGGATCCTCTCATCCAAGTACTAACCAGGCCCAGCCCTGCTTAGCTTCACGAGATCAGATGAGATCGGCAGGTTCAGGGTGGTGTGGCCATGAATTTAACCTGGGATCCTGAATGGCAGCCTGGAGGAGGGCTGCCCCGCCACCTAAGAAGCAAGAAATAAATGTCTATTGTATTTGAGCCATTGTTCTTATTGGGGTCTATTTGTTACAGCAATTAGTCTACCCTAACTAATACAATGTGTTGCTGCTACTCTTTCTTTCATGAGAGTAACTCTATTCAGAAAGAAATTCTCAGTGAATCTTTGAAGTGAGAGGTTAAGAACAAGCTGTTAGGATGGAATGTGGTAAACGGGCTCTGGGTGTTCACGGAGCCACGAGCAAAGGTAGGAAAAACGTTTCAGTACGTGGCGGTACCTTAATACTAACACATTTCTGTTGTTGGTCCTCACTCTGCAGACGAGATTCCATTTGGGAAAATGTCGGAAGACTTCTCTTAGGTTAAAGGGGTATAGCAGAAGATGTACATGAAGCTGCCTTGTACGTAGTATCTATTTAACAAATGTTAAGCTGATTCTGAATCTGAATGCCCAAGCCTTACTGGAGGGGAGGCCCTTCCTCAGGCCAGACTTGGGATGAGGGGGGTCTTTTCTACACAGAAACATCTTTTCTAGGCTAAGATCCTCCCTCATTTGTTTTGTGTTGGTGTCTACTGTGCTTTGACAGCAAGAAATCCTTGAATTATAACTTCCTTTCTTCCTTCTGTAGTTTCAGGATCTCCCCTTGTTCTCAGTGGAGATCGAAAGAGTGTTGGCACCTGGCAGAGTTGTCTATGTCGGAGACATAAACAGAAAGATGAGTACACAGAGGGTCATAAATCCATTTTCTCAGAACTAAAGGAACAGCCCATATGGCTAGGTTGACTGTTCTTTTAAGGAAGAGAACAGGTCCTCCAAAGAAAATGTGTAAAGTTAAGGAAACTGCCAGCTCTCAGCGCCCGTAAGGTGTATTTAATTAGGTATTTCACTTATCTATTGACCTCCACAGACACTGAATAATTAACTTGCCTCGCTGCTCGACTGCTAGGAGGCAGCAGCGATCTGCCTGAGAGAGGCTTAGCTGTGCACAGAAGCCTGGGTTCTTCCTCTGACTTGTTTGAAATGATTCTGTGGAAATAACTGCACCATCTTCTCACAAAACGTGAAGTGGACTGTTTTCCTCCCAGAAGGAGAATATAATACGTATTTTTCCATAAAAGCTTTCTAATCTACAAGAAAATTTAGCTGAAGATCATGCTGAAGTAAAAAGCATCTTAATTTAATTTTGATAAAAGATCAAGCTCTTCTGATTTTTAAATGAAGAACTTGGAACTCAGAAATAAATAACTTTAGAACAAATTTTTAAATCTATTGAAATTCTATATTATTATTTATTAGTATCATTTTTTTAGAGACAGGGTCTTGTTCAGTCACCCAGGCTGGAGTACAGTGGTATGATCACAGCTCACTGCAGCCTCGAACACGTGGGCTCAAGCAGTCCTTCTGCCTCAGCCTCCCAAGCAGGTGAGATTACAGGTGGGCACCACCATGCCTGGCTAATTTTTCTTGTTTTTTAAAGAGATGGGGTTTCATGCTTGCTCAGACTGGTCTTGAACTCCTGGCCTCAAGCGATCCTCCAGCCTCCTTGGCCTCCCAAAGTGCTAGGATTATAGGCATGGGCCACCATGCCCGGCCCTATCAGTTTCTTTTTAATATTTTAATGTGGCTACTAGAAAATTTTTAATTACATATGTGGCTCTCATTACATTCCTAATGAATGGCACTGTTATAGACTATAAGAACTGAGGTATCTCCAAGGCTTAGCACTCAATAAATAAGCATTGATTAAATACATAAATTATAATCAGCGAGGGCACATTCAATTTCTGACTATTGGTATCCATTAATGATGATGGCTGTCAGCTTCAATGCTGTTATTTACATGAAAAAGAATGTACTTTCTGGACCAGCTAAACGCAAACGTTGCCCAAAATTTGGCCAAGAATTTTAGAATACTTTTGCAATTCATCTACTTGTCTCTAAAATTACAGGGATATTTATCTTTTTATGGGTGTAGCTCACTTTTAGCTCAGTTAATCACTCTGGAAACTGAATGGTATAGATATGGCATGATAATTCAGAACAATCTTAAGGTGTACATTCTAAAAGCAACTACTAACTAAAACATGAAACAATACCTACACATCAAAATCTGTGAAGCTCTTCTGAAGTCGTGGCTTCATTTTCACCAAATAATTCAGCACCTTGTCAAAGTCTGTGCTTTTACTGAGCTCAGGGTGCTTGAGCAGAAGGAAATGAGTCCAGTGCCCGGACTCGGTTGTCACAGCCAGTTCTCATCTGCACACCTGCATGTCTTTGAACACATCAGCACTGCTGTTGTATTCCTCCCCTGCAGCTTTACATGTACTGTGCTCAGCTGTCATGTCCCATCAATAAGAAAGTACAATCTTATGAGCCAGTAGGGGTCTGGCACATTGTATCTCTCAGAACCGTTAATTAGTTCACTAAAGTCTTCAATCTAAGGAAACAGCTCAGTAAATCCATTCAACAAGTTTCCCCTGTTTAGCTGTCTAACAACATTAAAATAAACTAGATCTCCATGTTCTGCTTCAACCTTTTCCAAACATGCTAAAAACTGAATATGGCCAAGGGCAGACACATAAAGAAAATCCAATCTTAAGTCCCCCATCAAATCCTGTGATTTGCAGAGGTCCTGGCACACATCTTCCTAACAAGTGATGTAATGGAAGTGGAGGCCCCCAATCACTTTTGACATGAATAACTTGAATAATGTGTAGAAATCTTTTCCCCTGATCTGTGTCAAGTGAGCTTAGCTTTTCCGTATTTACACAAACTTCTCAAGTTCCATACAGACAAGAGGTTAGGCCCTACTAGCTAATTAAGCACACTTTACCCTAAAAATTTTAAGTGGTCCACATTCCAAGGTCAAGGGAGCTTGCATCTGGTAAAAGGGCTGCAGGATGGACACCTCCACATTAAGCTTCATTGATGAAATGAAGTCACTACGTAGAAGGTCCTCATCCTGGTATGTTCTCCGTGTATACTGTAGTATGGGACATGGCACCTTCATTCACTCAACCAGTATCTACTGAGTATTTGCCATGCGCAAAACACTTTGGAAGAGATCAAGATAAATAGTACTAATAGCTGTCATTTAATGAGTCTCTATTATATCCTAGACCCTTTTAAATGCACAACACTGCAAGGAGAGTAACTCCATTTTACTGAGAAATAAAACAGGGTCCCTATATTTAAGAAGTTTGTATTTTACAAAGATTCTTGATATATAACTATTTCTGGTACATACTATGTATATGAAATCCTAACTGCTGTTGCTAATGAAATTAACAAGTGTGTCAGATTGTTTAATCTATAGTACCTAACAGCATCCTGAACTAAGCACTCCCCAAATGTTTGTTGACAGTGCCAACTAGGACCCAGTAAGAGGCTGTTTTCTATCTGTACTAAGAACACCACAGCAAACAATACTTTAAATGTGTGTAGTAGTAAAGCAAAGCTTCCTAAATCTGAATAAGGAGAAACTAGTAAATTACGTACCACTGAAACTTTTTAAATAATCTGAATTAAATCTGGGCTGAGCTAGGTAGGTATAATTTTACCCACTTGAAGCAGGGACATGTATTAGAATGAAGTAAAACAAAAATTCAAAGTCATCACCCATGGAAATGTTCATTACTTACCAGGGTGGTGTTTTGGGGAGTAGGTCTCCATTTGGCAAAATTACTATCACACCAAAATCTTATTCTGGTGTCAAGAGAGAGCAGAAGACAGAGCCTGGGATCCTGATCTTGGGGCCTATCAAAATGTGATTTTACAACTAAATTAATTTGAGA
>NW_012151840.1:5929260-5931405 GCF_000956105.1 Propithecus coquereli
GATGATTTTTTAAAATTTTCTCCTTCCTCAGAACACGTATTCCATTTGATCAGCATTTCTCAATCTTGGCACTGTTGACATTTGGGGCCGGATAATTCCCAGGCTGTCCTGTGCATTATAGGATGTTTAGTAGCATCCCTGGCCATTACGCACTACATAAGATGTCAGTAGCAGCCCTCCCCACCTCTATTCCTGTTATGACTATCAAAAACGTCTCCAGACATTGACAGATGCCCTTGGGGGCCAAGGGGCACATTCTACCCCATTTGAATACCACTGAGCTGGATAAAATCCAGCATATATGAAAATTCCTTCATGATGTCTTTTATGAACTAGGTTTCCCTTTACATAAGCTATACATAGCTGTTAAATCCCATCTTCAGATATACTGCACAGCTTGGGCTGTGCCTGATAAATGTTGGAGAACACTGGAATGTGATGAAATTTTTAGCTCTATTGGAAATTTTATTGAAGATAGAAATGAGCTCTTCATTCAAAAGTGAAGATGTCGGCTTTTTGCTATACCTAAATCTCTATCACCGCGCCCCCCGCCGCCGCCCTCTGCCCTCAACACACACACATTTGATTGGAAACGTCCTTATTAGCTCTGTTCTAGCATAAGTTTTTGTTAGGAGTAGTTGGGAATTTTGTTTGATATCTTTGAGGTGATCCGTCGATCCTGGCACTCAAAAAGGGAGTCTTTAAAAATTACTTGCTAGCGCAATTTACAATTGCAAAGATGGGGAAACAACCCAAATGCCCATTAATATGTGAGTGGATTAATAAAATGTGGTATGTGTATACCATGGAATTTACTCAGCCACAAAAAACAATGATGATCTAGTACTTCTTATATTATCCTGGATAGAACTGGAGCCCATTCTACTAAGTGAAGTATCACAAGAATGGAAAAACAATCACCACATGTACTCACCATCAAATTGGTATTAACTGATCAACACTTACATGCACATATGGTAGTAACATTCATCAGGTGTTGGGCAGGTGGGAAGGGGGAGAAGAGGACGGGTATATTCAGACCTAATGGGTGCGGCACGTACTGTCGAGGGGATGGACGCGCTTTAAGCTCTGACTCGGGTGGGGCAAAGGCAACGTATGTAACCTAAACATTTGTACCCCTGTTATATGCTGAAATAAAAAAAAAAAAGAAAAATTACTTGCTAAAAGCTAAGCTAGCTAAACGAGTCCTCTTTGTTAACCTTTGTCGTTTCATTATATTGTCCTTAAAATTTCTTAAGTATGTGTAAATTCTGCCAATAAGGAAAATGATCAAGGTGTTTTATTAGGGGCAAAGAAGGAATACATACAGTTGGGATAGGATAAGAGTGGAACCAATGAGAGTTGTTTAATAACTATTAAATGTAAGTTCCCACAAGACTGAAACATTTCAGGTAAAAAATTCAGGACAAAGAATTTTTTTCTGTCTCAAAGACAAATATTTGTGAATATGAAATTTTTCTGCCAGATAAGTGCAAGTTGAAGATAGTTGACTAATGGGTTGGGAGTTAGTGTGGAGGTAATTTTATATTTAAAATGAGCAAGAAGGGCCTTATCCTTTTTTTTTTCTTTCCTATAAAGAGTTTGACACCATGACCCTTAGGCTTTTGTTGTGGTCTTCCAAATTATTCCCCACCAGTAGCATTCCTTGGAGAAATGTCTTGTCCAAGGTCTGGGACAGGAAATAGATGAGCCTGGCACATCTTGTTTATGAGATAGCAAAGATTTTATCAAACACTACTAGGGTTGTGTCAGAAGGACTTAGGAGCAAACTGAAAAAGTTCCCAGTGGCCAGAATAGGACATTTTGAGTATCAATAAAGATAACCGCATGGACCAAAACATATCAAATATGTTTAAATCTATGATACAGTGATAGTTTAAGAACAAGCTTATTTGGTAACTTTGGGGAAATGCTACTGAACCAACTCATTTTGAAAACTGGTAAATGGAAAGAATCAAGACTTTTCCTATATGAACTGTACCACTGTGGAACCAAATAGTAGGATGGGTTTTTGTTTTGTTTTGTTTTGTTTTTGAGACAGAGTCTCACTCTGTTGCCTGGGCTAGAGTGCCGTGGCATCAGCCTAGCTCACAGCAACCTCAAACTCCTGGCTCAAGCGATCCT
>NW_012151840.1:5931455-5932436 GCF_000956105.1 Propithecus coquereli
GATAGGGTCTATTGCCCAGGCTGGAGTGCAGTGGCATGATCATAGCTCACTGCAGCCTCAAACTCCTGGGCTCAAGCAATCCTTCTGCCTCAGACTTCTGAGTAGCTGGAACTATAGATGTGCACCACCATCCCTGGCTAATTTTTTATTCTTCGTAGAGACAAGGTCTCACTATATTGCCCCTGCTGGTCTCAAACTCCTGGCCTCAAGTAATCCTCCTGCCTCAGACTCCCAAAGCGCTGGGATTACAGGCATAAGCCACTGGCCTGGCCTGGTGACTTTTCTTGACTTCCAGGCTTAGTGCAATCAGCTGTCAATTTTCATATCTGGGAGCTGCTTAGATCACAAAAATTTCTCCACTGTTTTTCTCTCTCTTACATTTTCCAAAATGAGTAACTCTCTTTGAGTTCCTAGCTTCAATCACCCTGAGTGTGTGTTATAGAGGCTGGGATGCCCATTTTTTAAAGAAACCTGGCATTGTCCCCCATGAAGCTGATTTCTGCCTGGACTGACCCCATGATCTGATCCTCCCTACTCCCCACCCCAGCACATACTGGTCAACCTCATGCTGGACCTGAGTGATAAGTAATCTGTATATTAGCAAAATGATACCAAAGAGGGCATCCATGACTCACTTCTTATGAAGACATATTGAAATCATTTGTCTCCCTGCCTTGACATTTTCTAAGTTACAGGTGGTTCCAATTTTCAACTCATGGCAGAAACCATAAGCCAAGGAAGCAAATAAATGTTTCCACAAACTGTAGAAAAGAAAAACTCTCCTGCTATCTAACTGTGAAAATTTCAGCTTGGGACTTCCATTAACCTTTGACTTTCTTTCTTTCTTTTTTTTTTTTTTTGAGACAGAGTCTCACTGTGTTGCCTGGGCTAGAGTGCCGTGGTGTCATCCTAGCTCACAGCAACCTCAAACTCCTGGGCTCAAGCGATCCTACTGCCTCAGCCTCCTGAGTAGCTGGGACT
>NW_012151840.1:5932486-5934159 GCF_000956105.1 Propithecus coquereli
AGCCACCACGCCCGGCCTTATTTTTAAATTAAAAGTATTTTAGTATTTCTTTATCTCTTTGCCTTTATTATTTACTTCTAAAAATTTATTCTCCTGTTAGTTAATATGAAAGCCCAAAGTGCTTGCATTTGACTTTGTCCTTTCTCAGTAGGGGAGCTCTCTGTTGTGCTAACCAGGGCTGCAGTTTGTGACTGAACTTTCAGTCTTAACATCCATCCCTTCCCCCCATTACACACACTCACTTCATTCCAGCCACTTTTATTGGTTCAACACTTGGATAGAAGGTCCGTGTGTATGTATGGGTGAGGGTGCTGAGCATAGAGAAACACTCCCCATTGTCAATAGCAGCCCACTGGTAATGTTAATGACAACACCACAAATGGTAATAACAGCAACAATAACAACAATATAATTAAAATAATAGTTATTGCCACTTATATTAATAGCTAACATTTACTCAACACTTTTCTGTGCTAAGCATCTTAGATGCCTTAAGTCAATGAATTCTCCTAATAACCCTACCCATTGTTGAAGAAACTGAGGCTTAGACAACTTTAAGTAATGTGCTAGTTAGTAGTTTAGATAGGATTCAAACCCAGGTGGTATGACTCCAGAGCCAGTACGCTAATCTCTTGCCTCTCAGTATATAGTCATGGCAGTGGCAGGACTCTTCATCTGCTACCTGGGCTCTCTTTTCACCTGTTTTCACCAACTCACTGAATGAATATTGTGCTCAGTATTTTCTCCCAAGGCCCTTCCTGCCTAAAAGGCAGTTGTGATATTAACAAGATAGTTTATGTTGCTTGATGTCAAACGCCTGGTTAACTGGCATCTCAAGCACGGCAGGCACACTCCACAGATCTCGTGCCTACCAGGCAGAACGGGGTTATTGTGAGCGTGGACAGAGGAAGGGGAACCACTCTCAGAACACCCTGGTAAAGTGTTCAGAATGCTGTACAAATTGTGCCTTGGGAGAGACGGAAAGCAAGCACTGTGAACTTATTTAACTGATTTTGTTTCTTCTACATGTTCAGCACTCCTTTTCATGATCAGGGCTGCTATTCAGCTAGTCATTCAACATTTTGAGACTCAACTCCAGCAATAAATCTTGGAGTTTGACATATGGGGCTTATGGGGCAATTGGAGAAGTATGAAGGAGAGGAACAGGGCTGCTCAGCATTTAGCAGGGGAGAATTTTAGTGTAATTAGAAAAGTAATATATTGAAAAATAGTGTGCTTTTATTTTTTCTTTTCTGAATAAATGACTTTATCCTTAGTTGCCCCTTGCTATCCAACTGCTTATGGGAGATAAGGATTTGTTACAGAAAGAACAGGGGGAAAATAATGAGATACTCAACTTCTGACATTCAAAATAGGATTTTACAACAAGAACTTTGTTAGCCAGGTGAGTGGCTTAAAAGAAGATTTCCTAAATTCCTTTTAAGATTAAAAAAAAAAAATTCTGTAACTTCCTCAAGAGTCCAGCTTGGAGGACTTGATTCAGGGAGTTGTCCCAAAGGGTAGAGAAGTTACACTCTCTCCATGCGACCTCAGGCCATGATGCCTGCTGCTCAGTGGCAGAGGGGCATGGAGAATGACACAGGGTAGGGTGGGGGGGACCTCTGTTTTCTGGGTCTGGGGGATAATGGGAAGAAGAAGGGGGTGAAAGAAAA
>NW_012151840.1:5934209-5935687 GCF_000956105.1 Propithecus coquereli
GAAGGAGTGGGGCGCTCTTTTTGAGCGGGAGGAGGAAAATGAGTGAGTGTTTAGCTGATCCCTTGTGTTATGTAATCCCTACTCAGTCTAATAGTACATCCTAAACCTTGGTGCACTGCAGCTAGTTTACAAAGTCTCCTCCCTCGGCACCCAAATTTCTTCAGGGATGGCGCTGTGATTTATAAAATGGGATGGGGCGGAGAATCTTTATTTTCTGGTAATTATGTCCTGCCGCGGTGGGCGCCATGTTTATCTCAGGGACTATTTTGTGTAGATTCTTAGTACCTACTGAACAGGAGTAATGTCATTGATTCACCTGCTTCCCTTCCTTTCTGCGTGTTGTCCCGATTTCCTTTCTCGCCAGACGTGGGATTCTCTCAAACTGTTAATAGCCCTGGACATTTCTCAGCTCATTTGTCTTAGACATTCTTAGAAAAAAGGTATAGCTGAAGAGTCTTCGAAGTCATTTGGCCCACTCTCATTTTTGAGATGGAAATTTTGATGCTGTTGTACTGTCTCAGAACAGCCACCGTCTTGGTGCAGATGGTAGCCCGTACCTCTACATTCTCTTAGACACCTCCCACCACAACTCAAAACTCCACAAAAATGGGGTTTTACTTCTAAAGGGATTTTACCAACTAGAGGAAAGGGAAACGGAGGGGCAGGGAGGGCTGCTTCTTGGTGAACAATGAATTTCGAACCCGTGTGCTCTGGGACTACTACAAGCTTGGACTCTGAATTCGAACTATTTACTTTTAGTACAATCGTTTTTAACTTCAGGGTGTATAAAAAGTACCTTGGAGATTGTTAAACGTGCAGTTTTGGAGGCCTCATCCCCAAAATTTCTTTGAATGGGGGAATGTCATCTCTGTATTTTTAATGAACAGTCTTTCAGCTGAGGCTGATTAATATAACCACGACATTGAATTATATTGGTCTAACATAAAGGTGCTCAAAATATAATGTTAAAACAATCACGTGTCGCTCTGTGCCCTTGATTTTCTTCCCCCTTCAGAGCTATGCTGGTGATGTATCTCAAACTAAAGGAGCTAACAGAACGAACTCTTGGAATGAACAGGATTTTGTTAGCGTTTCCATTCCCATCTTGAACGAGTAGTGTAATCTAGGAAAGCAGTTCTCAGAATGTGGACAGATGACCCCTGGGAATCCCTGCACAACCTTTCAGTGGGGCCCCTCAAAGGCATGTTTTTGAAATAACAGTAAGATGCAATTTATTTTTTTCGGTGACATTTATACTGATGGTTCAAAAGCAATGCCAGGTAAAACCATTGGTGGTGCCTTAACATAAAGCAGTGGCACCAAACTACTTACTTGAAAATGTCCTTGATGAAGCAGTAAAAATTATTAATACTAAATCTCAGCTTTTTGTGTACATATCTTTTTAATTTTGAAGTGTCTGATAAAATGAGAAGCATGCATAAAGCATTCATGCTGCCTGTTGAGTGATTATTGTCAAT
>NW_012151840.1:5935737-5937407 GCF_000956105.1 Propithecus coquereli
CCCATTCCACACACTTTCTTACGATGTGACATTTCCACTACTCCCTTTGAGAGGTGAGGGTCTGCGTTCCCCATCCCGCTTGAATCGAGGTGGGCCTGTAACTGTAATGGAAGTGATGCTATGTGACCTCTGAGACTAGGTCACAAAAAACCATACAATCTCTGTCTGGTCTTCTTGAGGCACAGGATCTTAGAGCTCAGCCTCTATGATATGAGGAAGCCTGGGCCACATGGTGAGGTCACTTGTATATATTCTGGCCAACAGCCACAGCTGCAGTCTAAGCCAATAGTCAACCTCAACTTCCAGACATGTAAGGAAACTTTTGAAATGACTTTAGCGGCAGTCGCTGCATAAGAAACTCCAAGTGAGAACCTGTTTAGTAGCCTAATCACCTCCCAGAACCATGAGAGATAATAAAATTGTTGTTTTAAGCCACTAAGTGTTGGGGCCATTTGTTATTTACCAATTTGTTAATGTATATTTTATGTCTCTTCCCTTCTAGAGTATAAATCCCACAAGTTCAGAGATTTTGTTTTTCTTTGTTGCTGCACTCTCAGCACCTAAAACAGTGCCTGGCACATGACAAGTACTCAATAAATATCTGTTGAATGAATGAATGGATGCATAATATGTGCTAGTGGTTACTGGTCAAACAGTACATGGCGTAGTCTGCTGGGTGAGACCTCATTGGCTGAGAGCATAAATTAGCACATAGAGCATGGGAAAATATGTTAGAATATTTCAGAGGTAAATAACATACATAACATATAATATATATGATGAATTATAGTAATTACTGCAGGAAAGCATAAAATAAGATTGGAGTTTTGTGTACAATTTGTACTTCATTGCTTAATCTCATAATTTTACCATTGTTTTTCCAGATTAGATCTGAAAAGGCTTCAAAAGTATTTTCAGGATTAGTGATTCTTCCAATTCGAATGATGAAGTTCTTCCTAAGAATGACTAGTTGGAATCACCCATATGGTTTTGGGATGAAATGGAATGAAAATGGGTGGTGGTTGTGTGTGTGGGTATGTGTGCATATGCATACATATACAGGTGTGTACAATTTGGAATGCCTACTTTCCCTATTTTCATAGTCTGGTGGTTTTAAAGGAGTATGTATATAAATAGAAAGAATAAGTATGATTGTGGATTCTTCCATTCTTGCACCAAGTACCTCAATTTAGCATTTGGTTTGGAGCAAATATGTGTATTAATTAAAGAGCAAACATTCTCCAATATTCAAGGAAAATATTAAAATTTTATCATCTTGGGAGGCAATAAAGGACAAAATTTCTCAGTTACCTGGAGAAGAGGCTAGTTTTTGTTTGGGGAAAAATAACAGGTGGATGATCTTGAATGGACCAATTAATTTATTTGGGCCAATCCATCTCAGCCTTGATTGGAGCAAAAAGCATATGGATGTGGAGTTTGTGGTTTCTTAGAATTGGGGATCTCTGCTGAAATCTATTCACAATGGTATCAAAGCAGTTTCCATCATGAGAATCACTTTGATAAACAATCGTGTGCAACTTCTTTCCAGAATCCAGAAAACCTTGAGAGTAAAAATGGGTTTTGAAAGTTCTTCACTTACCCAAGGCCACTACCACAAGGCTACTTGGCCAAGTGTCTCTTGAGGAAGACTGAGTGCCCTTTTGCGCTCT
>NW_012151840.1:5941972-5943599 GCF_000956105.1 Propithecus coquereli
TTAAATGTATTGATAAATATTCAAATTTTTTGTTTTAATTTCGAATGTGGTAAATATCAAAAGATAAAACTCACAGAGGTAAAAGATCTTTGGAATCCTCAATAATTTTTAGAGACCAGAAAGTTTGAGAATCCATTGGATCTGTCTTATGCTTCTCTGTAGATGATCCAAATCTGCCTCCATTTAGGAACTTAAAGAGAATTTGCAAATGTTAGTTGCAGTTGATGGAAGAAGCAGTGACTTGGGGAAGAGTTCTAGAGCAAAAAAGCTTAGGTTGAATCCTGGCTGGGATAGTTACTAACTATAGCCTTGGTCTTTCTAAACCTCTGTTTTGACCTTATCTATAAAATATAATACTGGAGACATAAAATTGTTGTGAGAGTTCATTGAGATAATGAATGTAAAGTGCATAACAATGCTTAGTATATCACAGTAAAATAAAATATATTTCCAGATAATATTTCAGTCCTTATTCTCCATATGATGTTCTTTTAATTAATTTTTGTTGAAGGTGGAGATTCCTGATTTAAATTGCAAACCCTAGAGCTGGTTGATGCTTTTGTCATAATACCAGTATGGTAAGACTTTGATAGTTTCTTCGGTTTTTGGGTTTGTGATAATTAAGCCATATCCACAAAAACATTTTTACCTGTAACTAAGGGGAGGAGAGCAGAAGGGAGAGACTAACCTATTGCTAGGTTTCAACAGAGTAAAATGGAATTGAGGGGATAGAAATAAAGAGCACATAACTAAAATTTGTGTGATTCTAGGTATAGGATTTGGTGTCAGACAAATGGAAAGTGTTTTGAGTTTGGGAATGTTAGGTTATTAAGACTGTAAAAACCCACATGACTGTTATGTACAAAGTACTGTAACAGCTGCTGTGAGGGACAAAATGGGCCATGCAAAAGACTGGATAAATAAAAGCTTCTTATTACATATTTAACTATAATTAGTTTTATAGCCAGATTAAGTATTCAGTCCTAAAGGTTTTTTGAAATTAATCCTTTTTAAAGCCAAAAATTGAGGTAACTTGAAAACATAAATGCCACTTGTTTTGAGGATTATCATTGTTTATTTTTCACCCTGGGATGAGAGAGTGGTATTCTTAAAATTTTTGTTTTTTGAAAAAACATTTTTTCCTGTTCCAAATGTTCCCTTTTTGTTTTTTTTTGGGCAGGTATGTACTAGCAGTGAATTGAAAATGCTAGATACTGAATTTTTCATTCCTGAAATTTACAGTTGTGAAAGAACCGGACAAATTAAAGGAATTCAAAGCTTCAAGAACCAAATGTGTCTGGGGAGAGTTGTGGCAGAAAACAGATCTTTTTCTAATTTTATTTGAGATGAAGATAGGTGAACATTTGCTGCCCATTAAATATCTCAAAAGTAGACAGGTGTGTCTGCAGGATTCTTTTGGCTACTTTTAATACATTGTTTTAGAGGGTATGTTTATATCTTGCCTTTTCAATTACGTAGACTTTTACCGATGAGCTGAATATGTAGGGCCTGACTATAAAGTGGACTAGCATATTTGCCAGCATTTAAGATATCCCCGTCCCCCTAGAAAGTTATCTCTCTGGTACTCCATATTGTAGATGGAAGGATGAATGCCACAGACAAGAGA
>NW_012151840.1:5945159-5946341 GCF_000956105.1 Propithecus coquereli
GCCTCAAGTGATCCTCCTACCTCAGCCTCACAAAGTGCTGGGATTACAGGTGTGAGCCACCAAATCCAGCCTATTGCTATATTTCCTGTAACCTGAAGTTAATTTTAAATGCTTGATTGATTAAGGTTAACCATTAGTGTTAGTAATACTTTGTAAGTATTTTTTTCCCTTTTTCCTTTTTTTTTTTTTTTAAACAGAAGACTAAGCCACAGACCAAACAACTGATGATTAACATGGATTATTAGTCAATAGTTTGTATTTTTGGCTAACATTTTTCTATTTAAACTTATTACTGTCATAACCTTTGGTTCTTGAGATAATGGAGTTTCTACTGTGTATAGCTTTGAGTTTAAGCATAACAATAAGACTTTGAGAAGGAATATAGAAATAGGTTTGCATTTTGTCATTTTGGTTCAAAATGACAAATCATTTTCTCTGCAAAAATGATTTGGAAGTTGAAGAAGCAAGAAGAGTTGATATAGGTAGTAAAAGCAGCCCATAGAGGAATTGTAAAGGAGTCACAACTAGAAAAATTTTAGAAGTGGGGATTAGACAAAAGGACTTCAAAATTATTTTTGCAAAAATTATTCACCAGTCAATACTGATTGTAACAAACAGCCATAAAACCATAATTTTAGAAGGTTAAAACCATAATTTTAGAGGATTAACATGATGCTCTAGTTTTATTAGGAGGAACTGTGTACTTGGGCAAGAACAAGAGTGGCCTAAAAGTTTTCAGGTGAATATGAAGATAAAATCAAGTTTCACAGGTGATTACAGGGTGAAACAAACTAGATGTAGTTATTTTCTTTTTTTGTTCTTCTCCTCTCACCTCCCTGGATTTTATAAAAATGTTTTTACTATGGAAGATGTAACCATTTGTACAATTCATAGGAACCTTGTTCTGCTCTGTTACAGAGAGGATAAATATTTTAAAAAGAAGGCCGGGCGCGGTGGCTCACACTTGTAATCCTAGCATGCTGGGAGGCTGAGGTGGCAGGATCGTTCGAGGTCAGAAGTTCAAGACCAGCCTGAGCAAGAATGAGACCCCATCTCTACTAAAAATAGAAAAGAAATTAGCTGGACAACTAAAAATATATGGAAAAAATTAGCCGGGCATGGTGGCGCATGCCTGTAGTCCCAGCTACTTGGGAGGCTGAGGCAGAAGGATCGCTTGAGCCC
>NW_012151840.1:5946391-5947815 GCF_000956105.1 Propithecus coquereli
TGATCCTTCCACCTCAGCCTCCTAGAATGCTAGGATTACAGGCATGAGCCACCACACCTGGCCTTTTAGTCCAATCTTTATACCAGTGTATTAGTCAGTATTAGGCTACTCTGCATGAACAAATTAATCCTGGAATCTCATTGGTTTAGCACAATCAAGGTTTTTTGTTGTTATTCTAGTAAAATCTAACATATGCTGGACAACTCAGTAGTTCATCTCTCTCCACGGGGTGACCCAGGGATCAAGGCTGCTTACATATTGTGGTTCTACCATCTCACATCAACCTTTAAATGCTCTGGTCCAGAAGTATCCCATCACTTGCACTTACATTCCCATTTACAAGGACTCAATTTTGAGGCCCTAATGCAGTTGCAAAGGAGGCTGGGAAATGACAGCACATGAATATTCAGTGAGCCACAATCAATGAAGTAGGGCCAGGAATCCCAGGAGAGCTACTATATTTACACGGTTGGAGAATCTGAGATAAGCTCCTTAATGCTAATGACATCAACTCAACTGGCTGAAGTAGTTAGACCATCTGGTCATCTTCTTGGCCCTGGAGGTTCCTGGACTTTCCTAGATGTTGAAGAACATTTTGGTCAAAGATAAAGGAAGAAGTAAAGTAATAATAGTAATAACAATAATAATAAGCCACTTGTTAGAGTGAGAAGAATCTCTAGTTCTTTGGGCACATGTGTTCATATGATTATTGGGAAATTAATATATCATTTCTCTGGGAAGACAGGGAATGAAGCATCTTGTCTAATGAGACCAAGGTCTGAGGTTCTTTCCCTGGAGTTCATGACAGGCCCATGAGCAAAATTCAAGTCTGAAAGTATTTGCAAAATTTTGTGTATATATGCAAGTGTGCATTTTTCTGGGGGAGATAATCCACAATTTCTATAGAGATTTTCAAAGGGTTCCTAAGGCAGAAAAGGTTAAGATTCACTTTTCAAGGCTAGGAATAAAGTCTCTCAATAGGAGAAGCAGAGATCAGAGCCTGCCAGGAAGTAAGGTGCGTAGGAAAGAGGAAACTCATATTCACACCTGATGCACACCACTCATACTCATGGCTCCATTTACACACAAGTCTAAAAATGAGAATTATCTTCTGGATGTATGAAGGTTAAACCATTTTACTCCTATAAAATGATTTTTAAATTGATGAATCTTGGCACTTTCACATATTCAGATTTTAGAACCTTTATGTTTCAGACAACAGAAAAGGCATTAAAAGTGGCTGCCGTAGGAGATAGCCTCGTTGCCACCTCTAAACCCTATTGTACATACTCAACAATAAGAGAAGACCCAAAAGGACCTGGCCACTTATCTATACCAGAAAACTTTAAAGCTTATTTCTGAAGGATACCTCACTTTTTTTATCTGTAAAACAATGATATTAACTCCCATGTCCTTCAAAAAAG
>NW_012151840.1:5947865-5948717 GCF_000956105.1 Propithecus coquereli
CACAAAACACCTCCATCAATTTTATATGATTGAACCTAATATTTTATTTAAGCTTTGTGAGTTTTATCAGTACTTTTATCATTCTGTTGCCCACTAGGAATGCCTTTCTTCCTTTCCCTCATCTACCCACATTCTACCCATTCTTTAAGACAAGGTCAGAGCCCACTCTTTTCAAGAAGTTTTCAGTGAAGACTCAATCCTACATGGATCTTTCCTTTCTCCTCCCAGAAGGTACTGTCTGTCTCACATACTTAACATCATTTTATATGTCATATTCTTTAATTGTCTGGACCACACGAATTAGCACTTGGCAATATTATCTTACCTATTATGCTATTTTGTTAATTAACATGGAAGAAATAGTAGGCTTTTACTAAATGTTTGACTTATTAAGGACAATAAACTACTCATTTCTTGGAAGTGATTACTTCAAACAATTTTATAAAAGATGCTTGAGCCCAAGATCCCAAACTATTTAGAAGAGATACCTTACGGTGAGAAATCTGGGAAAGAATCAGAATAGGGAGACTGTCATTCATGAATATAGTCAAATTTTATCATGCCCCATAAAATATTTATATTATGATATATCTTAAGAACCAATAATAAAAGCTACCATTTATGGAGTAACCATGATAAGACAGACATTGGTGTAGGCATTTCATATATTTTATCTCTAATATAACAACCATGTAATGTAAGTAATGTCAGGCTCTATCCAGTTCACCATGCTGTTTCCCATTCTTATCCATAAAGGTGTCCTGAGAATGGGAATTTTTTATTTTTTTGGTCTAATCTCTTTTTTTTTTTTTTTGAGACAGAGTCTCGCTCTGTTGCCCGGGTAGAGTGCAG
>NW_012151840.1:5948767-5951109 GCF_000956105.1 Propithecus coquereli
TTTATTTAAACTTTTTTCTTACAGCATGGCGGACACCGACCTGTTTATGGAGTGTGAGGAGGAGGAGTTGGAGCCATGGCAGAAAATCAGTGATGTCATTGAGGACTCTGTAGTCGAAGATTATAATTCAGTGGATAAAACTACTACAGGTAACAAAAGCTGTTCTGATCTTAGACTGTTCTTTAATTAAATTGAATGGTGTTTTGGTTAAGAAAGTAATGTTCCGGCAACACTGCTATTACATTATTCAAATTTTTATTGTAAAAGAACCTCTTTAAGCAATTGGTGGTAGCTATGGGACTGTCCCCATGTATTCTGCTGTGATTATCTTGTGCAAAACTAGGAAAAAGTATTTTTGGCGGGGGAGGGACTGCTCTATGGTTTCCTTTAAAAGAAAAAAAGCCTCCAGTATATTAGTTTATTTTTAGCAGTCATCGTTTACAGTTGTGGTGATTAACGTGGCAATGCTTCCTTCCATGTTTATATCCCCGTAGCCATCATTTAAGTCAGGAACAGTCAAAAATTTATTTATTTATTTTTGATGTCTGGCCTTAAGTTAAATATAATTGTTAGAACTTAATGTTCACTTTTAGATTTTATACAGTGTTTTGTTTTGGTTTTGAGTGTATATAATATGGCATTAGCAATATAGTTCCAATAGAGAAGAGTTAAATATATATTAGTAAAGGAGACCTGTAACAGTCAAAGATTTTATTGATTTAATGACAAATAAAGGAAATTAATTAAAATGTTTTTGTTTTTCTGCTGTAATTTTGTGTTATGCTCACATGAAAATCATGATTCTAGAGTTTGGAATGCAAAATTACTTGTTTCATCCTCAAGCTGGGAATATTTTTCAAAATAAATACTATAATATAGATATCAAATGATCACCTCCCCACTTAATGTTGAAAATTTTATTAAGTAGTTAAAACTTTGTTTCCATTGTATTCATAGTATTCTGTTATACATAACATTAAAATGTTCATTAAAATAAAAAAAAAGCATAAAATGGAAAAGGACTTTAAGAATCCAGGGATACGTCATTGTGGCACTGGTGCTACCTTCTTTTCCATGCTCTAGCCTGTGAAAACCTCGGTTTCCTCATCCATAGTGCTATAAATAATATACTTAATTCATTAAAAACATCAAGAAGTTGGATTAACCAGTGTTTATTAAGTATTTAGCAGTCCTCTTACCAAATGACATATGAGCAAGAATTCAAAGTGGTGGTGTGTGTCAGTGTTCATTTATGTACCCAGTCAAAAACAGGTTCCCATAGTCTTGGTTTTTGTTGTTTTTTTTGTTTTACTTGAACTTGATTTCCTCTGTGAGCTGAGTAGAAATTGCTTTGTGTCTGCCTTCATGGACAGTTTACAAACTTAGGCTTGTTAGCTTTTCTTTCATAAAGGTAATATTGCAGGGTCAAATTCTAGATTGCCCTGAATTCAGAAAGTAGGTGGTAGCTCTTTTTCTCCCCTAAATTGTACTAGTTGCTCTTTATTTTTGTCTTCCCTGCCTTGAGACCTGAAGTTAGCATTGGTTTAGGCTGAAACACGACACAGTTGAGGGTCTTGTGAATGGCTTAATATGCATGGTTATGCATACCAGTAGTGGTGATAATAAACCTTTGAGTCCTAGAGGTTTTGCTAGTGCTATATAAGCAAAACATTAAAATCCTGATTCCATGGGCTCAGTGATGAAATTTAATTAACTAGGAAACTTGAGACAAAGAAGGGATTGTGTCTAAATGGTGGACTAAGGGATAAGTCGGAGGAGAAATCAGATGAACAGTTGGATTTGTGAACGAAACAGGAAACTTTTTGGCTATAGAGAGCCATGACAAGATGGAAAGGGAAGGTTAGAGCAGTATCCTTTTAGTGTCATCTGTCCCTGTCTCCAAGTGACTGTGCCTCCCCTTCCCCACAGTTTCTGTGAGCCAGCAGCCAGTCTCGGCTCCAGTGCCCATCGCTGCCCATGCTTCTGTTGCTGGGCACCTCTCTACATCCACCACCGTTAGTAGCAGCGGGGCACAGAACAGCGACAGTACAAAGAAGACTCTTGTCACACTAATTGCCAACAACAATGGTAAGTGGGATTATTGGGAAATTCTTCCTGGGCTAGAGGGGTGAGAGAATAAAAAAGGTATTAGGGACAGCCATACTTGTTTAGTTAGGTACAGATGTGGTTCCACTAGTTGGAGAACGTATTTAGAAATTTCTCTGATACGGAAGTGATTCTGTAGGTGGTGCTGTTCCTTCTAAGTTGGTGTGGAATTGATGGTGGTGTTTCAAGTCAGAGGGCAGCAGGTTCTTGCTACTGACAATTTCTAGGAGAGAAAA
>NW_012151840.1:5951159-5953760 GCF_000956105.1 Propithecus coquereli
GGAAAAGAATTATTTTTCTCACTTGATTAAAAAGTAGTTAGGACATAAATATCTTTGTTTGCCAACTTTTCAAACCTAGCCTTTTCAGTTATTTCCATTTCTTAGAATACCTTTTTCATGGGAGGAATAACATAATTTGACTTGGTTCAGATGGAAGAAATTTTCAATATTCTTATTAAAATTCATTTCACAAAGTAAAACAAAGAACTCAGTCTCTTAAGATGTATAAGTCCTTGAGATAAAAGATCAGCCTTTTGAATATGCTATTAAAATATCCATAGGCATGGCATTGAGAACTACAATTTGCGTTCAGATAGCTCTACTTATTCCCAACGAAAGTTGTCTACAGATTGCTCCTCGTATGTGTGGAGAGTTTGCTTGTATTGTAACTGGTCAGGACTGAAGGAAGATTCTTGAAAACATCTGCAGAAGTTATCATCCACAGTTTATATTCATCATTCTGGGTGTTTGATATTTATTTATGCATTAGTTATCTGTTGATTCTAAGCTCTAAGAAAGTTACACAGCAAAAGAATAATAAATTAAGTAATTAGGAAAAAAAGTTGTTTAGAATGTCATATTTTTTAGTGGAACTAGACAGGAAAATACAGGGGCATGTGTTTTGTGGTCTTTGACTCAAAGAATGCCTCTGATATGGATTTGGTTTCATTTTAATTAAATTTTTGGCTAGCATTGTCTTCTGTATATATGAATTAAACATGAAAGTAAGAGAATTTAAGTTGATCCTTTAGATCTTTTTATTCTTTCACCCCCTTTGTGGTTTTGGTTTAGAAAGACAGAAATAATTAAAATAGAAGATTAGAGACCAGTTAGAATCAAATTAAGCACTTTTGTGGTTCCCAAACTGCCCCTGGCTGTAGCTAACTCACTGGAGCATTGCAGGATGTTTTAAATTTTCAAGGGAAACATCGCCATCTGTTGGGCATCTTCCAAACTACTATTAATTACTATCAAGTTGTATGGACCTAATAAACAGAATGGTTAGGTTGGTTGGTTTAGTTTTTGGCTTATGGATGTGGTAGAAAAATTACTGAGACACTGAGGGTGCTGAGAGCCCATGCAATAAAAGTTTTGTTTGAACAGTGAGCAGTAATGCTACTCCCATTCCAAAACAAAGAAACTGATCCTTAGTCAACTAATATTGCAGGACAGAATAGCAATAGCTCTGTTTGCTTGCAGTGCAAAGATGTAGACTTTATTTTTTGAAGAGTCATGTAACTTAGACATGAAATAAAACTGTTTTCAGCTTAAAGGTTGACTCCAGAATCATGGTGGCATAGCTTCCAGAATTGCCTACCCTAGAAGTACAAGATAGTAAGTAGGACTGGGACTGGAGTGTGATGAGTGAGGTTCTCATCTTAGATGCAGAATTTAAAGGAGTACAAAAAGGCTCAGTAATCACGATAAATAGTATTTTAATGCCTCATTTTCAAAAGATCAATATTAATGCAAACAACTCATAATGAACAAAATATTGATTTTAAATAAAGACTGGATCCAGCCCTGCATTTGCATGGCTAACCTCACTCGCTTCATCCTAATCTCAGCCCTGGATATTATATGGCAAACTTTCATAATCCTTCTTATTAATTTGCTGTGAAATGGATTCTAATACGCAAGAATAAAAGTTGTGATCTAAATCCTTAGAAATGGGGATGTCTAGGGGAAATGGTAGGAGCACAAGGGGCTAGGTAACCAATGGAGTCAAGGATCTGATTCCATAGTTTGTGTAAACTGCTTCTCCTTTTTTTGTACAAATTTATGGGGTACATGTGAAATTTTGTTACATGTGTATAATGTGTAGGACCAATTCAGGGTACTTACGGTGTCTGTCTCCTGAGTACAGTACATTTCTGTTTAACTACAGTCACCCTACTCTGCTTTCAAACATTGAATTTTTTCTTTCTAACTATATGTTTATACTCTTTAATGCGTTTCTCTTCATTATTTCTCTTATTTTTAGGTCAGTATTTTATTTAAACTTTTTTCTTACAGCATGGCGGACACCGACCTGTTTATGGAGTGTGAGGAGGAGGAGTTGGAGCCATGGCAGAAAATCAGTGATGTCATTGAGGACTCTGTAGTCGAAGATTATAATTCAGTGGATAAAACTACTACAGGTAACAAAAGCTGTTCTGATCTTAGACTGTTCTTTAATTAAATTGAATGGTGTTTTGGTTAAGAAAGTAATGTTCCGGCAACACTGCTATTACATTATTCAAATTTTTATTGTAAAAGAACCTCTTTAAGCAATTGGTGGTAGCTATGGGACTGTCCCCATGTATTCTGCTGTGATTATCTTGTGCAAAACTAGGAAAAAGTATTTTTGGCGGGGGAGGGACTGCTCTATGGTTTCCTTTAAAAGAAAAAAAGCCTCCAGTATATTAGTTTATTTTTAGCAGTCATCGTTTACAGTTGTGGTGATTAACGTGGCAATGCTTCCTTCCATGTTTATATCCCCGTAGCCATCATTTAAGTCAGGAACAGTCAAAAATTTATTTATTTATTTTTGATGTCTGGCCTTAAGTTAAATATAATTGTTAGAACTTAATGTTCACTTTTAGATTTTATACAGTGTTT
>NW_012151840.1:5957715-5959602 GCF_000956105.1 Propithecus coquereli
ACCCATAATCCATGTTCATGATAAAAAGAAAAAAGTGGGACCAGTCTTTTGTATATTCCAAAAAATTTTATGCATAAATAAGCATAAATTAAGTGGTCCAATTTGTCTTGCTCTTTTTTTTTTGTATAATAAATACAGTTCTATAACTTTTTTCATCAGATACTCTAGAAATGCTAGCCTAAGTGTAAGGAGGAAACTTCAGAATAGAGAGAATGAGAAATACTCCTTCTTACAATCCAGTTTCCTTTTAAGCCTTCAGTTTAGTTGTGTTGGTATATTGTCCACTTATTACATTAATAACATAGCAAAGGAGAATAACTTTTAAGCAATTCAGTATTGTTTCACTTAGTGTACTAGTTTCTTTAGACTAAAGTTAAAAAGTTATCTATTTCTTTTTTCCTTACTCCTTACCTTCCTTTTAAACCAGTTTTAAAACCAATATGGCTCCTGGTTACTGATATATACCTCCTCCAGTAATTATATAATATTTTTAAACGACTATACTTTTTTGTGCATTGATTTGATTTTTACAAATTTCCCATTTCTCTTATTTTCCTTGCCCTTTCTCTGTAAAAAGCATTTCCTTGACTCTTGATCACAAGGAAGATTGTATTTATTCCCCACCTCAGCTTTATTAAGGTATAATTGACAAATAAAAATTTTATATATTTACAGTGTATACAATGTGGTTTTAATATATGTATACATTGTGAAATGATTAGGTTAACTTATGTCACCTCACATACTTGTCATTTTTTTGGTGAGAACATTCAAGACTTACTCTTTTAGCAGTTTTCAAATATTATTAACCGTGGTCACCATGTTGTACAGTAGATTTCCAGAACTTACTCTAACTAAAACTTTGTACTCTTTGACTCCCCATTGCCCTCCTACCCCCAGCCCTTGGAGGTTACCATTCTACCTTCTGCTTCTATGAGTTCAGCTTTTTTAGATGTCACGTGTAAGTGGGATCATGAAGTTTTTTACTTTCTGTGCCTGGCTTATTTCATTTAGCAGAACAGGAACATTTTAAAACCACTTTTTCTGTGAAGCTTTTTAACTCCACCCATCTGATGTTGAACTCATGTCATGTTGATACGTAACCTTTTTTCTTGACTACTCTATTTTGTATGTGTCATACATAAATAAATGTGAGGAGCAGTAGGTCAGGGGTTGAAATTTCAGTGGTAATTATTAAAATACTAATTGCGCAACCTCCAGATTTGTGGAGGGAAAGGTAAAGGATTCTCTTTTCAAGTCATAACATATCTTGCATCCATACTATATATTTATTTATTAGACTTTGTGATGAGATAATAAAGAAGTATAATATAGTTCCTGCCTTCAAAAAGCTTAAAATCTCATTAGGGATATTCATTCATACAACAAACATCTTTAAGTGTCTGCTCTTTGCTAGGGGCTAGGCATTGCTATACAGTGGTGAGTTATGTAGACAACTTCTGACTCAGACATCAGACTTATGAAAATGCAGTAAGACAGTGTGAAATTGACATAGGAGTACACAAAGTAAGAACCCCATGCACATGTGGAAACTTGATATATGACAAAGGTGGCATAACAGGTCATTGGGGACGGAGGGACAAGGCTATAAATGACACTCATGATGAAAAAAATAATTTTCTACTTCACACATACACAAAAATCAATTGCAAGTGAAATAAATACTTAAATGGGAAAAGCAAAACTTTTAGAAGAAAATATGAGAAGACTTTTATCATCTCAGAAGGGAGAAAAATTTCTTAAACCAAATACACAAAAGAGCTAACCATAAAGCCTAAGATTGAGAAATAGAACTACACTAAAGAAATGATTAAAAAAAAAGAAACCTGAGAAAACAAGCTCCAAACTGGAAGGTGTTTGTGGCGT
>NW_012151840.1:5959652-5961165 GCF_000956105.1 Propithecus coquereli
AGAGAGGCTATATAGTATTGGTTTCTATTTCTTTTCTGATGACTGGTTCCATACACTGAAGATGAGTTATTGGCAAGTTATATGTCAGGATTCGTGACTAAAATGGGCACTTTCATAGAATCATTGCATTGCTGCAAAGGACTTTGTTTTTAATTATTTTCCTTTAAAAATAGCTTTATGACTATAAGAATAATATGTGCATTGTAGAAAGCAAAAAAAAAAAAAGAAGAAAAACAAATTTTAAACTGTAATCCCACCACCTAGAGATAACTATAACTTTTATCCTGTATACATATATGTACCTTATATATTTCTATATACTATATGTAGTGATTTGCTTTTTACAAAATAGAATCATGCAGACTCTCCATTACTCTTTGCCTGCTTTTTTCCCTTAATAATGTGGTGAATGTCTTCTTGTTTTAATGAATAGTTATCTATAAGATTTTTGAGGACTGACTATACTTTCCATTATTTGATTAACTTATTAACAATAGGTTGCAAAAAGGTATATTACTGTTTTAAAGAGCTTCAGTGAATATCTCTGTCTCTGTATCTTTTCTCGTATCCTTAATTCTGAGAATACATTTTTAGAAGTCAGATTGTTGGATCAAAGGTCGCCACAGTTTTTTAAGGATTTTGTTCAATATTGTTCTTGAATTGACCATCTAGAAATGTTCTGTCAGTTTATGTTTTTGTAAGAAGAATGTATGGTTTTTTATTTTTGGATATAACCATTTATGTATGCATTCCCCTATTGTTGGACATTTATTAGGGGCCTAATTTTTTGTGATTATAAACAGCACTCTGATGAACATTTTCGAGCACATGTCTGCCCACTTTGTAAACATATCTGCAATATAAAGTCTTAGAAGTATGATTGCTTGGTCAGCATTTATAGTTTGATAGATGTAATCAAGTTACCCTAATACATTGCTCTAAATAAGTGCCCACCAATAACTTTTTCCCCATGTTGTTGCCAACTTTAGGTATTACTAAACTTTTAAATCTTTATAATTTCCATAGGTTTTCAATTTAGGGTACTGAAAATATGATTATCATCATATGGGAAATCTTTAGACTTCTTTTTAAAAAAGGGGGCCCTTGTATATATAAAGATGAGTAACCAGTTATATAGAAAATTCTCTCATTTTACAGATGTGGAAACTGATGCCTAGAGAGTCTGAATAATTTGCTTAAGTTATTAATAACTTAATAGTTGGTAAGTGACTCAAACTGGATTTCAATTATGTGGACTTCAAAGCTTGTGATATTTCCATTGTCTTTACTGCTTTCCCGTGTTTCTCTTAAACTATCAAAGTTCTGTTAACAACAAATCTATCTAAACTTTTCTTTGATACCAGCGTTCCAAGGTCCATACTGAGATGTCTGAGTATCTCATGACATGCTGAGATGACCTAGTTTCCTTGACTCCTAGAATGAACTCTTAATTCCTGAGCCTGCCTAGGGCCAATGTACTAATTTTTTCTAAAAAGTATAAATTGATTTTACT
>NW_012151840.1:5969955-5970962 GCF_000956105.1 Propithecus coquereli
AAAAAAAAAAAAAAAACAAAAAAACACAGTGAGATACAACTTCACACCCACTAGGATGGCTGTAATAAAAAAAGCCATCCTATTATTATGGGCAATAATTTTCATTGTCAAGAATGCAAAGAAACTGGAACTGTCATAAACTGCTGGTGAGACTGTAAAATAGTATGGTAGTTTCTCAGAAAGTTAAACATAGAGTTACCATATGACCCACCTGTTCTACTCCTAGCTATATCCCCAAGAGAATGGAAAACATATGTTCATACAAAAGCTTGTGCACAAATGTTCATAGCAGCATTGTTTCATTATAGCTAAAAAGTGAAAACACCAGCCTGGGCAACACAGACTCCATCTCTACAAAAAAATTTAAAAATTAGCTGAGTGTAGTGGTATGTGCTTGTAGTCCTAGCTACTCAGGAGGCTGAGGCAAGAGGATCACTTGAGCCCAGGAGTTTGAGGATGTAGTGAGCTATGATCATGCCACTGTACTCCAGCCTGGGAGACAGAACAAGACCCTGTCTCAAAAGAAAAAAAGGAGAAACAACCTAAGTGCCCATCACCTGTTTAATGGATAAACATAATGTGTATAGTCATACCAATGGAATATTATTTGGCCATAAAAGGAATAAAATTCTGATACGTGCTACAACCTTGAAAACATAGTGCTAAGAGAAAGAAGCCAGACACAGAAGGTCACATCGTGTGATTCTGATTATATGAAATGTCTTGAATAGGTAAATCTGTAGAGACAGAAATTAGATTACTAGTTGCCAGGAACTGGGGGGAGAAAAGAATGGGGAATAACTGCTAATGGATATGGGGTTTCTTTTTGAGGTGATGAAAATGTTCTGGAATTAAATAATGGTGATGGTTGCACAGCCTTTTGAATATACTAAAAAACCACTGACTTGTGCATTTTAAATGAGTGATATGTGGATTATATCTTAATAAAGCTGGGTTTGGGGCCGGGCACGGTGGCTCAGGCCTGTAATCCTAGCACTCCGGGAGGC
>NW_012151840.1:5971012-5973614 GCF_000956105.1 Propithecus coquereli
TTTCTTAAACCAAATACACAAAAGAGCTAACCATAAAGCCTAAGATTGAGAAATAGAACTACACTAAAGAAATGATTAAAAAGAAAGAAACCTGAGAAAACAAGCTCCAAACTGGAAGGTGTTTGTGGCGTGTATTAATTACTTTATAAAGAATTAGTATCCAGTATAAAGAACCTGTAGTAAAAAGATAAGCAACTCAAGAAAAAAACGGGCAACAGGCGTGAACAAGAATTTCACGGAACAGGAAACAAGAATGACCAGTAATCCACATGAAAAAATGTGCAACTTCATTAGTAATCAGGTAAATGCAGATTAATACTATAATAAGATACCATTTTACACCCTTTTGACAAAAATTAAAAATCTGACACTTCCAAGTATTGGAGAGGGATATAGATACTGTTGATGGAAATAAAGTGTTAACCACTTTGGAAAATGATTTTGTATTATTTTGCAAAGGTAAATGTCCATATACTGCAACCTAGCAGTTCCTCTTCTGGTACACCCGAGAAATCTTTGGGCATGTACACAGGGAGATATGTGCAAGAATGTTCACAGCCATGTATTTATGGGGTTTTTTTGTTTTGGTTTGTTTTTTTATTTCAGCATATTATGGGGGTACAGATGTTTAGGTTACGTATGTTGCCCTTACCCCCCTTCCTCCCCAATAGCCATGTATTTCGAATAACAAAAAATCCAGAAACAACTCAAATGACCATTGACAGGAGAGTGGATGATTAAATTATAATGAATGCATAAAATGGAGTATTAGGTAGCTGTGAAAATAAATAAATTACAACCACATACACCATATTGTTAGACATAATGTTGAATAAAATGACTGTATTTTATGGATGTATTATACCATTTTAATAAAATTCAAAAACAAATACAACTAAAATATGTTGTTTGTGGAAAATATATAGTAAAAGTAGTTTTTAAAAAAGCAAAAGGGACCAGGTGCAGTGGCTCATGCCTGTAATCCCAGCACTTTGGGAGACTGAGGAGGGAGGATTGCTTGAGGCCAAGAGCTCAAAACTAGCCTGGATAACATAGCGAAACCCTATCTCTACCAAGTAAAAATGTTAAAAATTAGCCACACGTAGTGGTACGTGCTAACAGTCCCAGCTACCTGGGAGGCTCAAGATCACTTGAGCCCAGGAATTGGAGGTTGCAGTGAACTATGATCATGCCACTGCACTCTAGCCTGAGCTACAGAGCAAGACCCTGTTTACAAAAAAAAAAAAAAAAAAAAGCCAAACGAATGATAATCATAAATTCAGGAAAGTGGTTGTCTCTGGGAGGAAGGTAAGGGATTGGGAAAAAGTATAGGAGCACATAGGTAGTACTTAAAATGATCCAATCTTAAGCTGGGTGGTGGACTCAAGGGTACTTGTTCTATCATTATGGTTTACAACTTAAATTTATAGAACATTTTATGTGGATAAAATGTTATAGATAAAGATACTTTTTTAAGAAGAAGCAATGGGGTGAAGTGGGGGCACAGTTATCCTTAATTCCAAAATATCTGTTTTTCCATGGAGGGTGTTAGGGTTGTTTAAAAAATAATCATAATAATCTTTTCCTAGTCATTAAATTAAGCATACAGGAAAGTACATTTCAGGACACCATGATGCCCAATTCTGTTGTATTTCATAAAGTTCTATGCTGCTTAGACAGATTAAATTTCAAACATACATTTACTTTGAGGAACAAGAAAATATATGAAAAACAATGCTTATAGGAAAGTGTCAGGAATAGCAAAAAAAATCTGGAAAAAGAAGAATACAGTTGGAAACTTACAAGTTACGATTTCAGACTAACTACAAAGTTACTGTAATTAAGAGAGTGTGGTATTTATTGGTTTACAAATAGAACAATGGAATACAACTGAAGAGTCCAGAAATAAACCTTCTCTTTTATAATCAATTGATCTTCAACAAGAGTGCCAAGACAATTTAATGGGGAAAGAATAATTTTTTTCAACAAATGATACTGGGACTACTGGATACTTTTTCCACATGGAAAAGAAAGAAGTGCCACCCCTACCTCATACCATGTATAAAAAATTAAGTAGATAAAAGACCTAAATGTAAACGCTAAAACTATTGAATTTTTAGAAAAAAATGTAAGTATAAATCTTCATGACCTTAGATTAATGAATGGTTTCTTAGATATGACACCAAAAGTATAAGCAAGCAAATAAAAAACAGATAAGTAAACTTTATCAAAATTAAAACCTTTTGTGCTTCAAAGGACACAATCAAGAAAGTGAAAAGATAACCATAGAGTGAGAAAAGTTTTATAAATTACATATCTGATAAGGGAGATGTATCTAAAATATAAAAGAACTACTACAACCTAACAATAAAAGGACAAATAATCCAGTTAAAAATGTTTAGAGTAAGTAGACATTTCTCCAGAGAAGATACACAAATGGCCAGTAAGTACATCAAAAGATGCTCCAAATCATTAGTCATTAAGGAAATGCAAATCAAAAACACAGTGAGAGGCCAGGGCCCTGTGGCTCACGCCTGTAATCCTAGCACTCTAGGAGGCCGAGGCAGGTGGATCGCTCAAGGTCAGGAGTTGGAGACCAGCC
>NW_012151840.1:5974944-6007560 GCF_000956105.1 Propithecus coquereli
TAAAACTTTGAAAAGTTTTACTATTTTTGATCTTTAGAATCTACTACTCAGCATTTAGAAATTATTCCTATAGTTTTGACTAATCATATGTTTGCATAGGAAAGAAATGTTATGAAATGAAAGAAACTATCACTTAATTCGGAGCTGTGGATGATATGAATTTAATGTTATAAATTTCTTACTGCATAATTATGATTTTCAATTCCTATTTAGCCCTCTTTCTCTGGGTTTTAAGGGATGTAAGTAAACTTAAAAGAATGAAGGAAAAAAATCAGGATCTTCAGATTTCTAAAACCAACAATATATTGTAAGAGAAGTTGCTGAATCTCCTTCCCGTATTTTATTAGTTTATAGCTGTGGTGCCTAGTTTATTTGACAGTAAACTTAAAGGCAGGGAATTGGTTGGATGATTCTTTAATTTTTTTTTTTTTATAACGTGCTCACTTACCATTGCAATGCTTGAAGTATAAAAGAAAGCTCATGGAATTCATTGTTGACCAGGCAGATTTTTTTTGTTGTCGAGATGGAGTCTCGCTATGTTGCCCAGGCTGGTCTCGAACTCTTGGGCTCAAGCAGTCCTTCCATGTTGGTCTCCTGAGTAGCTGGGACTACAGGTGCATGCCACTGTATCTGTCAAGCTCCAGAATTCTGATTGCCTCTTCCATCCCGTGGAAATAGAACTTTGTAAGACATTTGAATTGTCAGGATTTCTTTGAGCAAAGCTTTATGACCCTGGTATAAGGGAAAATATTTGCAGAAAATGCTGTTAACGTTCTTTGTAAGAGTGGAGTATATACAGGTTTCATCAGAATCTGGCCTATCTTTAGAGACTTCCTAGTGCTGGTTGATTTCATTCATATAAATGCAAAAAAAACCCTGCATCTTTCCCTTCCTGTATTTAATTGGGATATTGAGCCAGTGGTTATCTTAACAATTTTTAGGCTTAAGGTAAATAAGAGGTAGTTGATTTTCTTTTGTCCTAGCAGTTAAAATTATGACTAGAAAATATACATTTTTGCTTAGTCAATATTTTTCAACCATAAATTCAAACAGATAGTTGGAGAACCTGTGGATTAAAAGAGACTTAGAAGTGTGTCCATCAGTTGTACTTTGTAGCCCATTTGTAACTGGATTCAAACAAACTCTTTAAAAAATACAGACAATTGTAAATTTGAATTCTGGCTAGGTCTTTGATATTGAAGAATTATTATAAACTTTAGGAGTGATAATGGTGGTCTGATTCTTTCTCTTTTATTAAAGTCCTTATCATATAGAGTTACATACTGAAATGTTTACAGATGTTATGATCCAGAACTTGTTTCAAAATAATATGGGAACTGTAAGTGGGTGGGAGGTATAGATAAAATAAAATTGGCCATAAATTATTGTTGAAGCTGGTTGATGGGTACATTGGAGGTTCATTATAGTATTCTATTTGTGTATATGTTTGAATTTCTCCATAATACATAAAATTTTAAAATATATATGGTCAAGAAATTGCCAGTATAATTATCATAGACAGAACTTGTTCAAATTTTTTGTTTTGTTTATTTGTCAACCTCTACAATCACTAGTTTGCTGGCTTAGTAACTGAGGGTCTAGTCTACTGAGGAACTTTCAATTGCTGGGAGAGTGTAGGACAAGCCACTGTTGGCCCATTAATAGCCACCTATGTTCCCATTCTTTTGTGGTCTAACTTTGTAGCCTAACTGCAGTGACTCCATCTGTCAAGTGGAACATACATTTCAGAGGGACCCATCCCATTCTGGTGATTTGGGGTAGAAAGTTGAGGCAACCTTTTGGACCCAGTGGTGGCTGGGCTGAGCCAGTGGCACCCACTCTCTGGCTCTCTGCCCATTCCACTGCCCACCCCACCACCATAACAGAACAGGCTATCTCCTTCACCAAAGACTTCTTGACTGGAGGCATCACCACCACTATCTCCAAGATGGTCGTGGGCCCCATTGAGCAGGTCAAGCTGCTGCAGCAGGTGCAACATGCCAGCAAGCAGATTGTGGCCAACAAGCAGTACAGAGGCATCATGGGCTGCATTTTCTACATGCCCAAGGAGCAGGGCATGCTGTCTTCCTGGAGGGGCAACCTCCCAATGTCATCCGCTACTTCCCCACGCAAGCCGTTAACTTCACTTTCAAGGATAAGTACAAGCAGGTTTTCCTTGGGGGGAGGATGGACAAACACAGTTCTGGAGGTATTTTTTGGGCAACCTGGCCTCTGGAGGGGTGGCCAAGGCCACCTCATTCTGCTTCATCTACCCACTGGATTTCACCAGAACCTACCTGACCGCCAACGTTAGGAAGTTGGATACAGACTTCAAAGGCCTGGAACACTGGTGAAGATCACTGAGTCTGACAGGATCTGGGGCCTATATCAGTGCTTCAGCGTTTCAGTGTAGGCCTCATCATCTACTAGGAGGCCTACTTCCATGTGTACGACTCAGCCAAAGGCATGCTCCCTGACCCCAAGAACACCCCCATCATGGTGAGCTGCATAATAGCCCAGACCATAACAGTCGTTGCTGACATGAAGCCCTACCTGTCAACACCATGCAGCAATGGGTGATGATGCAATCTGGGCACAAAGGAGCTGACATCGTGAACACAGGCACCCTCGCTAATCAGAGGAAGATCTTCAAAGACAAAGAAGGCAAAATCTTCTTCAAGGGCACGTGGTCCAACATCCTCAGAGGCATGGGAGGAGCCTTCGCACTAGCCCTATACCACGAGCTAAAGAGAGTCGTCTACGTGCATCTGTCTCCCCAGTGGGAGAAATGGGAACCAAGGAAATCATGCAGAATATTTTACTGTTCAGGACCATTGACCTTCAAGAAATTCCAGTCATCTGTCCTGGCCAGATCATGTCTGTAGAGGGCTGGGGAAGACTCTAGAAAAGGGGCTCATCGTGATCTCGTTTGACCATTGGCAGCTGATTCCATGTATTGATTATTAGGGGGAGGGAAATCATAATATTGTGGGCCTACGAGAGAGGCAGTTCTGCTACTCAGACCTAGAGTCCGGACGATTGTAGGAATTGTGTTTAAGTATTTATTTACAACAAAAAAATCATGTCTCCCATTTGTACTTAAGCACAAGCTCCTCTTTTGCACAGCTGACTATTGGAGTTATGTTCTATGTCGGGCATTCTGCTGCAAAACAATAAAAACAGGACACTGAGAACAAAAAAAAAAGTTGAGGCAATATTTTGTTTGGATCCAGCTTAGCTATATTAGCTCTCTGAAATTTTCTGTCTGATTTTGAGTATTCTTTGTAAACCAGTAAACAGTATTAATGATTTTTTTAACCAAACATAATGAAATAGAGGACTTTAAAAATATTTATAAAATTACATTTCTTAAAAATGAAGAGAATTGAAGATATTTCAATAATAATTAGCACTGTTTGTTAATATTTGTTCATGAATGGATCGTCTTCTGAAGTCATACCATTTTCCCTTGGTGTGGGTTAGTTTTTGACCAAGTCTTCTATTTATGAACCCTGATGACATAAAGAGAAAGAAGGTAGGTAGCCTCTCAGTCTCTGTGTTCCCATACCTATAAAAGGCAATGGTTGTTTAGAGAATCTATTGCATTTCTCAGATTTGACTCACTAGGCAGAGATACCACTCTTTAGATGTACTTGCTGAATCAATATTCCTTTTTTTAAAAAATTAAGAGAGATTAGCTAACAAGAAATTACATTCTGACAAAATAAGTTTTACCTAGTTTAAACATGGAAAAAGACTTACATGTTCTCTTGTTTCTGCTGATTCGATGTGAGGAGATTACGTGTGGTCACTTAAATCATCAGAGTCAAGGTGATGGCCAACATAGAAGTCTTAATGTGTCTTTCATCCTTAGTTACGACATATGGGTGAACTGTTAGTGAACTTCCCCTTCCCACCTATTTTTCTGTTAGTTGTGGATTTGGGTGAAGCTTAAATTTTTGATAACATTAACCTGAGGTAAGTGGCAATCTTGGATATTTTGATATCTGGGACACCATTTCTTAGACTATAATGTTTCTTACAAAATGTGGGTTTAACATTGTTTCTGACATTTTTTTTTCCTTCCTTTTACACTTTAGCTGGCAATCCTTTGGTCCAGCAAGGTGGACAGCCACTTATCCTGACCCAGAATCCAGCCCCAGGTCTGGGCACAATGGTTACTCAACCAGTATTGAGGCCTGTCCAGGTCATGCAGAATGCCAATCATGTGACTAGTTCCCCTGTGGCCTCACAACCAATATTTATCACTACACAGGTGAGTAGGACTCTGAATTCTAGGATTGGTAGAGGAGAGAAAGACTATGTGAACCTCTGGAGGTTCTGACTTAGGTAGGGTCTTTAGCATCATTAGGAATGGTTCTAAATCTTGCCTTTTGACCTGGCTTTCTCATTTGCTGTTTGTAATTTGATGCTGACTGTAGAAAGCCCAAAATAGTATCTTGGCTGGTTAATTTCCTCTTCATACCCCTTAGAGGTTTATTAAATGATTTGATTAAGGTCCAGGCAGAAATTAACAGGAAAGCTTGGATTAGGAAGCCTTAACACTTGGCTTTCACAGCTACTCGCCCTTTGCTCGGGCTGCTTTTCTTCACAGGGGGTGAGTTGAGTTTAGGAGCTCTATATGTGAAATTGGTGAAGTACATGGAGACCTTTGGAAGATAAGGAAGATATGTAATATGGTAAATAGAAGGTGAAAGCCTAATTCTGAATGTAGATTCTAAAGGCAAATTTTATTTCTCTTTGCCTGTGGCTTCCTGAGTTACAAACTCTTCTCTGATAAATTTGCCAGAGATTTATGGCCTTTGAAGTAGGCTTCACAAACAATTTCTTAGGATTGTTTGTATCTTGAATCACTCCAATGAATACTGTTAGTGTCTGTCTTTGGTTTTTTTTTCCCTTCTATGCTTTCAGCAGTTTAGGGAGCCGGTGTGTGGATGAGGTTTTTTTTAAGCTGAGGTTCTCTTAAGTCAGGAAGTAGATTTTCATTTTTGCTTATATGTGCCAGAGCTTATTCTCTAGTTTTGATACTTTGACACTCAAAAGTTCGGTAAAATTTCCTAAATTTTCCCATCTCAGTCATTTAAAAGCTCTAACTCTAGAGAGAGAACCATTAAATAAGAGTATGGAAATTTTTTGGATGTAAGTCATACTTAATCTCTGTTAATGTTAGTTGGTCTCCATGTTAAAGATTATTTGCTTTTTAATTCAGGGATTTCCTGTAAGGAATGTCCGGCCTGTACAAAATGCAATGAATCAAGTTGGGATTGTACTGAATGTACAGCAAGGCCAAACGGTTAGACCAATTACATTAGTCCCAGGTAAGGAAAAATGTCTGTCCATTTGGAATAAACTGGCATCCAGAAGATTTGTTTTTATTGCTTCAAAATACTCTAGGTCACTTAAAAAGTATACTTAAAGAAAATTTTAAAATATAAAATCTTAATGACTTTCACCCAGTTTTTAATAAGCTTTCTAATCTTTGGCCAGGGTGATAGTTTTATTTATTTTTGTGTTTAGCTTTTCACCACCCTTCGTGAGATAGTGAAACAGAGTTTATAGTCATTTTTCTGTAACTGGTATTTTAGTCAGCTATTTGTTATCCTGAAGGAATGTTATTAATGCAAATTTCTAAATTCCATACTCCTTATATACATCTCACTTCCAAGATGGGATTTGTAAACTTTATTTTGCTTTAGTTTTATAGCAGATTTTAGGTATAAATTAAACAAATGACATAACATTTGTAAATATATACTACCAATGACTAGATAGTATTTTTCTAACTTCAAAATATTAAGGGGATGCAAATGTTTTTGTTACATGGATAGCTTTTAATAATCATGCTTAAGTCAGAGCTATTAGCACACCCATCACCTGAATATAGTGTTCATTGTACCCGTTACGTTTTTACCCCTTCCCTGCCCTCCTTTTTTTGATTTCCAGTGACTTGTACTTCTCTCTGTGCCCATTGATTAGTTCCAAATTATTAGATGATATTTTTTAAAATATTCTGAGAGGGATAATTTTTAAAAGTCCTGTAATTTTCCCTTATTTCTTCATTTAGTATATGTCAGTTGTCTCGCTATGTTTCCTAGGCTGGTATCGAACTCTTGGCCTCAAGCGATCCTCCCTGCCTCGGCCCCTGGGCCTCCCGAGTTAGCTGGGTTACAGGCATGAGCCGCCATGCCCAGCTGATTTTTGGTTATTTGTACACAGAGCCCACAGGGGTTTTGGGGGCCCTCAGTCTGATCAGCTTACCCTAATCACGTTCTGGTATTTCTTAAATATTTCTCAGTGGAATTGTCTACAGTTGAGTCAGGAGACATTCTCCTTTGAGACATCCTGGTAGAATGGTATAATCTGTCTTCTGCTTGAATTTATATAAAAGAATGGAAAACTCCTTTAGTATTTTGAGAAAGAAGGATTCCTTTTTTCAGTATGAACTCTGCCATTTGGCCTATATACACCCATACTGCCTCCCATTCTTTATCTTCTGGTACCAAGGTCAAAATACTGATTATATTCTTAGACTAAAAAAGGTAGTATGATAAGGTGTTTTGGGAAAAGTTGATGGAAATCTTCAGTTTAATGTTTTTGGGTTACCTAGGCTAATTTCCTTTGTCAGTTTGGATACCTACTGCTTTTAGACTTTAGAATCTTTACTATTCTTGGTAACCTCTGGTGATCACCCATCAGTTTGGGGAAATAATGTTTTCCTATTGTAGTATTTCCAGTAAAGGCAGGGAGAATGTGTCATAGGTGAGGTCACTGACTAAGATTTGGTACTTTGTCTCTGTTTTAAAGCCCCAGGTACCCAGTTTGTTAAGCCGACAGTTGGAGTCCCACAAGTGTTCTCTCAGATGACCCCAGTGAGGCCAGGCTCCACAATGCCTGTGAGGCCCACCACCAACACCTTCACCACTGTCATCCCAGCCACTCTCACCATTCGAAGCACCGTCCCACAGTCCCAGTCCCAGCAGACCAAGTCCACTCCCAGCACTTCCACCACCCCCACTGCCACACAGCCGACCTCACTGGGGCAACTAGCTGTTCAGCCTCCAGGCCAGTCAAACCAGACCACGAATCCTAAGCTAGGTAAGGCTTGGGAAGAGAAGATGGCAGAGCTAGTCTGGGGTGGTGGGTGGAAAACAGATGATTATCACTTGGTCACCATAGCTCCCTCTTTCCCCTCTCCACCTGCAGTGAGCATTGCCAGCTTTGTCACTGTGAAGCGACCTGGTGTTACAGGTGAAAATAGCAATGAAGTGGCCAAATTGGTGAATACCCTTAACACCATCCCTTCTCTGGGCCAGAGTCCTGGGCCAGTGGTGGTATCCAACAACAGCTCTGCCCATGGCTCTCAAAGAACCAGCGGACCTGAGTCTTCAATGAAAGGTATAATAACCCGAGGAGACCCTGAGCGGTCAGTCATTCAAAAACATTAATAAATAAAGTGTTTGTTGAATCAGAACTCTATACTCTGAAATAAGGAAATGAAGTAGAATATGGTTGCTGTAATCTGTTCTCCCAAAAACTTGAGCGAAGTAAATAGGATAGCCACTTGTGAAAAATGTAACTGAATTAGCTATAAGGAATTCTGTGTGTAATTGTGCCTTGGGGATTAGTGACATGGATTGATTGATTGGAGATGGCTGGAATAATCAAAGATAACTTCATAGGAGAGGTGGATTTCTGAACAAAGTTTTAAAGTTGGCATATGGCAGAGAGGTCTGAAGGTAGAGAAGGATATGAACCATGAGGGTTTTTAATGGTATATTGCAGAGGTTGGTAAAGTTTTTTTGTAAAGGGCCCCAGCAGTAAATATTCTAGGTAGACATTGTGTACAATTATAGTCTCTGTTGCAGCTACTTAAGCATGCCATTGTGGTGTGAAAGCAGCCATAGATAATACATAAACGAACGAGCATGGCTGTGTTCCACTAAAATAATTTATGGGCTCTGAAATTTGAATTTTGTATAATTTTTATGTGTTGAAAATTTAATTCTTTTACTTTTATTTCAACTATTTAAAAACATAAAAACCTTCAACAAATGGTATTGGGAAAACCGTATATCCACATCGGAAAAAATGAAGTTGGACCCTTTACACCAAATACAAAAATTAACTCAAAATGGATCAAAGACCTAAATATGAACTAAAACTATGAAATTCTTAAAAGAAAACATAGGGGGGAAAGGTTCAGGGTTTGGACTTGACAGTGATTTCTGTTTCTTGGATATGATACCAAAAGCACAGACAAGAAAAGAAAAAAATAGGTAGATTGAATTGTATCAAAATTTAAAACATTTGTGCAATAAAGGACACTATGAACACAGTGAAAGGCAACCCACAGAATGGGAGAACATATTTGCAAAGAATATATCTGATAAGGGGTAATATCCAGAATATGTAAAGAACTCCTACAACTCAACAACAAAAAAACCCAAGCAACCTCATTAAAAATGGGCAAAGAACTCAAGTAGACATTTTTCCAAGGAAAATTATTAAAAGGCCAACAAGCTCATGAGAAGATGCTCAGCATACCTAATTAATCATTAGGGAAATACAAATCAAAACCACAATAAGATACCATCTCACACCCATTATGATGGTTACTATCCAAAAACCAGAAAAAAATAAATATTGGTGAGGATGTGGGGAAAGTGGAACTCTTACACACTGTTAGTAGGAATGTAAAATGATGCAGCCACTTTGGAAAACATTGCAGTGATTCTCAAAAAATTAAAAAATACACTTACTCTATGCTCCAGGAATTCCTCCTCTGGGTATATAACCAAAAGAATTGAAAGCAGGGACTAGAACAGATTTTTGTACACCCACGTTCATAGCAGCAGCATTCACAGTAGCAGAAAGGTGAAAACAACCCAAGTGTCTATAGTGAATAAACAAAATGTAGTATGCACATACAGTAGTATATTGTTCATGCTTTAAAAGGAAGGAAATTTTGACACATGCTACAACGTGGTTGAACCTTGAGGACATTGTGTTAAGTGAAATCAGCTAGTCACAAAAGGACAAATAATGTATGATTCCACTTACATGAGGTACCTAGAGTAGTCAAATTCATAGAGACAGAAAGTATATTGGTGGTTGCCAGAGCCTGGAGGGAGAGAGAAATGGAGAGTTGGTTTTTAATGGGTATAGGGTTTCAGTTCTACAAGATGAAGAGTTCTGGAGATTGCACAAAATTATGAATGCACTGAACAATACTGAAGTGTAAAAATGGTTAAGATGATAAATTTTGTTATGTATATTTTACCACAATTTTTTTTAATCTTGTAAAAATTATTCTTAGCTTATGGGCCAAATAGAAACTAGCAGCTGGACTGGATTTGGTCTACCAGCTGTAGTTTGTTGACCCTTGGCCTAGAATCATAAAAACAGTAAAAGGAGTGTGCCTCAAAATAGTGATCGCTCATGCTTGCTTACTCTTTGATATATCTCTCAGGGAATGTTTGACCTCATCGTAAACGGTTAGTAATTTTTTTCCAGCATCATTGTATTAATCTTACAAGTTCTTCTTGCTTCTTCCAGTGACCTCTTCCATCCCAGTGTTTGACCTCCAGGATGGTGGACGGAAAATATGTCCACGATGTAATGCTCAATTTCGTGTTACTGAAGCTCTGAGAGGTCACATGTGTGTAAGTGATACCACCTCTGATAGCGATCCAGCTTAAGTGGCTACTGTGTATACCTCCATTAATAATTGGAAGCTTGTGAAACGGGGCTCTAAAATGACTTGGAAGCTTTTTAAAAGGTTGCTTTCTCTCTTGGTCTGTTTTAGAAGAGCTGTGTACTTGGGAATGTGATAGGATACATTTAAAGACCCTCAGGTAGAACATACATGACTTTACTTCCTTAGCATGATAGATTTTGAAACCACACAGGAGGACAGGTTTGTAGATAATAAGAACTCAAATCACATTGGTCCCAGTTCATTTTCTGTTAATTGTGTCATTGGATGAAGCAGGAGGTATCATCTGGTCCCATTCGTTAGCCTTTTCACTTTTTGGTATTAGCCCAGATGCAAAGGTTGGAACTTCTTTTTGCCCGGGGGAGCACAGAGCCAAATTATATTAGTGAGTGGTTAAGGGATCTAGGATAGGCAGAAGGAAGAAAGTACAAGATATGGTTCTTGTGGTGGCTTATGGCTGTGGATATATGCTAGAAAAAGTGAAACCTGGAAATGCTAGAAAACTGAAGGGTGAAAGCTAGATGAGAATACCTAGAACCAAACTTATCAAGGAATTTAGTGAAGTTAAGCACATTCTAGCCTCCAAGATAACCAGAATGATCAGATGTCTTTCTTTATAGTACTGTTGCCCAGAAATGGTTGAATACCAGAAGAAAGGAAAGTCCCTGGATTCAGAACCCAGTGTCCCTTCAGCAGCAAAGCCCGCATCTCCTGAAAAAACAGTTCCTGTTGCTTCCCCACCCTCTTCTACACCTATTCCTGCTCTGTCACCACCAACCAAAGTACCAGAGCCAAATGAGAATGTGGGTGATGCTGTCCAGACCAAGCTCATTATGCTGGTAGATGACTTCTACTATGGACGGGATGGTGGCAAAATAGCCCAGCTCACACACTTCCCTAAGGTCGCCACATCTTTCCGATGCCCACATTGTACCAAAAGGCTAAAAAACAATATTCGGTAAGTGTTGAAGAGCTTTGGGGAGATTACCTTGGACAAGAGAAGACTTAAATTTTTCTACATATTTAAGTCTTTCTCTTTGGAGAATGATCCCATTATACAGTCGGGCTGGGTGTTATCATTAAATCAATAACTAGTCCTCTAGAAGGAGATACTGTGGTAATAAAAGATAATTTGGGTAGGGTAAGGGAAACCAGTGCCTCTGCTTCCACAGAACTCTCTAGTGTCAAGAACCCATTATCTTTCTGAGCTCAGAAAAGGACCGTCCCAAACGGAATTTGGGGGTGGAGCGGAGCAGATAATGTTTATTCTGTGATTCTACCACTGTATTTCTCAAAGGCTACTGATTTTTTATGTTTTCTGTACTTTGTGCTGTGCAACAGATTCATGAACCATATGAAACACCACGTAGAGCTCGATCAGCAGAATGGTGAGGTGGATGGTCATACTATCTGCCAACACTGTTACCGCCAGTTTTCCACTCCCTTCCAGCTCCAGTGCCACTTGGAAAATGTTCATAGTCCCTATGAATCTACTAGTAAGTTTGGAAATCTTAAACTCTAGGGGAATATACCTTGCTCTTTACTCATAGAATGGTGCTGGGGGGAGCCCATTATATTTATTTATATGTGGGTAACAGTGTAGAGGAAGTACTTTGCATGTTTGTAGCCAATTCTTTACTTCACTAACCCTATTTTACTGTAAAACTGACTTCTGTTCAGGCATGGATCGAGTTTAGTTTTAGATCCTGAGTTATTAGGGGCTTTGGTTCAGGATCACTGTAGAGGAACAAATGTAAAGAATTTATTTATTTGTTTGTTTTGAAACAGAGTCTCACTCTCTTGCCCCGGGTAGAGTGCAGTGATGTTGTCATAGCTCTCTGCAACCTCAAACTTCTCGGCTCAAGCAATCCTCCTGTCTCAACCACCTGAGTAGCTGGGACTGCAGACATGCGCCACCATGCCTGGCTAACTTTTCTATTTTTTGTATAGATGGGGTTGCTCTTCTTCAGGCTGGTTTCAAACTCTTGGCCCCAAGCAATCCTCTCGCCTTGGTGCTAGGATTACAGGTGTGAGCCACTGCACCTGGCTAGATCTTTTTATAGAAGGAGCAGTCATCTATATTTGGACTTCTGTTTTAATTAGTGCATTGATAAGTTTTATGTAGGATAAAAGATAATATTATAAAGTACTTCATCATTAAGATAGTGCTTTCAGTGTAATATATGGTGAGTTGGAGTGTTACCTATACTGTGTATTTTACAGATGAGGGAGCACAAGGCTGAACACAAGCTCATAGAAATTAAGTCATTCACTTAAGAGCATACACCTCTAGTGAAGAGACATTGTGAAGATTTGAGCCCAATCTTCAGAATATTTCTAATGTCCTTTACGGGGTTTCTAGTTTTGTTGAAAAGATAAAAATATGTAAATGTAGGAAAATGAGAGAACAGGACAGTATATTAGAAATATATGCATTATATCTGTGGTCCCCAACCCCGGCCACAGACCGGGCTACAGAGCTCTGCCCCCGAGTCTGTGGAAAAATTGTCTTCCATGAAACTTAGGAACTGGGGGAGGGGGGCTGCACAGCAGGAATTGAGTGACGGGCGAGAGAGTGAGCAAAGCTTCATCTGTGTCTATAGCCACTCCCCATGGCTCACATCACTGCCTAAGCTCTGGCACCCACCCCACCCCCTGTATGTGGAAAAATTATCTTCTGTGAAACCGGTCCCTGGTGCCCAAAAACGTTGAGGACCACTGCAGTATTGATACGAATGGTAGGTGAACTAGTTCAGAGAGGGGAAAAGATCCTTGTGCCTTTCAGAGAAAGTGATGCTTAAACTTTTAGGGTCTTCCAATAAAAGAAAGATTTAGATGGATAGAAATTAGTAAGAAATACTTCTAGATGATTAGAAACAGCATGATCAAAAGCATGAAGACAAATATGCATATTATCTGGATGCATTTGCTACAGATGAAAATCCTTGACTAAAGATGAATTAAACAGTAAAGACCTCTGTTATTTAACTGGGAGATCTAGAAGTGGAGCAGGCTTCAAGCTAGACCTTAACAGTTCTCTTGTCTTCTCTGGCTCATAGCAGGTGGCTGCATTAGTCATAGGCACTATGTCCAGACAGAAAATTGTCTAGACAAAGAAGAGACGATGTCTCTTTGCCCTTTGTTTCTTTCCTGAATCTGTTTATTATGAGTGAGGATTGCTTTCCCTTTATATCTCCTTGGCCATAATTGGGTCATAGGCCCATTCCTAAACCAGTTATTGGCAAGGGAAATGGAATTGCCTTAAGTAGCTTAGGCTAGCACTGGTCAATAGAAACACAATGTGAGCTTCATGTGTGATGTTAATTTTTTTAGTAGTCACTTTAAATACTGTAGTCCTCCCTTATCTGAGGTTTCGCTTTCCATGGCTTCAGTTACCCTTTCAGTTACCTTCTGTCAACTGCAGTCCCAAAACAGGTGGAATAAATACAATGCAGTAAGATATTTCAAGAGAGAGAGAAACCATATTCACGTAACTTTTATTACAGTATATTATAATTGCTCTATTGTTATTTTTGTTAATCTTTTAATAGTGTCTAATTTATATAGAGTAGTATCCAAGGTTTCAGGTATCCACTGGGGGCCTTGGAAATAAAGTTTTAAAAAAAGATTGCTGATGCATTGGCTCACACCTATAATCCCAGCTACTTGGGAAGCTGAGGCAGGAGGATCAGTTAAGGCCAGGAGTTCAAGACTAGTCTGGGCAACATAGCAAGTTCCCCATCTCTTAAAAATTTTTTTTTTTTAAACCAAGCAAAATTAATTTTAATGGTATATTTTATTTAACTCAATATATCCAACATATAATCATTTCAACAGCATTCTTTTTTTTCCTCATTAAAAAACAGATTTTTTGAAATACAAATCTTAATTAGGGGTTGCCATATTTCGAGTGTTCACTAGACACATGTTGCTGATGGCTGCCATATTGGTCAGTGGAACTTTGGACTAATCATTTGGGAGTAGAATATATGTTGGAATCAACCATTATGACACTATATTATAGTGCCAGGGTAGCCATCTTTGTCCAGGATAGGACCCAAAATTCTTCACTGTCAGTTACATGGAGCTAGGGTAGTCCACACCTTCCGGTGAAAACACCTAACTTATTTTTATATAGAATCTGGTGGGTGAGTTTTTGTCATTCCATTTATGTATGGACTCCACAGAGGGAACATAAGTTTTTCCTTATAGAAAGAAGCAGACATTGTAAACCCTCATTGATCTTTTTCTCTTGACTTTCCACTCTATTATCCCTGACTTTTAATTTTTGAGTCTCTTATGACTTAAAATTTATACGGATCAAAAATCACCTTTCCAAAAAAAAAAAAAAAATCACCTTTCCTTAGTTTATATCAGTTTTATTCTTGGATTCCTTCCTGTTTACATTTTTTACACCCATGACAGATCCTGCATAAAAGTAGCTTGATGTATAACAGATGTATATAGTTTCAGGGTACATGTAATAATTTAATACGTGCATATAATTTGTAAAAATCACATTGGTGTACTTAGGATATCCATCATCTTAAATATTTATGTTTTCTTTGTGTTAGAAATGTTCGAATTATTCTTTTCTAGCTATTTTGAAATGTGCTAGAGATTACTATCAACTGTAGTCACCCTACTGATCTAACACTAGGTCTTATTTCTTCTATCAAACTCTGCCTGTATTTGTACCCATTAATCAGCTTCTCTTCATCCCCCTCCCCCTCAATCCTTCCAAGCCTCTCGTAACCATCAGTCTACTCTCTATCTTCATGAGATCCAGCTTTTTAGCTCCCACATACAGTTGAGAACATGTGATATTTGTCTTTCTGTGCTTAGCTTATTTCACCTAACATATTCTCTACTTCCATCCATTTGCTATAGATGGAACTACAAGGATTTCCTTTTTTTTTTAATGGCGGAGTAATATTTCATTGTGTATATATACCACATTTTCTTTATTCTCTTTTTTTCTTTAGAGACAGGGTCTCACTCTGTCACCCAGTGCTATCATATCTCACTGTAACCTTGAATTCCTGGGTTCAAGCAATCCTCCTGCCTTGGCCTCCTAGAGCTCTGGGATTATAAGCATGTACTACCATGCCCAGCTATACCACATTTTATCCATTCATTCTTTGATGGGCACTTAGGTTGATTCCATATTTTGGCTATTATAAATAGTGCTGGAATAAACATGGGAGTACAGATACCTTTTCAAAAAGTAGCTTATTTTTTAATGTTAATATTTTGGGACTTAGCATTTTCTTTTTAATTTGGTGGAAATTTTTTTCCTTTTGTTTTCTGAAGTGTTTTTAAATTAAATTATAGACATCATAACATTTCACCCCTAAGTACTTTACTGTGTATCTCTAAAAAAGGATATTTTTCTGTATATAGCCACATTCCTTTGTTAAGAGCTAACAATTAATCAGAAATCCTTAACTATCATCTAATACCTAGTTTATTTTCAAAAATTCCTGAGTTGTCATCAGAGTATCAATGGAGCATTATATTTAATGGTGATAAAAGTATAATCTTAATAGCATTGGACTTTTATTCACACTTCCTTAAGGGCAGTGCATGACTAGACACTGTGTGACTCTAGGGTTCTTTCACAGGTTTGCTTTATGCTGAGTCATAGTCCTTTATATCTCATATAGAGATCTTAATCTGCTTGGTTGTTAGGTTTCCTGTGAACTCCTTGAAATCATATGCAAACTTTGCATATGTGAGCACTTTTCAGGGGAGGATTGCGTAGTTTTTGTTAGTCTCGCAGAGGTTCAGGACTCAAAAATGTTTAAGACTAGTGGTTCATATTCCTGTGTTCCATAGTGACTGTCCTTAGCTACATTTTGTCAGATATTCTAACATTGTTCCTCCTGGCATCATTACCCCACCTCCTTAGTACCCAGTTAAAGGGAACAAATGTAGGTTACTCTTTCAAAAAATCTTATGTTGGTGGAAAGGAGAAAACGGTAGACTGAGAAGAGGTAAGATTGAGAGAAGGATGCTTTACGGGGCTTAACCATGTTCAGGTGTCAGGAGGAGGAGCTTTTGGAGAAAAAGATTCAAGAGAGGGAGAACTGATAATAGATTGACGGTCTTGGAACATGGAATGATGAGGTTGGATGAGCCTTAGAATGGCATAAGGGATCTATCCTTCCATAATTTGAAAAACAGAAATCTGCAGGACTAGGTCTGAATGTAAAAAAAAATAAAAATAAAAACAGGAAGCAGAAGCTGTAGTAGTTCATGCCTGTTTTCTCAAAGTAGGAGACCGTGTTAGGTGTTAAGGAGGTGGCGCGGGGGGGCGATGGTACTCAGAGGGACAGTTTTAGGATATCCACTATGCAGAATCATTTCATTCTCCCCTCTTGAATCTTTTTCTGTTACCTCTTTCCCATATGTAATTGATCTGTCAGAGGTTACTAGAGAGCTCTTAAATCCCCTGATATCTATCTTGAGTTCCTACCTCACTAATTTTCTTGGTATGAGATAATACTAATACATGTAAATCTTAGCATGGTGCTTGTGCTTACTGTTGTTTTTACTGTTGATGTTGTATGACAGCTGTGGCAATAAAGCTGAAACATAGGTTGGTTGTAGGAAAAGCCTTTGAGATTGAATGAGATTGCCCAGGGAAATCATGGAATAAGAAAGACCTGGACAGAGGGTTGGAAAGCACCAGTGCTTCAAGATGGTCTAGAAAAGAAAAAAAAATTAATTAAAAGAAATAGGTGAATTGGGAGAATTAAAAAGGAGAAAATATTGTCATACTGCTGTCATGTGAACTGTTTGCCAAACGTCATGCACTTTCATGCCTACATGCCTTTCATCTTGACTTCTCTGTCTCTCAAACCCCCATTCTTTGAAGATTCGGCTTATATGTCTTCTTAAAGCTTTTCCTCATTCCTATAGGCAGAATTTATTTATCCGTGTCCTGTGGCACCTAATGTACCTCTAGGCAGTGGTTCTAAATGGGATTGCAGACCCCTTTGAAAACAAACACAAAATGTGTGAATCCTCTTCCTAGAAAAATACAAATTTTACTCTTTTGAAAATAATTTCAAGGGATACCTGGTTTCCCTGAGGCCTGTTCCATGGACCCCAGATTAAAAACTCCTGGCTTTTATTTGTTTGTTTCACTTTAAAGAATTATTTCAACTTCACTCATCTTTTTTGCAGGGGTGGTGGGGATTAGACATTGTACAATAAATGCTTAAAGCTTTAAGTTTACAATTTTCATATTTGCAAAAACTTGAAACTAATTCCAGTATAAGTAAGCAAATACAAATAACTATCTTATTTTTGGCCATACTGTGTAATTGAAAATATGTTAGCAATTAAAATTTTTACCAAAAATTTAGAATTGCAGACTCATAAACTTGACAGATGGACAATTTCAAAGTATAATTATCTTGAATGTGTTACTGTTGAAAAAAACGATAACTCTTACAATAAGGTAAGAACTTCCATTCATGATTGTTGGTCTTTTGATGGAAAATTCTTATTTATACTCACTTAGGTGTTCAATATTTGTTGAATTATTTATAGGAGATAATTTTTGTCTGTCCTTGAGCAGAGGAATGAAGCTATATATTTAAAAGAATTCATTTGGCAATGGTGTATAAAGAATAGTACTATGTAAGTTTACTGGAAAGATAAAGGTGGTGTTGGAAGCCAGCTGATTAGCAGTAGGAAGTTATATGGACTTCTACCAAGTTTTTGCTTATTAGAATAGAGAAGTGACAATTCCTAGATGCATTTTGAAATAATGATGACAGAATACATGGTTTGGAGTCTAAGATATTGCCTAAGTTTTTGAGTTCAGGAAGAGATGGGGAGGTAAGAAGGGAAAAATGGTAAGCGGGAAGATGCTGAATTAAGTTAGAGCTGATGATAGAATATCCAATTTAAAATGTCTTGTAGATAGTTCAAAATCTGCAAATCCTTGGTAAGAAGTCTGAGCTAGAGACATAACATTATTTGTTATGAGTAACATAAGTGAAGTTATAGAAGTCAGAGAAAATTAAGATTATGAGTCAGCAGGACTTTGGTCTTATTTTTAGGTAGATTTATTGATTATTTTTCTTCTTACAGCCAAGTGCAAGATCTGTGAGTGGGCATTTGAAAGTGAGCCACTGTTTCTTCAGCATATGAAGGATACTCATAAACCTGGAGAGATGCCTTATGTTTGCCAGGTATTGCCTTTTTTCTCCAGGAAATTTTAGCCATTTTGCTCTCAGGTTGAATACAAAGAATCCACCAATGAATATTGCTAAATACCTACTGCTTGCACTCAGTTTAGGAACTCTGAGGGAGTACAGAAGAGATAGTAAACACAGTTTCTATCTTCAGGATTTTCCATGCAGAAAAAAAACAAAAAAGAACATATCCTCAAGTATAATACTTATTAACCCAGCCAGAAACAGGTCCACAAGTATAATACCCAGCCAGGGAATATGTACATGTACAAAGGGAGTGTCTGTCTCCTGAACTTGCCCATTGGAGATGGACAGAGAAAACTTTACTCCTTTTGGTTATAGAATATGGATTGTTCTCAAACTTTCCTGTCTTTCTCTATTTTTATCCTAAATCAGCTAAATTTATCACAACATAGCCCTGCATTACAAAGTCAGAAAAATGATTTGATTTCTGTGCATTTAGGGAATTTTTTTCCCCCATATTTTAAAATTTTTGTTGCTACCTCTCTTAAAGCCTCAGTTGTTCACTTCATTCTTAGCCTATTTTCCCTCTTATGTGACTCAGGTGTGTCAATATCGCTCCTCACTCTACTCTGAGGTAGATGTCCATTTTCGGATGATCCATGAGGATACCCGGCATCTGCTCTGTCCGTATTGCCTGAAGGTCTTCAAAAATGGCAATGCATTCCAACAGCATTACATGAGGCACCAGGTACTAGGCACCAAGCAATTCCCATATTCCCCCTTTTTTTAAAATTATGGATGCTGGGCTGAGCTAGACAAATAATTTTGACAGATAAGATAATATGCATGTGCTTGCAAAAATTTATTTAATTTCAGTTACGTGCCGTGTACTAAGCTAGGTGTGAGAGATTTGGTAAGCAAGACACACAGTAAAGCATAGAAAGAGTATTGTGTTAGTGGGAAATATAGGATATAGAAAAACATATACCTATTCTGGATATCTGGTAAGATTTCTAGGAAGACAATGATGTTTAAGACCTGAAGGATGAATAAGAATGAGCCAGATGCAATAGGACAAGAGAACAGTGTGCCTGAGGCACAGAGCAAAAGTATGGAGGTTCAAGAAATTCAGAGAGCTGTTCAGTGTAGAGCATAGGGTACAAGGGGGAGGGGGAGTTGGAAATTAGGCAGGGACAAATCATGGAGGCTCTTGTAAGCCATGAAAAGAAGTCATTGGGAAGCCATTAAAGGAGTATTAATGTGTTCAAATTTGCTTTTAGTTAAGATTTTACACTGGCTGCACTTAAAGGAGATTAAGACCAGAGTTAGGGAGACTAGCCAAAAGGCTTTTCAGTAGGTTAGATGACAGATGATAGTGGCTGGGTATTGGCTTTTGAAATAAAGAAAAAGAGGGTAGAGTTGAGATATACTGAGAGAAGATATGTGATATTTGTGATTTAGGGATGGATTAGAGAGGCTAGCAAGGGAGTAGTTAAGAATAGTGCCCAAGATTCTGTCTTGGACAATTGGATGAATGATGGGACTAGTTTCTGAGATAGATTTCTACACTGGAGAAAGTAAATTTAGGGGGGCAATACTATAAGTTTGGATATTCTGAGTTAGCAGTATCAGTAGACATCAATTGTAGCTGTTGGATAACAGGTCTGAAGCCTGGGAAAGAAGTCTGGGTTGTAGAAAAGATATTTAGTAACCATCTTTATGTAAATCTAGTAGATTTTAAACTACTTGAGTGTCATGGGCCTCCTAACCCTGTTGAGAATAAAATTAAGGCTTAGGATCCTCTCTCTATCCATGTGGATATAGTCTCTATCCATAAAGCTAGCTCTGTACACGTAGGAGGAAAACCAGAAGAGTCTTATGTCAAGGAAGCTGAGAAGAAGAAAGTGATTTGAAGAAAAAGTGTGATCAAAATGTCATATGTTACAGGAAGGTGTCAAGCAAGATAGAAACTTAGAGGCAGACCTTTAATTTAGCAACTTTGAAGAGAGCTGTTTTGTTGGTTGGTAGGGTAGAAGTCAAATGTCAGCAGAACAAATGAATGAGAGGTAAGGAAGTGGAAACAACTTATTTAAAGAAGTTTGCTTATGAAGGGGAGGACTCAGGGTGTTAGATCCAGGGGAAGAAATAGCAAAGACTAAGTTTTTTGTTGTATTTTATTTATATGATGATAGATTAATAGATTACGACTTTGTTTTAAAATGCTACAAGAAAAGATCCTCTAGAGCAGCAGTCCCCAACCTTTTTGACACCAGGGACCAGTTTCATGGAAGATAGTTTCTCCACAGCGGGGGGCACCTCGGCTCCACCTCAGATCATCAGATGTCGAATTCTCACGGGGAGCGCAACCTGGATCCCTCACGTACACACTTTGCAGTGGGGTTCATGCTCCTGTGAGGGTCTGATGCCTCCACTGATCTGATGGGGGGCTGGGGCTCGGACGGCGATGTGAGCGATGGGGAGGTTGGGTGCAGGTGGGGCTTTACTTGCTCACCCACCGCTGGCTTCCTGCTGTGCAGCCTGGTTCTTGGTGGGCCACAGGACCGGGGCTTGGGGACCGCAGCTCTAGAGGAGGAGAGTGGAAGTATGTAAGAGAGGATACAAAATGGAGAGCAAAATGGGTACACATGCAACGTTCACACATATACCCACACAAACATGCATAACCCTTTACACTCACACTCTCCTCTCCTTTGCTCAGTAGCGACTGCTGGTAATGCACCACAGATGTATTTCCAAATAGGAACATGAAAATTGTCACTTAGCCTCAAATTATAGAGCTTTGCTATCCTAGCAAAGAAAATCATAGAAGTGGGTATTACTTCAATACTAGGCAGACTGAATCCTCAAAATGATCTCACAAAGAAACATACCTGTATGTATTGATACATTAAGTGAAAAAACAGCAAAGCATAAACAAGTACTATCATTTGTGTTAAAAGAAAAACAGGGAGGTAGTAATGAGATATGAATGCATTTGTTACATGTTTACACATCTGTATAGTAGACTGTTCGTGAAAGGATACTCAAGAAACTGGTAACAAGTTGTTTCTACGGAAAGGGTCTGAGGGTCAGAATTGAAGCCACATTTACGTGAAAGAGTACAGAATAAAAAGAATTTTTTTTTTATCATGCACTTTATCTTTTAAAAAAACAGAAAAGAAGAATGCCCATGAGTAGGTAGCACTGTCTGCAATGTGTAAAGATACAGTAGGGGCAAGTAAAGCTTAGGTCACTCATCCAAATTGTTAAAGCGAGTCAGACTGAGAACCTGGGCACCCCGGCCTGGAGTTCACTTTAATTTGGGAGCATGGGAGGTGATAATTCTCAGTGATGGGTTTGTGGTTGTGTGGTGTATTTCTTTCTTACTCTCTTAAATTATCAACAGAAAGGTGGGAAGAATGATAATAGTTGGCATTGATCTACCTACTCCTTAAAGAAGAAAATTTATTGAGAAGCTTTTAAGGGATTTTGTTTCTCTTTTTTTTTCTTTTGCCTCCTTCAGAAAAGAAATGTTTATCACTGCAACAAATGCAGGCTGCAGTTTCTTTTTGCCAAGGACAAAATTGAACACAAGCTTCAGCACCATAAAACCTTCCGTAAACCCAAGCAGCTGGAAGGCTTGAAACCAGGCACCAAGGTAAATAGTTTGCCACAGTTTCTTTTACAGAGCCAGGGAGATCAGGAATGGGGATTTTCAGTCTTCTGAGGTTTAGTGTGAGTACTGTCTAATTGTTCCTTCCCTCAACCCTCAGGTGACAATCCGGGCTTCCCGAGGGCAGCCACGAACTGGTCCTGTATCCTCCAGTGATACACCACCCAGCGCCTTGCAGGAGGCAACACCACTGACCTCCTCAACGGATCCTCTGCCTGTCTTCCTTTATCCCCCTGTCCAGCGCAACATCCAGAAGAGAGCTGTTAGGAAAATGTCAGCGCCTTCTTCTAAGTGTTGGGCGGGTGGGGACTGGGTGGGCAGGATTATTTCTAATAGCCAATGCCATCTGGTAGCCTTTTAGTAGGATATGTTGTCTAAAATCCTACAATATGGGGACCTCTGAAGCAGTAATGAGAATCTTCTCCTTTTTTTTTTTTTTGACAGGAGTGTCATGGGCCGGCAGACATGTCTGGAGTGCAGCTTTGAGATCCCAGATTTTCCTAATCATTTCCCTACTTACGTACATTGCTCTCTGTGTCGCTATAGCACCTGCTGCTCTCGAGCTTATGCCAACCACATGATCAAGTAAGTCGTGATTAAACTAGTGTGTCTACTTGGGAGTTCAGATTCTCAAGAACTCATTTTATTCCTTCCCCTGCTTCTGATATGTTTCCTCTTTTATTAGTAACTCAGAGCTATTTGTCTATCTCTCCTAGCAGGGTAAGAGGCCCAACTCCTGTTCATTTGATTTTGATAGTCTGTACTCTTAATTTTGAAGGACCTTGCTACTCAAGCATTCATACCAGCAGGATTTAATGAGAGCTTGTTAGAAATGTAGGCTCTCAGCCCCACCCTAGACCTCCTGAATCAGAATGTGAATTTTAATAGATCCTCAGGCAATTCATGTTAAGGTTTAAGAAGCGTGGTGATAGGAAAACTGGCTTGGGTTGAGGTTAGGATGGATTGAAGAGGCATTTCTTTTGCTGAGGGCATTGTCATTGGCTGGTGATCTCTAGCTTCGCCGGCAGAACACCATAACTCGTACCACTTTGTCTTTCTCAGCAATCATGTTCCACGGAAGAGCCCCAAGTATTTGGCCTTGTTTAAAAATTCTGTGAGGTAAGAAAAAATTTATTGGTAGTCTCTTAATTTTTCTAGTTTTTGCATTAAGACCTTGTAATTATTTTGGGGGGTGGTTATGTGAATCAATTTGAGAAAGAGGAGAAAGAAGAGGTACTTCTCTTTTTTATTAAGCCTCAGAGCTTAACTCTGTCAAATGTCACTGCTGTATTTGTCTTACATGTACTCTTGATTCTCTTTCTTAGTGGAATCAAGCTGGCCTGCACTTCATGTTCCTTTGTTACCTCTATGGGAGACGCCATGGCCAAGCATTTGGTATTCAACCCCTCTCACAGATCCAGCAGCATCCTGCCACGAGGTAAGCAGGAGGGATGGGAGTTAGTTAAGCAAGTGGGGAAAAAAGAGATACAGGTCATACTACGAGTCAGGAGCATCCCTGTCTGGCCTTATCCATTCACCATGGCAAATTGGAAACATTCTAACCTGAAGTTTACAGAAGACTGGGAACATTGGTCACTGTGAAGGGTGTATTTTTGTATAATAGGTTGAAATTCCAGGACACTGTCTTTGGAGGGCTTGTTTCTTCACTGAGCTAACTTTTTGTATTGTTTCGTTTTCCATAGGACTCACTTGGATATCTCACTCAAGGTAACAAAAACTCTGATTTCATGGTTTAATTTGTTTTACAGTGTGTTTGCTGTTTATTATTATTATTATTACTATTCTTTCAATTTCCTAGTTTAACTGAGCTTTCCTTTCCTCTCTTTGCTCCCCACCCCCATCCCTTTAGGCATGGCCAGACTCGTGACCGAGTGCATGACCGGAACTTGAAGAATATGTACCCGTCTTCTTCCTTCCCCCCTAACAAAGCTGCCACTGTGAAATCTGTGGGGGCCACCCCAGCCGAGCCTGAAGAGCTACCAACTCCCGTAGCCCAGGCACTCCCATCACCAGCCTCAACTGCAACCCCACCACCAACGCCCACTCACCCTCAACCTTCAGCCCTTCCACCCGCTACAGAGGGTGCCGAATGTCTGAATGTTGATGACCAGGATGAAGGGAGCCCAGTTACCCAGGAACCTGAGCAAGCTTCAGGTCTCGGTAGTAGTGGTGGGGTTGGCAAGAAGGAGCAGCTGTCTGTGAAGAAGCTTCGAGTAGTGCTGTTTGCCCTGTGTTGCAATACAGAGCAGGCAGCTGAACACTTCCGAAATCCCCAGCGACGTATCCGGCGTTGGCTTCGTCGCTTCCAGGCCTCCCAGGGGGAGAATCTAGAGGGCAAATATCTGAGCTTTGAGGCAGAAGAGAAACTGGCTGAGTGGGTGCTGACCCAACGAGAGCAGCAGCTACCTGTAAATGAGGAGACTTTGTTCCAGAAGGCCACCAAAATAGGACGTTCTTTGGAGGGGGGGTTTAAGATTTCCTATGAGTGGGCTGTGCGTTTCATGCTGCGGCACCACCTCACTCCCCATGCTCGGCGAGCTGTGGCCCACACCCTACCTAAGGATGTGGCAGAGAATGCAGGACTCTTCATTGAATTTGTACAGCGGCAGATTCACAACCAGGACTTACCTTTGTCTATGATTGTGGCTATTGACGAGATCTCCTTGTTCCTGGATACAGAGGTGCTGAGCAGTGATGACCGGAAGGAGAATGCCCTGCAGACAGTGGGCACAGGGGAACCTTGGTGTGATGTAGTGCTGGCCATTCTGGCAGATGGCACTGTCCTTCCCACCCTGGTTTTCTACCGAGGACAGATGGATCAGCCTGCTAATGTGCCAGACTCCATATTGCTGGAGGCAAAGGAGAGTGGCTACAGTGATGATGAGATCATGGAGCTGTGGTCAACCCGGGTGTGGCAGAAGCACACAGCTTGCCAGCACAGCAAAGGCATGCTTGTGATGGACTGTCATCGCACTCACTTGTCAGAAGAGGTACTGGCTATGCTTAGTGCCTCTAGCACTTTGCCTGCAGTGGTCCCAGCAGGCTGTAGCTCCAAAATTCAGCCATTAGATGTATGCATCAAACGAACTGTCAAGAACTTCCTGCACAAAAAATGGAAGGAGCAGGCGCGGGAAATGGCAGATACTGCATGTGATTCTGATGTCCTGCTTCAGCTGGTGCTGGTCTGGCTGGGTGAAGTGCTGGGTGTCATTGGGGACTGTCCGGAGCTAGTTCAGAGGTCTTTCCTGGTAGCTAGTGTTCTGCCTGGCCCTGATGGCAACATTAACTCACCTACGAGAAATGCTGACATACAGGAGGAGCTAATTGCCTCCCTAGAGGAGCAGCTGAAGCTGAGTGGGGATCAGTCTGAGGAGCCCTCAGCTTCCACTCCCCGACCCAGATCATCTCCTGAAGAGACAGTTGAGCCTGAAAGCCTTCACCAGCTCTTTGAGGGTGAAAGTGAGACCGAGTCTTTCTATGGCTTTGAAGAAGCTGACCTAGATCTGATGGAGATTTGAGTGTTGGGGTCAGGAGAGGGGGAGTGGAGTTGGGGTGGGAAAGCGTGAGGGAGGGTAGAGAGATTTAGGGAAAAGGGGGTATACGAGGTGGGGTATTTGGTTTATATTTTTTAATTTTATGCCACCACTGCCCCCTGATGTTGACTTATACTTCCCTGTGGATTTGTGGATTATTAGGAAAACCAACAGTGATCACATCTGAGCTGAGGAGCCGGCCCATTGGTCATTCACTTCTGCTAAGAACAGGTTTTTGTGATATTTTTTTTTTTAAATTTTAATCGCCGTGTTTGGTATTTTTCTGACAAAATCAAGAAAAAGAAAAAAAAAATCCTTTGTGGGCGAATGTTAAATCTTTTTGTTTCCCCATTTACCTCAATTGTATCATAGTACTTCTGGGTTTTTTGTTTGTTTGTTTTACTGTGTGGCCAATGTCTTTGGGCATGATGCTATCTAACCATTGTCAATGTGAGAACATTTCTGAAGATGGGAAAGACAAAAATATGTAGCTCACAAAACTGGTTTCTTTATATATATGGATAAAAAACTTTTTTCATTGTGGTCTTAACACTTTTATATAAAAATGAAAATGGAAAAAAAAATCCCACTGAACTCTCTCTTCCTTCTCCTTTTCTTTCCTTCCCTCTCTAGAGATGTTGGTTTCTACAGCAACTCTAGATATAAAATTGTGGCTTTAAAAATGCATGAAACCACCTTTAATCATCCAGATGATGAATAGATTTTGTTTTTTCTTTACTACCCTCCCCCCCAACCAAAACACAACAAAAACAATGGTCTTTGCACTTGCGATCCTTGGCCCCTTTTCCCATTCTCACACTGTCCATCACTCTGGACAAAGGATCATACGCGTGTCATTAGCAAGCGAAAGATACCGAGGTGATCGATCAGTGTTAGGGTGGAAGCCATTCCCAGTTTGAGTCTTCATACTGCAAGCCCCCAGGGGAAGTCCCTGCTTTACTGAACTTCATCCTGTTAAGTGGAGAACATGCCTGTTCAAGAGATCACAGGTCCTACAGCCAGGAGCTAACTGTGCAAGAAGTTAAGTGTTGAAAAGACCATTTGTTGAAATCCAGCTTACCCTGTGGCTTTCCCCTATTTCTCTTAATGCTTAGAGAAGAATCTGACATGAAGAAACACACTGGGGTATGCACAAAGATATGAATCTTTATTTTTCACTGCCAGCTTCAAGGAAAGAAAATTTTTTTCTATAATTTGCATGAGGGATTTTTTAAAATTGTGTGTACTCATGGTTGTAAAACAAAATGCACTGTACCGTACAGAGAAAAGGAGCAAAAAACCAAGTCGTCTTCTCTCACAGCTACACCTCTTTGTCCATCTGAGGCTTTCAGCAACATTTCCCTCCTGTAAGCCAAGGAGGCAACCCGCACAAGCTTGTAAATGGTTCATCTTTAAAAATGTACATAAGTGGAACATTTAATAAAGTGAGGGGAAATGGATTTATAAACTTGTTTTTTTTCTGGGTGACCCTGTTTAGTGGGCTTTCACAGACTGGGAAATGCTCAAGCTGTGATGGGCCTGGTGGTACAGGTGTGACATTTGTTACCACCCATTTCTCCCCTCCCAACCCATTTTTTTGTTTTTGTTTTTTAACCCCCCCAGCACACTATAATATAGTGAACTGGAGTAACCCCTCCCAGAAACAGCTTGGCCAGCTTCGGGAACCCGTGGTATCTGAAACCAAACTAAGGATCCATCTGGGCTTCTCTTCCCCAGCTTCTTGCCTGATGCCATTTTATTGACAGACTGTGAACTTTAAAGTCAACCCTTTGCCTTTGAGAAAGTTCAAGAACTATGATTGGTCACTTCTGTCTACAACTCAATCCTACTCTTTGGTATTCTCTGCAGCAGCCACAGCCTTAGCAGAGCTGGGTTCCTGTCCTCTGCACACTGATTTGACTTTCTTGATAGGTGATTTTTTTTTTTAAGATCATAATACCAACAGTGGATCAGCTGGGTTTTGGTCAGGAAGTTGTCTTTGTGGACTCTGCCTGCATGGCTTAGTAGTAGAAGGAAGGTTTTTGTTTGTTTGTTTTTTATAATTCAGTTTAATCAATAAACATGTATTTATTGACTACTTTCTGCGTTGAGACTGTGTGGATGTTTCCAACTGAAAGCTCATAGTTTTCTTTTGCTTAAATTTACAAGTTAGTTGTTATCATGGACAGTACAAATGGAGGGATGTTTTGATGTCTCCCTCAGTTCTCTCACCTCATTGAATTTCTATAGTAGTTTGCTACCTATAGCAGTTTCTCAAAGAGATTTGGAGAAGATATGCATCAGAATCACCTAGGGTATTCATTTTAAAAATTCACATTTAGAACCACTCCAGGGATGGCTAACACCCCAACTGACCTGATTCACACGACTTGGGACTTTCTAATGACACACAATACTTCTAAGAAGCTTTCTGACAGTGCTAGAAATTTAGTAGTGATTTGGACAATAAACATTTAAATGTTTAGGCCTGGTGTGGTGGCTTATGCCTATAATGCTTGCATTTTGGGAGGCCAGGAGGTCAAGACCAGCCTGGCCAACATAGTGAGACCGTATCTCTACAAAAAACAGAAAAATAAGCCAGTCATGGTGGCACACACCTTAAGTCCCAGCAACTCAGGAAGCTGAGGCAGAAGTGTATCACTTTAGCCCAGGCAGGAGTTTTGAAGTTGCAGTGAGCTATGACAATACCACTGGGCAACAGAGCAAGACTCTTGTCTTAAAATATGTTTGCATTACTTAGTATTCCTTTATATGAAAAGTAAGGATAGATGGGTGGAGTGAGACTCAGTTCCAGGTTAAGCTTTATATAGATCGGCTCTACTAGATGCTACATTTGTTTTTTTTGTTCTGGGACATGGTCTGATGCTCTTGCCCCGGCTGAAGTGCAGTAACGTAATTGTAGCTCAGAGAAGCCTTGATCTCTTGGGCTCAAGTGATCCTGTTGCCTCAGCCTCCCCAGTAGCTAGGACTAAGATGTACACCACCACACTCAGTTAACTTATTTTCTGTAGGGATGGGGTCTCACTATGTTACCGAGGCTGGTCTTGAACTCCTGGCCTCAAGAGATCCTCCTGCCTCGGTCTCCCAAAGTGCTGGGATTACAGGCATGAGCCACCACATCCAGCCTACCTATCTTTGAAATGGTGTTATAATGAAAATCATTTAGCCAACATTAACCAGATCTGTGTTCTTTTAGAACCCAGTGCAGTGGGGTAAAATACTGAAGAAAAGTTTTAAACACAAAAGCCAGTTATGTTAGCACACAAAGATTTAAGTCTCACCTCTACGTGAAGCTGCCTCTAGTGGAGCCCCAGATGAAGACACTAGTGGGTCTTCTGTATTGTCATGAAGAGAATTCTTTATTTGCTACAAGAGCCTAAGAATTCTCTGACCAGGGAGATGGCACACGGCAGTACTTGGCAGTTTTGCTGTAGGTGTGACCCACTCAGAATAAAACCACTCAGCAAGCATTTTGAAGCATTTATTTAATGTACAAAAGAAAAGACTACCTTTGAACCAGCCAAGTTCAAAGTTAAAAGGAGTTTTAACTGTAGTTCTGGAGAATGCATCTGTATTTCATTCAAAGCCACTAAAAAAGGAAAAGAGAATAATAAAATTGGGAAGCATAAAGGGATCAACTCCCAAATACAGCTCTACCCTCCAGCCAAAACCACCTCCACCAAGAGAATTTTTCTGGTTTAGCCTTCCAGAAAAGCCCAGCTTGATGCAAGCCAAGGGACCTCCCAACTCTTCTACCACCTGTATTTTCCTACTGTTTTTTTTTTTTTTTTTTTTTTTTTTTTTGAGACAAGAGTCTCACTGTGTTGCCCGGGCTAGAGTGCCGTGGCGTCATCCTAGCTCACAGCAACCTCGAACTCCTGGGCTCAAGCGATCCTCCTGCCTCAGCCTCCCGAGTAGCTGGGACTACAGGCATGCGCCACCATGCCCGGCTAATTTTTTCTATATATTTTTAGTTATCCGATTAATTTCTTTCTAATTTTTAGTAGAGACGGGGTCTCGCTCTTGCTCAGGCTGGTTTCGAACTCCTGAACTCAAACAATCCGCCCGCCTTGGCCTCCCAGAGAGCTAGGATTACAGCCGTGAGCCACGACGCCTGGCGTTTCCTACTGTAATTTTAAATTACCTGATCATGTGGGCAATATCCCAGTTGGTCTCTGCAGACAGTGGTCCCTCTATTTCAACACCTTTTTCAGTTACAGTGGCAATTTGAAACTGAAAGAAAGCACAGCTTGCTATGATTACGCCCACCCCTAAATGAAGCAAGTCCTTGGGGCTTGGTTAAGGGTCAAACAGAGGTCTTCCCCGATCTGAAAATAGGAGACACAGAGGAGAACCAATCTGTTCTTTAAAGCACAGAGACCCAGGGACTGCAAGTATCCAGAGCCTGCAAATTAGGTCCCTGGCATTTTTATTATTCACACCCCTCACCCGGTTGTAAGAACGGGCATCTCGATAGTACAGCACTCGCATGCAGCGTTCTACTAGCTCTCGGGCCTCAGTCTGGCTCAGCACTGGCTGCTTCTCCAGAACTTCTCGCAGCAGAGGCTAGGGAGATCGAGGGAAAAACCATGGGAGATATCACGGGCTGAATAACAGGCTAGTTGTCTCCAATCTACATAGTAAAAAGGCATAAGTGAGTGAAAAGACAGCATTCTACCTATTGCCTCACCAGAATGAACTCTACTTACTGAGCTAAGACCCACTTGAAGGGGAAGTTCTAGAATGTCCTCTCTTTGCACATGTCCACTGACTCCCATACATGCCACCCTGTCGTTGGAATCTAAATGTCAACACTAACAGCCTCCAGACTACAAAGAAAACCATCTGCCCAGCAGTAGGGATCCCAGCCTGTCCCTCATGACAGAGGTCCAGGGGAAGAACAAGCAGACAACCACTAAACCCATTTGCTGTTGTCTCCCCCGTCTCCTACCTCGAGACTCACCACTTACCTGAGCCAAGTATGCACCATAACCAGTGGCCAGCGAAGGGGCTTCATAGGCTACACCAAGCATGTCCACATAACCGAGGAAGCTAACAGGATACAATGGGTCAAAGAACTCATTTCACCTTAAGTTTCTCATCTTAGCTAAAGAATGGGACCATGGGTCTGAGTTAGTGGTATTCACTTGGGGAGAGGAGATAAAAGAGACACTACACAGGAACTAGGTTGGGTAGTCAAGGAAATAAGTTATCTGTATTCAACCTCTCTCCATCAGCATAGCCTCCAATGACCATGGTGTTCCACAGAGGGTTCATCTTGGAGCGGCGGCTGTACATGGCCCTGGTCAGCCATGAATGAATAGCTTTAGGACTGTAACTGTGTCCATCTCCCAACAGCTCCTCATCAATCCTTAAAAGGAATTGGTTGTGAGAAAAGGGAAAGGAAGTCGGGATCTCCTCCCATCCCCCAAAGAAGTTACCATAATCTTTCCCATTTTACACCCCCTAAAACCGAAAACTATCTATTGCCAACACTCTCACGTCTTCCACCCTCAACAATTCTCCCAGTCCGCTGCTGCCTCAAGTACCCCCGTCTCATCTAAGGGAATAAAAAAGAGGGGATGCCCCTCCCCACTTGGGATCTACTTTCTATTCTCTAGATGACTTACACCATCTGGCCGAGAACTTGCTTCAAATACTGGAAATCAGCGTAGTCTCCGGAAGCACCCAGCATGGTACTGTTGTTGACTCGCATGATGCGAGAGATGTTGCGGAAACGAGCCAAGGAGCCGTAGGAGCCCAGCATGTCTGCGGCAATCACCACTCCGCCCTCGAACTTAACGCCGAGGACTGAGGTCCCGGTCACCATGGGGTTCCTGGAGGGAGGAGAAGATGGGGCAGGCGCGGGGGAAGGGTCTGCGCCCTCTTTCCACGCATTGGTTTCCGCTTCTGATTTTCTATAGCTCCTTCCGTTTATTCCGCATTCTGCAGGACTCCGCGCCCCGAACTCCCCTGCGTTCGCGCGTCCCCAGGGTCCCCGCCTGGCTTTCCCCGGCTTTTTCATAACCGGCCGGCAGCACCAGGCCCCTCGATCTCTCCCCCTACGCAGGCTAAGGCGCCAGAACTTACTGGGTCCGCGCGATCGGACCCCCGTGGAGCGAGGACACCGGATCTATGCAGGAACTGGGAGTGGATGGGATGCGGTAAAACTGTCCCGGGGCCGGACCCCCGGCCCAAAGTCCAGACCGAGACTCCAAAAACGCTTCCATCTTAGTCACGGTAACAGAAGAAATGAAAGTGCTTACGCCAACGGAAGCGGAAGTGATTCTGCGGTGCCTCAGTTTTCTTCTTCCTGCAAGCAAGTGCCGGCAGCCATGTTGATGAGGTCATAGCCGAACACGGCGTCGTTCTGGGTATTCGCCAACACTTGTTTTTTCCCCTGAACCACTGGGCCTGACCCACCTCATCTGAGCACCTCTTACGCTGAGGAAACTCATAGCCAGGAGTGCCCGGAAGATAAACAGTTTACATGTCCTGCTCCGTTCCCTCTGTTCCTCTTACTTCCACCTCCAGAGTTCACGGCACTGCGTAACTCCAAGTTCTAGAATGGGTAGAGGAAATTTCATGCTCAACCTCCATACCCTTCCCAGGCCAGTGAACGCTTTCTGTTATAAAAACTGCAAGGGGGGTTGGCCTAGGTCTAGTTGCTCACCACACAAAGATCCAATTATTGAGACAACGAGGATTGCCAAGAAAGAAAGGGATAGGGAAGACGTCTTGTTGGGAAAACCTGCCTCAAATCTGCTCTTCTAATGCAGAATATGGGCTTTTTAAGAAGGGACTATGTGCTTAGGGACAGGTTGTGTTGGAATTAGCAAGGGGCTGTGTGCACTGGGGCCTGGTAGTGAGGGATGGTGAGTCTTGGTGTCAGGAAGTCCGCCCAGGGGCCTTCAGAATCTCCCTCCGCTCCTTTGTCTCCCAGAAATTGTCATTTCTGGGAGACAGCTCAGAAAGGTGATCGAGCCTTACTGGACTGAGAATCTAAAACGTGAGAGGGAGAGGATTATAAAAAAACATATAGGGGTCATTGAAATTTGTTCACAGAGCCCATTACAACTCCCTCCAAGCAGAGACGGGCAATTAGAAGGGCAATTCTGACATGCCTCTGCCAGGAGTAAGCTCCAGAGTCACTGTCCTTCTTTAGTCAGGGTGGATTAGAGTCAAGTTTTATACCTTTAGGCAAGGGTCACGGAGGCTTGAGGCAAGGAGAGTATAAGAAAAGAAAAGCTTAGGCTGTCATACATATTTGCAAACACAATAAAATATTAGCAAATTGAGTCCAGCAGTAAATTGAATAATAATCCATCAGGACTGGCCGGGCGCAGTGGCTCACACCTGTAATCCTAGCACTCTGGGAAGCCAAGGCGGGCAGATTGTTTGAGCTCAGGTGTTCGAGACCAGCCTGGGCAAAGAGCAAGACCTCGTTTCTACTAAAAA
>NW_012151840.1:6008117-6019809 GCF_000956105.1 Propithecus coquereli
AAATTTATCAGTGTAATTCACCAGATTAAAAAGAGAATATATAATTATTTCAATGGAAGCAGAGATAGAATTTGATAACGTTTAACGGCCATTCATGAAAAGAATGTAAAAATTTTTAAAAAACTTGAGTAGAGGGAGATTTCTTTAACCTGATAAGGATTAAAATCCTCTAAGAAACATTAGTTAGCAGTAGGCCACGCCCAATGGCTCATGACTGTAATCCCAGCATTTTGGGAGGTGGAGGTGAGATGATCACTTGAGACTAGACATTCGAGACCAGCCTGAGCAACATAGTGAGACCCTTGTCTTTACAAAAAAAAAATTTTTTTTAATTAGCCAGGCGTGGTAGCACACATGTGTAGACCCAACTACTCAGGAGGCTGAGGCAGGAGGCTCACTTGAGCCCAGGAGTTTGAGGTTGTGGTGAGCTATGAAGATGCACTGCATTCTAACCCAGGCAACAGAGTGAGACCCTGTCTCAAAAAAAAAAAAAATTAGTTAGTGATAAAACTTTAGATGTAGTCCCATAATGTCCTTAAAGAACAAGATAGAGAAGACCATTATCACTGCTTCTGACAGACCGGCAATGCTAGCGTCATAAATATGACAGAAGAAAGACAGAAGGAAGGAAGAAGGGGAGGGGGGAGAGAAAGAAAAGAGACTTACAGAGATGGAGATGGGGAAGGAAGAATAAAAAAATTGTGGATAGGCAATATAATTAGCTACATAGAAATTCCAAGAGAGTAAATGGACATGTTATTTAAACTAATGAAATATAGAGTTCTATTCAGAAGAACATAAAATATTAAAGAATAAAGTTATTATGAGAACTAAATACTTTAATTCAGCCAAGGATAAAATTCAAGAACGTAAACCATAAATCTATGCAAACTGATATAATGAGAGAGCTGCAACAAAACATGTATAGACAAAAGTTTTTTTTCAGTATGTAAATCTTTGGGTTCATTACCTTTTTGTCATAAGTTAAAGATAAAAATACCGTTTTCCCTACATCCCTGCCAGCAATAGCTATAATATTAATAGTTCTTTTCCAATTTTTGCCTATCTGACAAGGTGAAATATGATTATTTTGTTGTGACTTTATATTGAATTTCCCAGACTACATGTGAATTTGAGCATTTTTTCATATTTTTGGCAGAGAATTTTCTCCTTCATGCATTGTCTATTCATATTATTAATATTTGTCCATTCTTCTATTGGATTGCATGTCTTCTCCTTATAAATTTCTAAAAGCTTTTTGTATATTATAGATATTAATTCTTTGTCTTCCTAAGTATTTATTCTTCCTTTAAATTTTAGGATCATATTATCCAATTAAAAAGAATACCAGGGAACAGTGGGGTAGGTCTGTAGTACCAGTGACTCCGGAGGCTGAGGTAGGAGAACTGCTTAAGTATAGAAGTTCAAGACCAGCCTGGACAACATAGCGAGACCCCATCTCTAAAAAAAAAAAACTAAACTAAAAACAAACAAACAAAAAAAGAATACCAAATTATATTGGGATTACATAAAATGTATGTATTAATTTTAGAAGAATTAATAATTGATGATATTAAATAAATTTCTTAAACATGGTTCAAACTGTAAAGAAAATGATTGATAAATTTGATATTATTACATTTTTTAAAAGATTTACGAATCAAAATATCATTAAAAAGTAAAATTACTAGTGACAGGGAAACAAATACTCCATACAAAGGACTAGGATTCAGAACACTTTTGCATTAGTAAGAAAACGTAATTCATCTGAAGAAAATGAGAAAATAATATAAATAACAGTGTTTAGAAAAAAATTCAAATAATCAAGAAAAGTATAAAAATGCTCACTTCACCAATAAACAGAAAAATGCAAATTAAAACTTTAAGACATTATTTTTTCATCAATAAAATTATTAAAAATGAAAACATTTGGTAATGTCAACTATGGGAGAAGATATAGGGAAATGTACTTTTCTAGACTGCTGATGGGAGGGTAAGTGGATGCAGCCACTTGGGAAACCACTTGAGAGCATGAAATAAAATTGAAAAATATGCATGCTAAATGATCCAGTAAGCCTACACCCTCAAGACACTTACATAGACATATTAGGAAACAGATTCAAGAACGTTCATCAGAGCATTGTTTATAATAGCCAAAAACTGGAAACAGTCTAAATGCTCATCAAAGGGAGAATGGATAGGTAATATGCAGTATATTATTATAAAGGAAAGGAAAGAACCTAACATATCGAACACATTGTTGAGTGAAAAGGGCGAACCACAGAATGATATATGATATGGTACCATTAGTGTTAATTTAAACACACAAAACAACACTAAGAGTGTGTGTGTGTGTGTGTGTGTGTGTGTGTGTGTAAAATGGGCTCATGGTGGCAGTTGAAAGTGAGTTTTATATAGTCTTACTTATAATGACACTTTGGGGGAAAAAAAGTCCAAGGAACTTCAGAAACATTTTCCAGCAATTAAAAAAAATCTGCCAATGGAATTAAAGCAGGAAGTATGGCTTTCCTGGGGAAAGGGGAATAACTTGGTCCCTGGAGAGGGAAATGGGAGTTGAGAGAGGTTATAATGGAATTTTAGCTTTACTATAATTTTTTTTTAAGAGATGAGGTCTTTCTACGTTGCCCAGGCTGGAGTGCAGTGGCTACTCACAGGTGCCATCATGGCTCACCACAGCCACAAACTCCTGGGCTTGGCTGGGCACAATGGCTCACGCCTGTGATCCTAGCACTCTGGGAAGCTGAGGTGGGAGGATCACTTAAGCCTGGGAGTTCAAGTCCAGCCTGGGCAACAGAGCGAGACCCCATCTTCATAAATAAATAAATAAAATAAAAGATGCAGAACATTTCTGTCACCACAAGGATCCCTCATGTTGCCCTTTTATAATCACACCCATTTCCTTACCTCCCTCACATCCTTTTAACTCCTGGCAACTACTATCTGTTCTCTATTTCTATGATTTTTATCTTTTCAAGAATGTTCCATAGATCTGCAGTTCCCAACTGGTACCAGTCCACAGCTTGTTAGGGACTGGGCCACAGAGCTCCACCATCGTCCACGCCTGTTCATGGAAAATTGTCTTCCATGAAACTTCGGAAAGGTGGGGGCCACACAGCAGGAGGTGAGAGGCGGGCCATTGAGGGAAGCTTCATCTGTATTTACAGCCGATCCCCATCATTTGTATCATCGCCTGAGCTGCCCCCATCCCCCCAAAATTGCCTTCCGTGAAACCAATCCCTGGTGCCAAAAAGGTTGGAGACCACTGCAGATGGACTCATACAGTATGCAACCTTTTGTGATTGGCTTTTTTTTTTTACTCAGCATGATTCTCCTAAGATTTATCCGGGTTGTTGCATGTATCAATAACTCATTTCTTTTTACTGCTGAGTAATACACCATGCTGTGGATTACCCCAGTTAATTAAATCATTCACACATTGAAGAGCACCTGGGGTTTTTTCTTTCCAGTGTTCGACTATTACAAATGAAACTGGTATAAACATTTCTGTACAGGGTTTTATGTGTACCGGTCTCATTTTCCCAACTGATCCTGAGGCTGTAGCTGGTATTTATGACTTTTCTCTTTTAACTTCTCATTCCTTGGCCTTAATAATAGCTAACAATTATAGAGTGTTTATTACATGCCAGACCTGGTTCTAAGTTCTTTACAAGTATTACTCACTTAATTATCTAAATTACCATTTGAGATATAAATTATTATCATCCCCATTTTACAGATGTGCAAACTGAAGTAGAGAGAACTACACAGCCAGCATGTGTTAGCAATCGGATTTGAACCAGGTAGTCTGGTATGAGAGCTCAGCCTCTTAGCTACTATGCTATACCCAGGACTGAAGATGGTTGAGGTTCTTTCCCTGCGGAGTAACCTAAACCATCGCCCCTGGAGGATCTGAACTCTTAGTTGTCTCACTTCGGCTACTTTCGTCTTCTGTTAACTTTAACCATTGGACATGGCGGTACAAGACATTCCTGGGGTTCCTCTTCCCTGACCCTGTTGCATAACAGCAACCCTATTTCCTGTAAATCATCAAGATGTCAGGATCAATCACCCCAGCTAACATCTTATTCCCTTTTTCTTCCGGTTCACTCAACGGTCTAAAGAGCCCACAAGAGCCAGGCACTGTCTCAGGTTTCAGTTCAATGGAAATACTGGCGTGTCCTTTTGTGGAAGCAAATCTCCTTGGGGTACCAAACCTCTAAACCAGCAGAGCCCGTAGTCACAGGACTGCAAGCGAAAATGTTGTGACTGGGCTATCGGGTGTAATAGTGGGTGGCCCCATTCCCACTTCCACCTCTCTGTCCCTGGTCCCATCATGTATTCTGGCTGAGAGGGAAATGATACTGTGGAATGGCTGCTGCTTCAGAGCATAAACTGCATTCGGTGGCCAGCACTGCGACCTCACACGGTTTTCTCATAACCGAGTCTTCTATTAAATATATGGCCGGTTGCTGCTGAGGGATGAGGGGCAGGATAAGATCCTTGATTCCCATGGGCCTCCGTGGGGTGGGCAAGAGCATGGACTCTGAGCCAAACTGTCTGGGTTTAAATACAGGCCTCACCACTCACTTCCCGCTGTTGCCTTTAGGCAATTTATGAAGCATCTCTGTGACTCGGTTTCCTTATCTGAAAAATGGGAATAATAATAATAGTATTAATACATGATTGTGTGTAGGAGTTAATACTTGCGGAGCACTTCACAGGCCAGGCATAGTTACCAGTCTTTCACTGTACAGTGAGGGCCTGGGGCAGAAGCCACACGGTGTGGGGCACCACGACAGCGCGTGAGCCATCCGGGATGCCCACAGATGGTGGTGGTGGTGGCAGAAGTCTGGGAGCAGAGAAAGCAAATCCAAATCTAGAAGTATGAAATTGCCTTCTAGAAAGAATACAGTTCTGCTCCCTCCATGTTGGAAGAGAGCTAATGTAAGCAACTCTTCACCGGGTGGTAGCTCCCATGTGCCAAGTGGTCCTCCAGCAACAGCTCTAGCCGGGTCTGACCTGGAAAGGAAGGTCCATGCTTGAAGGCCATGTGCCGCCTCTGCTCCTTCCACCACGACCTTTTTCTTCATGGCCTGTCTGGGGAGGAAACAGAATGGCATCCACAGCGCAGGTGCGCCTCACCCCGGTCATCAGGAGCAGCCTCCAGGGAGAGGGCCTGAGGGTGAGCAGCCACACTAGACACAGATGTGCTGTGAGGTCCATTCACAGGCCTTTTTCCCAGCCCGCCTTTTCCCGGCCCTCGGATTTCATTCTCTCCAAGTCTGTCCACACAGCCAAAGCATTGGCCACGCACAGGAATCAGTGCAGATCCCCGGACTGTGTCTCCACCAAGGCGACACAGCCAACGCAATGACATATCCTACTTGAAACGTTGCCCATTGAAGGATTTTCCTTCCCCACTGACTTCCCCACTAACTTCCAAGGCCGTCTTTCAGAAAATTCATTACTTTTTTTAATAAAGAGGCATTTATTAGTTATCCACAATTTAATAAAAAGACCACTCAATTTCTAGATTTGAAAATGCATATCCTAATTATAAAATTCTGTTTTAAAACTTCTGTTTTCATGTCTTATAACCTTTTTTCATTGTGGTAAAAACACATAACACTAAATTTACCCTCTTAACCATTTTAAGCGTACAGCTCAGTAGTATTAAATGTCTTCACATTGTTGTGCAACGGATCTCTAGAAATTTCTCAGAAGGGCTTTATTGCTGCAATAACAATAACGCTTGGTGCATGCGAGGCTCTGGGTGCTTTTCTAAGATCATTACATATATTGTCATTTAATTTTCAAAAACAACCTAGGAGGGTAGATATTTTCATCTCCTTTAGAGATGAGGAAATTGAGGTACAGAGAGATTAAATAAATGGCCCGAATTCACACCGCCACTGGTGGAACATGCAGTAAGTCGTGGAACTGGAAATCAAACACACACAATCTGGTTCTAAAATTCTTACTGTTAATCTCTTGACACTAGGCCACTTCCGGCTGGTGACGGTGCACAGTGGAGAGCTAGCCACCTGTAATCCAGGCCAGAATGTTTTTTCTTTTCTATGTCTCTGTTCTCTATATCTTCTCAGAGCAGCTTTGCTCTGAGGGATATTCTCAGGCCTGTCCCACTTGGGCTTGAGGGTGAGGAGCTCCTGGGCTTGGTCCTTGGGCTGGCTAGCCAGATCAGATACTCCCCACTTCACAAGGAGGCGTGAGTCATAAGGCCACCTGGTGTCCCATGGTCCTGTGATTGATTTCCATTGGGACCCTAAAGCTCAACAAGAGGCTGTTTATCAAGAGAAGAACTGTCACTTGCTGAAGTGGGCTGGGCCTCAATCCCCTTTGGGCCACGCTGAGGACACTCCTTCTGGTCTTGCCTGTCACAGCCTCATGGATCACCCCAGTTTGCCAAGCACCATGGGAGCCGCTAAATCGTAAGGCCCCAGTGGCAGCTGTGGTTGCAGCCAGAGAGCATTTCCTTGTCCTAGATGCCGCTGAAAGGATACTGCCTCTGTCCTCAAAGTGCATGTATTGCCCTGGCACCAGCGGCAGCGCGGGACCCTGGGAGCTTCTGCCGCGTTGCTATCCACCCACACACCTGCCCACCAGCATCCGCCAAAGCCCTCTCCCCACTGTTCCTGCTTCTTTGTGTTGGAATTGTTGGTAGGCACACCTGGCGGTGTCCGAGACCAAGTCATATGCTTGCTCCTGGCTGCAGGGAGGCCCGGGAAGGCGAGTATCTGGTCTTTCGCCTCCCACCAAATATATTATAGAAAGGGCTGTACGTGCTGGCCATCCTGCCACATGGTGAAAGGCACAGACAATCTGTCTCAAGGGGCTGCACTGAAGGTTATGTGACAATACACTGTAGCGCAGAGGTTACAGGCACAGAGCCTGAAGCTGGCTGCCTAGATTCAAATCCGGGACTCTGCTGCTCACTAGCTGTGTGACCTTGAGGGAGTTACTTTTCCTTTCTACCTTATAGCTGCCTTATCCGTAAATTGGGCATAATGAGAGTACTCACTTTATAGGGTTGTTGTAAACCCTGCATAAGTAAGGCAGAACGTGTAAAGAGCTCAAAGTACCTGGCACATAGAAAGCTTCAAACGATGGGGGCGGGAGGGGTAGTTCATTTCTCTTTCTTGGTCCCTAAATGCTTAGAACAGTACCAAGGACATATAAAGTATTTAATAAATGATAGCTGTTGCTGTTATTTGTATTATTACAGGTTTAGTATCCCTTATCCAAAATGCTTAGGACCAGGAGTGTTTCAGATTTTGGATTTGTTTTAGATTTTGGAATATTTGTGTATATATATATATGATGAGTTATCTTGGGGATGGGACCCAAGTCTAAACACAAAATTCATTTATTCATTTATGTTTCATATACACCTTATACACATAGGATGAAGGTAATTTTATACAATATTTTAAATAATTTTATGCCTGAAACAAAGTTTTGACTGCGTTTTGACTGTGATCCATCACATAAGGTCAGGTGTGGAATGTTCCACTTGTGGTGACACTTTTGCACTCAAAAAGTTTCAGGTTTTGGAGCACTTCAGATTTGGGGTTTTTGGATTAGGGATGCTCAACCTGTACCTATTTCTTGCCTACTGTTCAGGTTTTACTACAAGACTGCATCCTAGAAGTAGAATTCCTAGGTAAAACAGTATGCGTAGTTTAACTTTTGTTAGGTATTGACACATTGCCTTTGTTAATAAGGCACCAATTGACACTCTCGTCAGTACTAAACGAGTCTGCCCGTTTCCCCATATTCTCACCAATACTAGATTTTAACCTTTAAAATTTTGCCCATCTAATAGGCAATAATATTACAATATTCTTTCACCATTTCAATTTTTAATTATGCATGTGTTTCAAGCTTAGTATAAAATGTAATGTATATATAACTGATATATAATAAATAAAAATTGCTCTCTATGATCCTTAATCTTGAGAGGTAACTACCATTAGTTACATTTGGTATGATAAAGGAAACTTTATCTCTACAAGTCCTTTTTCTATGAATATATATATAAATAGATACATTTAATTAATCAAAACTGTAGTTTAGTTCATTAATTTTATATAGCTTGTATTAAAATACGATCATACTATTTTTCTACATTTCCCCTACTCAACCACATTTCTTGGACATCCTTCCATGTTAGTATATAGAAAACTATACACTATGGTTGCTTGGTGTTTCATGTTATGGATGTTCTGTAATATATTTCACTCTTCCCTTATTGTTTTCAACTTTTCACTATCCTATTCATATACTTGTATACTTGTCTATTTCCATAAAGTTGATCACTAGAAATAGATTTCCATTTAAAATGTTGCTAGGTGTTGCTAAATTTTCTTCTAAAAATTTTATAGTCTTGCCAATAGAATACAAAAATGCCCTTTTTCCCACACTCCTTCCAATCCTGAATATTATCAATCTTTTTATTTTTGAAAATTGTATCTTATTATTGTTTTAACAAGCATTTCTCTAATTGCTACTGAGATAGGGTACCTTTTCTTATACTTATTAGCCATTTATACTGCATTTTCCTATCCTTGGAATATTTTTCTTTCAGTAGTTTGTCCTTTTTTCAGTTGATTTGCTGAAGATTGTCGTATATTAGGAATAGTCATTATTTTTCAGTTTAAGCCTTTTAAAACTTTGGTTTCTGAGCAGCCTTTTGAAAGGTTGAGAAAGGAAATCTGGGGCCTTTATATCCCACATGGCACTTTTAGCATTTTCAGACAGGGCTGTGACCCTGGGGAGATCCCAGAGGAAGCCAGCCCGATAGACATGGTGTATCGAAGACTGAGCAGCGTGGGCAGTGAGGCTCCTTCCCAGGTCCCCTCTTTATTCCACATAGAACTGAGGACCAGTTTCCCAAAGTCTCCAGACGTAAGTCTTCCTGGGACACTGGGAGCAGGATGCCTTACCTCCTTCCCAGGCAGCATCTAGGTGCTGAGGTGAGAAAGCAGAGGCCCTGGGCTCCCCAGAGGAAAGGATTTGTTTCTGCCTGTCCTGAGCCTTAGCAGAGAAACTGTGACTCAGGGATATGACTCCAGGGACCAAAGGTCCTTCTCAGCCCCAATTGGAAAGCCTTTTATCTTCCTTTGGATATTTCATTTAAAGTTTTATAACATGTCTAAAATGGAAGCTTTATTAAGGGTTTTGATGGCTTAATTTGGGCCATTAACCAAGACTGATGTAATTCTGTCTTCTCGAGGCTCTTAAATGAGAGGATGCTAGCCAAGTGGGCCTCTGTGAATGTGGGGATTATTGCATAAAAGCCATTTTATTGCTCCTGTCTCAGCTTTTCTGGAGCCAGGCTTGGCACAGGAGGATGGCTGGAGAGAGGGGTTTGGTGATGGCAGATGTCACCTGTGTCCCTGTAACCAAAATTGCTACCTCTTCTAGACTGCATAATTGGTTTTCAAACCCACTTCGCCTTTTCTTCTTGTACATTAGATGTGTAACAAGACACATAATTTCTGTTCTAGTCCCTTTTTTTTCCTTTGTTTGTTTTTTGAGACAGGGTCTTGCCCTGTCAGCCGGGCTAGAGTGCAATAGCATCATTGTAGCTCACTGCAACATCCAACTCCTGGGCTCCAGCAATCCTCCTGCCTCAGCCTCCCGAGTAGCTGGGACTACAGGCATGTGCCACCATGGCCGGCTAATGTTTCTGTTTTTAGTAGAGACGGGGTCTCACTCTTGCTCAGGCTGGTCTTGAACTTCTGGCCTCAAATGATCTTCCAGCCTCAGCCTCCCAATGTGCTAGGATTGTAGGAGAGAGCCATCATAGCCACTGGTTTCTTTTTCCATTTTTTTAAAGAAACAAGACATTTCATTGTGTTGTCCAGGCTAGACTCAAGCTCCTGGGCTCAAGGGATCCTCCCACCTCAGCCTCCTGAGTAGCTGGGACTACAGGTGTGAGCCACCATGCCCCATGAGCCTTCTTTTAACAGAAAATCAGTCTTTAGGGTACCTCCCTCTCTCACCTAGAGGTTAAAGATACTTAAGAGATTTATCAAAAGAGACAATAAAGGCCGGGCACAGATTGCTTGAGCTCAGGAGTTAGAGACCAGCCTGAGCAAGAGCGAGACCCCGTCTCTACTAAAAATAGAAAGAAATTAGCCAGACAACTAAAAATATATAGAAAAGAAATTAGCTGGGCATGGTGGCACATGCCTGTAGTCCCAGCTACTTGGGAGACTGAGGCAGGAGGATCGCCTGAGCCCAGGAGTTTGAGGTTGCTGTGAGCTAGGCTGACGCCACGGCACTGTAGCCCAGGAAACAGAGCCAGACTCTGTCTCAAAAAAAAAACCAACAAATCATTCAACTTTTCAGTCTTTATGACATTTTTGTTTTAAAGATTAAATTTATTTCAAAAGTCCTCATTAAACCAATCAGACATGAATAAAGCTATTTATAATGAACTTCTCAAATAAATCTTTGTAATATCTTTTTTCTTGAGATGACAATAGTATTACTACAATAGTATTAAATATTCTTATTTTTATTAAAATTAGCTCTTTTCAAGATTATAACTATCAAATTTTGATTTTTATTAGTGTGCTAAGGTCATATAGAAACATGATACTTTACAGTTATGTTTTGATTTCCTATGAACTATTTTATAGCAAAAAATTATTTGGCTTTAAGTGTTCATATGCTCAAATTCTAAAAGTCATCTTTAGTCCCCACTGAACTTTATACTCCAAGAATTTTTTAAATTTGAATTATATTTACAGAATAAATATAATTTTAATCACCAAGCTCTTCCTCATCGCTGAAATATTTGCTTTTCTTTATCCTTGGGCGTCTTGAATCACCTGATGCTGAGGGCCCCTGAACCGGGTTTCCGTTTTCTTGTCCTTCTTCAGTTTGGGCCGGCTGGGAGCTGCGGCTGGGCTGTCGAGAGCAGGATCGTCCCCTTCATCTCCATTTTCTTCTGCTTCCTCAATTTCTTCTTCTGCTTCGGGAATTTTCTTTCTTTCTTTTCTTTCCTCTTTGGAGGTTCACATTCTCCAGGCACGTTTTTAGGACAGGCATAACTTAAGTGACCACTTTCCCCACATTCATGACACTTAGATTTATCGAAATCGTTTCGCCTTCAAATGAACTCAGCGGCTCTTCCATTCTCAACAGCAACGCTCGCGTTTGTCACTCTACCAAATAACTGTTGCTTATTGCCCTGGTCCAGCTTTGTGCAGAGTCTTTATCCAAAAAGAAAATAAATGCAACCCCTTTACTCTTCCTGGTATCTTTATCTTTCATCACAGTAACCTCTACAACTTTGCCATACTTCGAAAATATCCCGTGGAAGTCACTGCTTGTCGAGGGCAAGGGCAAGCTGGATACACACACTGTGCTCCGACTTGCAGCCAGTCCGCCGCCCGTTTCCGCAGGTGGGGCAGGTCCAGGAGACCAGAAGAGCGCGAGCCTCGGCTCAGCCTGGGGCTCAACCCCGACTCTTCCCCGTCCCTCCTAGCGGCCCTGCCATCACGGGTCCTGGGAGGGGTCAGGCAGGAGATGAGAGCAACCTCAGACTCCTGGGCTCCAGCGATCCTCCTGCCTCAGCCTCCCGGGTAGCTGGGACTACAGGCATGTGCCACCATGCCCGGCTAATTTTTTCTATATCTAT
>NW_012151840.1:6019914-6037395 GCF_000956105.1 Propithecus coquereli
CGGTTGCTTTTTAACCACTTTCTTTCCTCCACTTTAGTGTCTCCCGGGCCATCGTTAGGCTGCTAGCCATTCCTCAGTGCTCCCGCTGGGAGGCCTGGGTCTGATACAACTGACGTCTGTTGCTGAGTTATTTCACTTAAGATAACAGCCCCCGGTTCCATCCACGCTGCTGCAAAAGACACAGTTTCATTCTTTTTTATGGCTGAGTAATATTCCATTCTCACTTGTAAGTGGGAGCTGAGTAACGTGCACACACGGTCACAGAGAACGGGATGATAGACACTGGCCGCTCCGGAGGCCGAGCGGGTGGGAGGGTGGGAGGCGGGTGAGGGATGAAGAATTACTTAACAAGTACAATGTACACGATTTGGGGAATGGTTACCCTGAAAGCCCAGACTTCACCCTACGCACTATATCCATGTAATAAAACTGTATGTGTATTCCCCAAATCTAGAAAAATAAAAAACAAATTTAAAAGAACAGAACATAAGTGGAAAAATTGGTGACATCTAAGTAAAGTCTGTAGTTTTTTTTGTTTTGTTTTGTTTTTGAGACAGAGTCTCACTCCGTTGCCCGGGCTAGAGTGAGTGCCGTGGCGTCAGCCTAGCTCACAGCAACCTCAAACTCCTGGGCTCAAGCGATCCTCCTGCCTCAGCCTCCCAGGTAGCTGGGATTACAGGCATGCGCCACCATGCCCGGCTAATTTTTTCTATATATATTTAGTTGTCCAATATTTCTTTCTATTTTTTTAGCAGAGACGGGGTCTCGCTCTTGTTCAGGCTGGTCTCGAACTCCCGAGCTCAAACAATCCGCCCGCCTTGGCCTCCCAGAGTGCTAGGATTACAGGCGTGAGCCACCGCGCCCGGCCAGGTCTGTAGTTTATTTAAAAAAAATACTGAGTGGCACCGCAGTGCTGGGAACTTAAAGTGTTACTATCCCAGAGGCAATTCCTGCAGCCCAGAGGTGAGAAGAGTCCATTCCGCAGTAACACAAAGAAATAAACTGCTTCAAGCTTCGGCCAGAAGGGAGGATATTCCTGAGTGGATCTGCAGGGGGAGGGAGCCCTCCAAGTGCCTCTCAAATCACGCTCTTTATAGACAGCCCTGGCAGAGGGCAGTTAAAAAAAAAATGTATTTCTCTTCTCTGAGCCATATTTTATTACTCCGAGCAGCAGGCTTTGAACTCATGGTCGTTCAGACACAGTGAGGTGACCATGGCAGTTAGTGAGTTGGGAAAGCTCTCTTTCCTCAAAGCAGGATGAAGAAGAAGTCCATCTACTTCTCCAGGTTGGCCGAGAGCAGTGCCTGAGCTAACTGCTAGTGTGCAGGCCGGGCCTGGCGCCAGCCGCCGCTGGTAACAGGTTCTCAGTAAACGCTACTCCCTCCACGTCTCCTACACGCCTCTGAGGGTGCGGAGTTGGTCTGTTAATCCGAGGAGAAATGAACAGGGCCCAGAAACCCTGCTTCGTTGGTAAAAACCTCAACCTGTCCAGCCAGGCCTGCCTCAGGCCTCCGCAGGCTACTACATTTATGAGCTACAGGGATTTTGTACACATTTGGGGTTTTTTGGTTTGTGTTAGTTCGTTTATGCTGTTTGTTTGCACACAGCTCGGGACCTGTACGTACCAGGCAACCCCACCTAACGTTGCACTCAGTCACCCTTACGTTACCCTTCCCCCTTCATAGCACTTGTCTGACATGATCTTGTTTATTGGCATGTTTGGTGAGTATTGGCTCCCTCCCTGGAAAGTCAGCTCTACGAAGAGAGCAACTTTGCCTTGTTCGCCATTTTGTCAACCATACCTGGTTCAAAACAGGTGCTCCGGAAATGTTTGTGGGATATGAGAATGAATGAGTGAATGAATGAATGCATGGCAGACAGCGTGGGTCGGGGGGGACCAGGCCCAGTGCTTCTCCCCAGTGCAGGCTCTCTCTGTGGCCCTCACCTGCATCGTATTTCATCTTCCGTCCTTCCTTTCTTTCTCCTTGCAGTGTTTCTTTTAATACCTTTATTTGAACTTTTGGTTGCAAAACTAGTACTTATTATTTTAAAAAATACAAAAGTAGTATATAACATAAAGTAAAAATGGAAAATCATCCCCCTCCTTTCATTGCTCTCTCCAAAGGAAAGCATGGTTAGCACGGGGTGAAGACCCTCCCGGTCTTTGTTCCGCAGCTCAGGGGGTCTCGTCTTCCCCCACCTCCCTCATGAAGACCCCATAGCTCAGTTAGGGAGACAGCTGCTTCTTCACGCCAGAAACAGTCCTTCTGTCCTGGGACTTCCAAGAAGCAAAAGCCCACAGCCTTCCACATGCCTTCTGGTTCTTCAGCCTCCCACTCCCCATTCCCCGCAAACCAAACCCAAACATAAAACAGCACGGAGTGACTGGAAAACGCGACAGCTCTGGAGTCGGTGGGTCTAGATGGGAATCTGTGACTCTCTCGGAGCCTCAGTGTCTTCATAGGTAAACGGGGGTGGTATCGCCCGCAAGGTTAAACGGGCTGGTGCGGGCAAGGGCTGATGCCTACTAAGTGGTTCATACGTGTTAGTTCTCGTCTTTCCCTAACGTCACTCCCTCTCATTGGACTTTTATCGCTTCCCTTTCATTTTGGTTTAGAAAACCAAGTGTCTTTTATTTTAATATTAAATTATTCTTAGGGACTCCAACTTTATCATCTCCCCTCCCTTTTCTTCGCTGGGTTAGCCTATCTTTCCTCATTTCCCCATCTCATCCATCAGTGGTCTTGGGACCTGTTTAAAGAGGCTCAAAGCGACCCAGTCTGGCCAAGGGTGAGAAAAAACAGGGGAAAGAGCAGAGGCTTCCCTCCCCGCCCTCTGTGGCCCATGGCCCAGCCTGGAATCCACTTCCTGTTTGTGGAGGCCAGGGCCAAAGTTCAGGGGAGCAGCAGTTACATAATCGCCTGACTTTCCAACTGTCAACTCAATAATCTACCTCCTGCAGTATTATGCAGTTCTGGGCTTGAAACAACAGAAATGAACATCCACCCCACCTGCCCCAGCCTTCCCACGCAGCCTCCTTGGGGTGAGGGTGCCCAGCGTGGTGGTAGTGCCCTCCCTTCCAAGGTTAGCAGGCATGGAGCTAAGTCCAACCCTCTGCCAGGGATCTGCCCAGAGCTCAGATGAGGGGCAGGAAGCTGGGCTGTCCCCAGCCAGCATCCCTTGCTGTGAAGCTTTGGTTGGCCCCCAGCTGGAGATGGCAGATCAAACAGAGGAGGGAGCCCTTAAGCTCCTAAAAGGCAAAATCAGGAGTGCTTAGGAAATAATGATGCTGATTGGGGTGCAATTCTCCCCACCTATTGTGGAAGCCCAGGTTTTGTCCGTTCAGAAGAAGCAAAGGTACCATGGGGCGCTTCTCTGTTATCAACCTGACCCCTCTCCCTGGACCACCTCTATCTGCAGCCCAGACTGGGACAACTTTCCCCAACCACCTCGTTGGCTGTAGAGCAGGGTTCAGGCAGAAAGCTGCAGGCAGAGGTTGGGGGTGCCTTGGAGGAGCCACAGAGACCAGCCAGGTTAGAGTACAGGGATATGAAAAAACTATAGTCGACTACAGACTCTAGAACAAACACAATAACAGATTTTTCGGAGTTAATGACTCAAGAACTTTTTTTTTTTGAAAAAGGATTTCGCTCTGTTGCCTAGGCTGGAGTGCAGTGGTGTCATCATAGCTCACTGCAGCCTCAGTCTCCTGGGTTCAAGCATCCTCTTGCCTACAGGCCAAGCCACCACGCCCAGCTAATTTTTCTATTTTTTTGTAGAAACAGGTCTCACTCTTGCTCAGGCTGGTCTCAAACTCCTGCTCCTCAAGCAATCCTCCTGCCTCGGTCTCCCGAAGTGCTAGGATTGCTGGTGTGAGCCACTGCACCAGGCCAAGAACTTTTGATAAGAGGGGGAGAGTTTCTTTGGATGGTGGGCTACCTCAAGCCAAAAAGCAGGGGAGTAGAAAGGAGGTTGGAGATGGAGACCTCAGGAGGACAGGAGCGTGGAGGCAGGAGGGTGAGTGGAGGTAGCCAGGGCACAAAGCAGCTGGCAAAGGCAAGGTGGCAGCCTTCGGGAAGGATTACTCTGATGCCTGGCGGGTTGGTGGTGCAATGATGAGAATGACAGACACAGGACAGAGCCAAGAGGGTTGAGTGACATTGGGAATAAAAGAAGATTCCTGCCCTGGCAGCCACAGAAGGTCTTCCTTGATGGACACGTGATCCCCTCGCTGATGGGAACCAGGAGGACAGATACCCTTTGCACCAGGGCCCAGTTCTGCTCCCCTTCCCTCCACTCTGGTTTGGAAACCTCGTAGCTCTTTCCACTGGCAATCTCAAGCCCAAACTTCATCTTTTTTCCTGGCCAATAAAAACTTCATCCAAGGAGATGAAAATGGCTCCTGCAGACACAGTCAGCAGGTTCCTAGAAGAGCAGGGAAGGAGTTTCTCTAGGCAAAAAGTCAAATGTGAGGAAAGAGGGGGACCCTTGTCTTTAAAATGAGACAAACTTGGGTGGGTCTCTCTGACCTCTCACTTATCCGGCCCTTTAAATACTGGCTTCGCAGTGGCTTCTCAGAGCAAGGGCAGTTCCAGGGGGAGTTAATGGGATCAAAACCCAGCCCTGCTTTGAATAACCCTGCTTCAAGCTCTTCAGCAAGCAGTTAGCATTTACCTGGAGGCCATGGTGTGTCCCGGGGATGTTATATTAGCAGGCTCAGAAGCCCTGGAGAGTCATCGAATCCTGCAGCTGGAGGATTCCCTCCCAGTAGATAGAGACCCTGAGAGTTTTATGACTTATCACAGGCCAGCAGCATGTTGGGCTGCTCTGGGCCCTGCCCCGCTAGGAGCTGTTGAGATACAGGCTGGGAGATGAGGCGGAGGCCCTCCACTTTCACCTCCTGAGGCTTAGGAGGGTGATGGAGAGCAATAACGGGCGCCGCCGATGTCCCTTCCACTTCACAGCTCGAGGGGAAGGAACGAAGCCGGGAAAAGTGGCGTCTGGACACACTATTCAACCTGGCTGTCCCAGGGCGGCTGTGGCAGGAAGACACGGGTGAGGAGTCCTTGGGTGAGTAGGACTGTGCCTTTTGGAGCAAGGGCGTCTGGAATAAGAGAACAATCTTAGGGGAAAGCTGACCCTGGCTGTGGAGGTAGGAAAAGATGGGCCCACAGCCCTGTGTACCTTTAAATGCCAAGAGACAGGTCCAGAGACATCGATGAGTATGTGGAGGCCCAGAACGGGTGCATGCACGTGCCTACACAAACACGCGCTCACCCGCACAGGCGCACACCGCACAAACACAGGCACACACGCACATGCAGCACAGGTGTAAATACTCTGGCAGGCACATGTTCACATAGGCACACGCAAACGTACACAATTCCAGACATAGGCACACACACACACACACAAGCACATGAGCACGCTCACAGGCACACTCACACAGGTACAAACTTGTGCACAGGCACAGGTACACACTCCTACAGGCACACACATAAAGGCACATGCATGGGTAACATATAGGTATACAGGACCGTGCACATACCCAGACAGCCCCGTGCATACCCAGGCACCCACTAAAGAGCACAGGCTTGCACGCACACACACACATACACACGCATACCCCATAATTCAAACACCAGCCGTACAGGGCCCTTGAGAGCCTCCTGGCCAGCTGCCCCAAGTAGTTTGCCCTGGGCTGCAGCCCAGGCCCTCCCCCTGCCCCGCCTCACGCCCAATTGGTTGTATAAATTCCCTCCCTTTAACCCTTCCCCAGCATAGCTGTTCTGATACCAGCACAGCTCTCTCAGCCCCTCTCCCTGCTCCTAGCAAACCCATCCGGACCAGAGTATACCAGCCAGCAGCATGGGTAAGGAGGGGGCTTGCCGGCACATTGCCCACCACACATTCGGAGGGCCCTCCTTCTGGGAAAGGACAGACAACCCCGAGGGGCAGCTAGGGGAGGGGGTGGTGGACTCTGCATCATTGTCCCTACCCTGCACACTCCTCCCCCCCCCACCGCATTTCCCATCTTAGCCAAAGTTTCTGAGGAAGGAGGGCGGAGGGACTGCTGGGAAGGGTGGTCCTGGCGGTGCTACGCTCCCACACAGCTCCATCCAGCAGGGGGTGGGGCCTGGGCGCCCTTCTGCAGCTGAGAAAATCAGGTGGGGGATTCTTAGAAGATGCCTCTACATCCCTGGCCCTGACTGCAGGAGAGAGACAACCCTGATTTCTTACAGCGGGGAGTAGGGAACCTGAGCCTCCAGGACCCGGGTCGCTCCCTAGCTACCCCACATAACCAGTCTCTTTGGGAGGGAAATCGGGGACCTCCACTCTCTCACTGGGGACCTGTTTCAGTGCCCCCGCCCCTCAAGTCTCCAGTCCTCCTACCTCTCCACCTGTGAGCTCCTGGAGTAAGCTCCAGGAGGAGTTTGAGCAGGCCGAGAAGGAGTCTGGGTTGGGTTGGGAGTGTTGAGGTCCCTGCTCCCTTGGAGCTGGCTCTTCCCTGGGCTGGCAGAATGCCCAGCAGCCAGCCTGGCCTGGAAAACTCAGTCGAAGCTGGGCACAGTGGCACACACCTGTAGTCACAGCTACTGGGAAGATCACTTGACCCCAGTGTCAGGGCGGACAGCCTAGTAGGTGCTCACGGTGTGGGTGGAGAAAGATTTCTCGTGCAGAGATGAAGATATATAAAAGTTAAAAAGTTTGTTTTGGCCGGGCGCGGTGGCTCACGCCTGTAATCCTAGCACTCTGGGAGGCTGAGGCGGGAGGATTGTTTGAGCTCAGGAGTTCGAAACCAGCCTGAGCAAGAGCGAGACCCCGTCTCTACTAAAAATAGAAAGAAATTAATTGGAAAAACTAAAAATATATAGAAAAAATTAGCCGGGCATGGTGGCGCATGCCTGTAGTCCCAGCTACTCGGGAGACTGAGGCAGGAGGATCGCTTGAGCCCAGGAGTCTGAGGTTGCTGTGAGCTAGGCTGACGCCACGGCACTCTAGCCCAGGCAACACAGTGAGACTCTGTCTCAAAAAAAAAAAAAAAAAGTTTATTTTATCTTCTTAGGAAGAGAGAGATTGAGAGTGTGAGAGAGACAGAGGAAAGAGAGGGAGAGCAGGGAGGCGGCGTGGCATCCCAAAAACAAAGAAGAGGGTGCCAGCACTGAGGCCAAGTGGCTTGCTGATTTTATGGGGAAAAAGAGAAAGGAAAAAATAGTGACTGTCGTCAGTTGAAACAGAAGCGGCTGCTGCGAGATGTCTGGTTGTCCCTCTTTCTTGTTTTCCCTGTTCCTGGACACTTGGTTATCTCTGAAATGTAGTGAGGCTTATCCCAGGGCTTGTGATTTTGCCCCTGAGATATGGTTTGGGGCAGGAAACTGAAGCCTGGAGTTGCTCCCCTGCTGTCCGTCCTGGGGCTTCTCAGGATCTCCTGGAGGCTACAGAGCAGGGGAATGTGAAGAGAAAGGTTTCCGTCTCCTTTCTGTCTGTTGGGCTCCTTGCTGGTGTCTGTGAAAATGGAACCCTGCAGGATGTCTCCCAGCTAGGGAGAGAAAGAGTGGGGGAGCTCAAGATTGATCTTTAACTGTTATTAGAAAATTGGGGGGTTAGATATTTTCCTGTTATTTCAGCAAAGCCGCCCCTTTCACCCAGGAGTTTGTGACCAGCCTGGGCAACATGGCGAGACCCAGTCTCAAAAAAAAGAAAAAAGAAACAATTGAGATTTCCCTGGTTTCAGCTCAAACCCACAGAAGCTCAGGGACCTTGCTTGAGATGCTTAAGACAGGCGGGTATTTCCCAGAAAGAGCAATGATGCTCCCTGGGACAGAGTGGCAGGCAGCTCCCGACCCTAAGAAATGCGGGGTCGGGGGAGCTGGGACGGTAGATGCCGTGGACTGGGCAACATCTCCTTCCACCTGTATCTCTCTCTCCGTCTCTCTGCGGCTTCGTGGTGCTTGTATCTCTGTCTCAATGTCTTGGAGTTTTTTACTCTCCTTCCCCTTCTGTGTCCAGCAACTTCCTTCCCCACCCCTTGGCATCTGTGCCAAGCCCTACACAGCTAGGTTGTGTAGCAGAACGAGTCTCCTTAATTCCTTTGGACTGGGCCTCTCTCACCCTGCCCCCACGCCAGCCCTCTCTTAGGGCACCAAGCACAGCCTGGCATTCTTCCCTCCTCTGGCACAGCCTTACCATATTTATGCAACACTTCACCTTGATGAAAGCGTTTTAGAATACATTGTTTTGGCCAAGCACGGTGGCTCACGCCTGTAATCCTAGCTCTCTGGGAGGCCGAGGCAGATGGATCGCTCAAGGTCAGGAGTTCGAGACCAGCCTGAGCAAGAGCGAGACCCCCGTCTCTACTAAAAAATAGAAAGAAATGATCTAGACAACTAAAAATATATATATATAAAAAAAAATTAGCCGGGCATGGTGGCACATGCCTATAGTCCCAGCTACTCGGGAGGCTGAGGCAGGAGGGTTGCTTGAGCCCAGGAGTCTGAGGTTGCTGTGAGCTAGGCTGACGCCACGGCACTCTAGCCCGGGCAACAGAATGAGACTCTGTCTCAAAAAAAAAAAAAAAAGAATACCTTGTTTTATCTGCCCCATATTTATGCAACACTTTTGTGAAAGTACTTTTGAATATGTTATCTTGTTTGACTTTCACATCTACCTAGAGAAATAGGTAGGATGTTACTATTACCTCCGTTTAGCAAATGAAGGGGAGAAAATGGAGAGCGTCCAACCTAGAACTTGAAACCAGTTTTCCAGATTCTCAAATGCCGTCGTTGCCTCTCAGCTTCCTAAGTCACTTGGCTGCTACAACTGGGGGTCAGGCAACAGTGGAGGCTCCACTCTGGCTACTCCTGGCTCCCCACTTGCAGGCCCAGCCCTGGCCAGACCAGCGTGGGACAGGGCAGGGGCAGTGCCCAGGCCTGTGAACTCCACGCCAGGATTCCGTTCAGCCTGCGGCTCCCTCTGGGCTATTCTTCAGTCTTTCCCCCAGCAGGCCCCAAACTCTGACGCTGGGGTCCTGACAGCTGTGATGTCCCAGCCCTCCTTCACAGCGCTGACTTTGGCCCTGTGGATTAGTGTGACCTTTCTTGCCAGATTTCAGGGACAGGGAGGGCCACCCTCTACATCTTGGTTCGGGGGGCCTCTGAGCTTTCCAGAGTTGGGCCCAACTCTTACTTTATAGATAAAGGAAGCGGGGCCCGTCCAGAGGTAGAAACTGGCCTAAGGACATCCAGCCAGCCCTGGCTGGCAGCCTGGGATCAAGGCCCAGGGAAGAGAGAAACAAGAAGTATCCCAGCCCCCAGTCTAGACAGTCTGGTAAGGGAGCTGAGCAGGCCCCACTGCCACTCCCTAAGAGCTGTCCCGAGAGCAGCCCGGGCTCACGGGGCTTCTACCAAGCTAGCGCGATGCTGCACACTTCACAGCCCCTCTTGCCTGTGTCTCATAAAGGCCATTGTGGTATTCTTCCTGTCCTCTTTTTACAGAGGATGCAGAAATTGAGGCCGGGGTAGGGGACGGCTTGAGTACTTTGCCCAGGTTCCCACAGCTAGTCCGTGGTGGGCTGAAGTCAGGACCCAAGTCGGTGTCATGACCACTGCACCACCCAGCCTGGGCTGCACTTGCCCTCCTCCCGCCCTCCCCTGGGCCCTGCCAGAGTGTCTGTCACTGCAGCTCCTGTCTCTCCAGCTCTTCCTGCCACGGCCTCACATTCCCCTGGGTTCAGAGGGGGCCAGAGTGATGGGGCTGAAGAGGGGACCTGCCTGGCCTGCCAGGGCAAGTGCTGCAGGACGTAGGGAGGGAGCCCTCACCCTTCAGAGCAAAGTCCAGCCAAACTACCCCCTTGTTTCTGCAGCTACGAAATGTGGGACGTGCGGACCTGGCTACTCTAGCCCTATGGAGGCCATGAAAGGTAATTGCCGAAGGTCCGAGAGCCGGCACCCCTCTCCTGGGTCCAGGGCTGGTGGGGTTGGGGGTACCTCAGACCTGGCCTCCACCCTCTGGCACACCCAGTGCTGACCTGCCATTGCTTCCCACCCTGCCAATCCCACTGCCTACTTTCTACCCTCCAGGACCCCGGGAGGAGATTATCTACCTGCCCTGTATTTACCGAAACACGGGCACTGAAGCCCCAGATTACCTGGCCACCGTGGATGTTAACCCCAAGTCTCCCCAATACTGCCAGGTGAGGTGGGACTTAGGCACCAGCTACCTTGAGACCCCTCTAGCCCTGGCCCTGGCGGGGGGGCTGCCCTTCCCCAGCTCCATCCTTCTTGGCCCTCCCTGGGTATGGTTGTGTAGGCTGTTCACTGCACCCAGAACAAGGGGACTGCTGAAATCCAGCCTGTGCTACACTGTCAAATCAAACGGGTTGGGGGACAAGGGGCGCCTCTTCCAAAAGCAGACAGGCATGGCCTGGGCGAGCACCACCCCGTGTGTCCCCATCCTAGGTTATCCACCGGCTGCCCATGCCCAACCTGAAGGACGAGCTGCATCACTCAGGATGGAACACCTGCAGCAGCTGCTTCGGTGACAGCACCAAGTCGCGCACCAAGCTGGTGCTGCCCGGTCTCATCTCCTCCCGCATCTACGTGGTAGATGTGGGCTCAGAGCCCCGGGCACCAAAGCTACACAAGGCACGTCCTCTGCCCTTGGCAGCTCAGAGACCCTGATGCACCTACGGCCCTCGGCAGCCTATAGGCAGGAAGCCAGCCCTAAAGCAACTGCCTCCAGCTCTTGCACAGAATCTTGTTCAGCAACGGGGAGGGAACTTAGACCTCACAGGAGGGTTACCTGGGCTTACTGGGTTGTCACCATCCAGCACCATGGGCCAGGATGGTGAGAAAAGGGAGAAGAGGGAGGCGGCTTCCTATTTCGCTGCGGGAGAGGGAGGGAGCCATTTTTTCCCACCCAGTTGGGAGCTCAGGACTTCTCTTAGGCAGGAGTCTCCGGTCCTTCCGCTCAACACTTTGTTCAGTACCCTCTTGGACCAGGCACTCACTGTTGGCTGCTGTTGATACAAAGTTGACACTGGCATCAGCCCAGCCCAGAAGGAGCTTATGGTCTCCCAGGGTTGTGAATGCCTTCAGGACAGAGGGAGAAGTCAGTGCTTCCTGCCTGCGGAGTTATTAACAGTCTCAGACTTTCCCTTGGTGCTCTGCCGAAGTTACCGGACTGAATCTCTGCCATATCCTCATAGGGAGAGTTGTGTCCACGTTTTGAAGGAAAAGAAGACAGGCTTGGCAGATGGAAGTAGGGGAGAATGGGGGTGAAGGGTGCGGACTCGCAGCCCTGTAAGATTCTTATGCTGTTCCCCACCCCTGCCCAGGTCATCGAGCCCAAGGACATCCACGCCAAGTGCGGACTGGCCTACCTCCACACCACCCACTGCCTGGCCAGTGGGGAGGTGATGATCAGCTCCCTGGGAGACCCCAAGGGCAATGGCAAAGGTACCCGCGGCCCTGTGTGCTTGTGAAAATGTCCACAGCTATGAAAGGAGGGAAGCATCTGTCTGCAGGAGGAGCAGACCACAAGCTGGGGGAGGAATAGAATGACCTCCCAGGGAAAACTAACAGCCTGGGTCCTGTCCAATACTTAAAATGTTAGCAAGTAACTTCAGTTGTTTTGATTATTTCTATGGAGATGAGCCTTGACTGATTAATTCGGTTAAAAGTTATAGTCAGAACAGTCAGCCATGGGTAATGTTAGTACAGACATGGCCCCAGAAAACACATACATTTAATATCAGCCTTTGTGATTTATGAGCATATCTCACAATCCTTGAGATCCTTAATCTCCACATTTGCTAACTCATTACAGTATGATCAGAGCTGACACTTATAACATGTCTACTGTGTGCTAGTATAACCCCTGTTTTGCAGATAAGAAAGCTGGGGCACAGACTGGTTAAATAACTTACCCAAGGTCACACAGCTAATAAGTCGCAGAGCTGGAACTCAAACCCAGCAATCTGCAGCCAGAGTCTACGTCCTGCTTCTTTCAGAGCCTCATCTATTTCATCAGAACCCTCCCTCCAAGGGCCTGCAGCAGGCCCTCAGCTAAGGTCATCCAGCTTGGGTTACTGCGCTAGACTCCATATGACTGCTTTGTCCAGGAGACGGGAGGAGTGTGACATTCCTAGACTTCATAACAGAGTAGACATCTGGTTGTATTTTACAAGGATGTAGCAAGTTGTCATAACACACTCAGCAAGGGAGCAACGTATTGGGCGTTTGAGTTGAATTACAAATAAATATATTTCACTATCCTATTAAAAAAATGTAGCAAGCAGAATGGAGCTTAGACTACGGGAAGACTCCCACTCCAGAAGGGGGAGGCTGGGCAGGGGTGCTGAGTCCCAGATCTCTTGGCTCAAGGAGAGAAAAATTTCCCCTGTGGTCTGGCAGAGGGATGAGGTTGATGGGAGATGGGGCACTAGAATAAAAGCCCCCACCTCCCACCTGGCCCTCTGGGTGGGACCCGATAGACACCTGAATTTAAGGAATTTAAACCCAGTGGCGGGAAGGGGCAGGCAACCGGCTGAGAGGCTCCTGGACATCCCGGGGTGAGGGCTGGGTGGGGTTGTGTCTCCACTATCTCTACCTGCCCCCCACTTCCTTCCCTGCTCAGGGGGTTTCGTGTTGCTGGATGGGGAGACATTTGAGGTGAAGGGGACGTGGGAGCAGCCTGGGGGTGCTGCGCCGATGGGCTACGACTTCTGGTACCAGCCTCGACACAACGTCATGATCAGCACCGAATGGGCAGCTCCCAATGTCTTTCAAGATGGCTTCAACCCCGCTGACGTGGAGGCGGGTGAGAATCCCCCCATGCGTGGGCAGGAAGCTTGGGCCCACACCCCCTTCTTTCTGCTCTGAGACCCCACTCCAAACCTCCAGCTCCCTCACTTCCCTCATGTGGCCTCGGACTCAGGGTGATGGTATAGGACGTGCTGCACGCTCAGACTTGCCCACGCGCCCTTCTGATCCCTCCCACCCGTTTTTCAGCCTCCTGCCCCAGCCCTTGCCCCTGCCTTCCTGCCCTGATCCTGAGCCCGTCCTCTGGCCCCACCCACCCCCAGGGCTGTACGGGAGCCAGTTACATGTGTGGGACTGGCAGCGCCGTGAGATCGTGCAGACCCTGCCTCTGAAGGACGGGCTTATTCCGCTGGAGACCCGCTTCCTGCACAACCCGGACGCGGCCCAGGGCTTCGTGGGCTGTGCCCTCAGCTCCAACATCCAGCGCTTCTACAAGAACCAGGTGACCTGTGTCCTCTGGCCCTCTGCTCCCAGCAGTCGTGTCAGCACTCCTGCCCGGGCCCCACTAGCCCAGGCTTCTCCAGCAACAAAAACACGAGGCCACGTGCTCTGCCTCTCTTCTCTCAGTGCTAGGCCAATTTCCACCTGAACCCTAAATGGCCGTGTTTATTCACTCATCCAAAACCTACTTAGGAGCTTTCTGCTTTGGGTACTGTGCTGTGTGCTGGGAATGCAGGGGTGAAGCAGGCACCATCCCTGCCTTAAGGGGCCTGCATGGAGTTCAACCCCGCTGGCAAGAAGACCCGATCTGACCCCCACCCCCAGTTCTGAGAAGCTCACCTCTCTGCCTCCTATCTTCACCCTGCCCGTTCTCCCAATGTAGGGAGGTACTTGGTCAGTGGAGAAGGTGATCCAGGTGCCCCCCAAGAAAGTGAAGGGCTGGGTGCTGCCTGAGATGCCAGGTGAGTGCCCGGGGAAGCAGAAGATTGGTTCCCGGCCTGAGAAACGAAAGTCCTTAAAGGCTCTGACCCCTGTCGCACCCCCCACCCCAGGCCTGATCACTGACATCCTGCTGTCCCTGGATGACCGCTTCCTCTACTTCAGCAACTGGCTGCATGGAGACGTGCGTCAGTATGACGTGTCGGACCCGCAGAGGCCCCGCCTCACTGGACAGGTGGGAGCCGAAGTCAGGGAGGAAGGAAAGAGAAGAGTCTGGGGGTGGGAAAGAGGGTATGATCTACCTGGGGGATGACAGAGAAGGTGCAGGAAAAGCAAAAAATGGGCAGAGGGACAGTGCAGGCCCAGGACTGCGGGGCCCAGGCCAGGCTTGGGGAAGGTGTCTGGATGGGGGAAGGGATCCCAAGGCAGGCTGCTCTGACTTCCACACCTCCCACCTTGTCCTCCTTTGTCCTCTGCCCCTCCCCGCCAGATCTTCCTCGGGGGCAGCATTGTTAAGGGAGGCCCTGTGCAAGTGCTGGAGGACCAGGAACTAAAATCCCAGCCAGAACCCTTGGTGGTCAAGGTAAGGGCCTCTCCCCCTACTCCAGGCACCCCTCAGACCCGGAGTTGAGGAATATGGGGGCAGCATCTAAGCAGGCTCTAGGGGTTGGGGTGGTACCTGGGACCCCCTCCTAGGATCAGTGTGTCACCCTGGGGTCTGACCCCTGCTCTTCTCAAGGGGAAATGTGTGGCTGGAGGCCCTCAGATGATCCAGCTTAGCCTGGACGGGAAGCGTGTCTATGTCACCACATCGCTGTACAGTGCCTGGGACAAACAGTTCTACCCCGATCTCATCAGGTGAGAGGTGGACTGCCTAGGCTCGCCTTCCCAGCCCTCCTCTCCCAGAGGGGTATTTGGCTTTCTGAAGACTCCTCAGGGACCCCACCTGCACCTCACCGTACAGATGGCCCCTTCAAACCCCTTTCCTTCCTTGGGAACCCACCACCTACTCATGACATCTTGAGGGAAGGGGGTGGCCACCACTGACCTCTCCTTTACCCATTTCTCCTTTTCCACCAGGGAAGGCTCCGTGATGCTGCAGATCGATGTAGACACAGTAAATGGGGGGCTGAAGCTGAACCCCAACTTCCTGGTGGACTTTGGGAAGGAGCCCCTGGGTCCAGCCCTGGCCCACGAGCTCCGCTACCCTGGGGGTGACTGCACCTCTGACATCTGGATCTGAAGTCCACCACTCACAACCCATGCCCCACATTTGGACCCCTCACTTCCTCAGGGACCTGGCTTCACTCTGCTCTCTCTTGGCCCTTGGCAGCTTGTCCCACCAAAGCCAAACTGAGCCTGTTGAAACATACTAAGCGATATCTCCATTTACTGACCACTGCTGCTTCTTTCACTGCGCTGCTTTTACATGAGCTCCTGGAAGCACCAAGAAATAAACAGGTGAACCTATTCCTTGGACTGCACGCCTTGTCTCTGGCGGTACGGGGCCCACGATTCCTCCTCTGCTGGCCCTTTGTGTCTTGCATGTGAAAGGGATAAAGAGGACTCTGGCGGGGTGAGTTATGGTGACTAGTTCAAACCAGTGATTCCAACATGATGCTAGTGTCGCCCAAATCTCACTGTTATGGCCAGACAGAACCTGAAGATTTTGGGGGTGATTGTCACAAGGAGACCTGGGGGAGAGAATGTAAACACTGTTTCTAAACATTTTTTTTAAAAATCTGTTTTTTTTTTTGAGACAGAGTCTCACTCCTTTGCCCTGAATACTGTGGCATCATCATAGCTCACAGCAACCTCAAACTCCAGGGCTCAAGCGATCCTCCTGCCTCAGCCTCCCAAGTTGCTGGGACTACAGGTGTGCACCACCACACCCGGCTAATTTTTCTATTTTTAGTAGAGATGGGTCTCACTCTTGCTCAGGCTGATCTCGAACTCCTGAGCTCAAGCAATCCTCCCACCTTGGCCTCCCAAAGTGCTGGGATTACAGGTGTGAGCCAATATGCCCAGTCTTCAATTCTTTATAAGAGGAATCTGATGGAAGTTACAGGACCCTTGGAGATTGCAGCCAACTAGTAATTCTATTGACTCCTTTATTTTCTACCCCAGATAATATTAAGCAACATTCAGGTATTGACCTACATTCTTTTCAGTGATCTCCAAAGCTGGGGCTGTCTAGGACCCCCAGGATGGCTTGGCCACCCCAAGAATGCAGCATTCTTTCCCTGTGAGGTCTTTAAACATGCTCACTGAAACATCTACCTCAACTAGAGTCCTGATCCCCACCCCCACCCCCACCGCCTTAACTGCCATCTGAGCCAGGCTATCACATCCTCTGGAAGTCCTCCTTCCCTGACCCGTCCAGGTCAGAGGCCCTTCTTAATGCCCACGAAGCCTCCCGCACTTAACCTCAGCACACACACATGTCACTTTGAATTGAAACTCCCTGTTAATTCCCAGCACCTAGCTTGGATAACAGCACTTAGCAAGCTTTTTTTTTTTTTTTTTTTTTTAGCAAGCTTTAATGAATAAATGAACATAAAGGAAGTACTTAAGGTGAGAAAGGAGTTACAGTGGCATTTGCTGGGCCTTACCAGAAGTCTCTCTCGTAGGTCTCTGTCCTGTCTTCTTCAATAACTAAACTTCCAAATGAGAAAGGATAATATAGTTCTGCATCATTTCTCTATCTTTCCAAAAGCTTAAAATTCCCTTCGACAAGAGGAACCTTGAGCACTTGTCGTACCAGAAGGCAAGGAAACTATGGAAGACAACTGGGATCATGTCTAAAGGACACATGACATATCTGACAAAAGATTTGTATCTAGAATGCATGAAAAACTCTCAAAACTCACAGTAAAAAACCAAACACTCCAATTAGAAAATGGGTGAAAGACACAAACAGGCATTTTACCGAAGAGTTTATATAGATGGTAAATAAACACATGAAAAGATGGTCAACATCATTAGCCGTCAGGGAATGCAAGCTAACACCATAACGTGATATCACTACACACCTATCAGAATGGCTAAGGAGAAAATAGTGATAACATGAAATGGCAAGAATGCAGAGAAACAGGATCATTCATAGAGAGCTGGTGAACGTAAAATGGAACAGCCACTGTGGAAAACAGTTTGGCAGTTCTTTGTAAAATTAAACATGCGCTTACCATACGGCCCAGCGGTTGCACTCTTGGTCATTTATCCCAGACAAATGAAAATGTATGTTCACATAAAACCTGTACACAATTGTTCATAGTGGCTTTACTGGTAATAGCCAAAAACTGGGAACAACCCAAATGTCCCTCAGTGGGTAAGTGGTTAAACACACCACGGGTACATCCACACTGGGGTATATCCGCACCAAGGGATCCTACTCAGCAAGAAAAAGGAATGAACGATAGTCGTTGATACACACAATTTGGTTGGATCTTGAGGGAATTATGCTGAGTGAAAAAAGCCAGTCTCAAAAGGTTACATGTAGTAAGATTCCATTTGTATAACATTCTTGAAATGACAGAATCATAGAATTGAAGAACAAATTGGTGGTTGCCAGGGGTTAGGGTTGAGAGTGGGATTGGGGAGGTGGGTGCGGCTATAAAAGTGCAGCACAACGATTCACAGATAGGAAGAAGCAGGCTACGAAAGCAGGGAAGCACAAAAATGTTTTTGTTAGTGTAAGATGAGACTTTTAAAAAGTTGCATCAATAGCTAAAGAAATGAAATGAACCCTTATGGTATCTGATCCTGCTACACATTTAAGTAT
>NW_012151840.1:6040638-6041170 GCF_000956105.1 Propithecus coquereli
ATCAGTTTAAAGGAAATATAAGGAACAGAAGAACAAGTTTAAAAATACTATAAAGATCACACCTAATGGGTGTCGTGTGCACTGTCTGGGGGATGGACATGCTTGAAGCTCTGACTCGGGTGGGGCAAAGGCAATACATGTAACCTAAACATTTGTACCCCCTAATATGTTGAAATAAAAAAAAAGAAATCTGTTGAAGAAAATACTATAAAGACACAAAATCCAGAATGTGGGAAATTCTATAGAGCAAATTACCTATTTCCTGAAGAAATAAATTGAAAGAAAGAGAGAGACTACAGATTAGAAAGAATTAAGAAATACATGAACCAAAACCAAACGCAGTGCAATGTATAGCCTTTGTTGATCCTGGCTTGAACCCCATCAATGGCAAAACATATTTTTTAAGGAAAACTGGAGAAATGTGAACACTGACTAGGTGTGTGAGGATATTAAGAAATAATTTTTAATTTTTTAGGTGTAATAATGACATTGGGACTTGTTAAAAAAGAGTCCTTATTTTTTAGCCATACTG
>NW_012151840.1:6041970-6043904 GCF_000956105.1 Propithecus coquereli
TCCTATTCACCTTTATCCTGATCCTGGCCTCCTCTCACCATGTCTGATCCTATATCGCTAAAATAGACACTCCAAAAACAAGAGAGGCCCTCCTGTCACAGACAACCCAGACACCAGCAATCTGTGATCCATGTTGTACCCATGCTGACACCTCTCTCCGCTGCATTCACAAAGATTCCACCCCACACCTCTGCACCAGGTTAGATGGGCAAAAAATAGCAAAGCTACATGCGCCATGGGAAAAGTCTTCAGTATCATCTAGGGTATCTCCTGCCAGCACCCCGGCCAGCTCCAGACATTGGACTATAAGGCCAGGTAGAAGGTTCTAGAGAGTTTGCTGAGCTCAGGGACACCCCAGAAAAGCTATAGTCCCAGTCCGCCAGGACAAAGGATGTGAGAGAGTGTTGAGAAATGTTCACGCATCATTGGTCTCTCAAGTGTGATTAGCCCTGGCAACCCAGTAAGTCTTCACAGGTAGCTTCAGGCAGTGGCCCTCAGCTCAGGGATTAGTGAGGTTCTCCTTCTTCTTGCCTCCCTGCATCCTACCCTCCTTACCTCACCTTCCAAGCGTTTAGTTGCCTGGCTCCATGCTGAGAATATCTGCTCTTGGCCTCCTCTGGCACGATATTGGGAGATCTTTCCCTGACTTACTGATTTCGATGCCCAGCAGACTCTCTGCTGTCAATACTACTGGACCTAGAGGAATATGTACGACATATGGTTAAGTGGAAAAAGTCATCTCTAGGGTTATCTGTATAATCCCCATTTTTAAGAACAAATTCAACCACAACAGCAACAAAAACCTCCATTTAGGTGGACATGTTTCCAAGGACATGGAAGTGAGTAGGGGAAGAGATTTACCAGAACATATCACCTCAGACAGGTGAGAGTTTTTTATGAAATGGCACAAGCTGTTTCTAAAATTAATCTGGAAATGTAAATGTATAGTGTTCCAATTATCTAGTGCTGTGTAACAAAGCACCCCAAAACTTAGTGGCTTAAAGCAATGATAATTATGTTTGCTCATAAATCTGTATTTTGGACAGAGCTCAGTGGCAATAGCTTGTCTCTGCTCAGTGTCAGCTGGGGCAGCTTAAAGGCTGGGGGCTGGAATCATCTGATGGCTCACTTACATGCCTGGCGACTCATGCTGGCTGTCACTTGGAACCTCAGCTGGAGCTCTGGCCAGAACACCCACACATGGCCTTTCCATGTGCCTGCTTGGCTCCTGACAAGATTGTGGCTGGGTTCCCAGGGTGAGTGTCCCAAGAGAAAGAGCAAAGAGGAAGCTGCAGCACCTATTCTAACCTACGCTTGGAAGCTAAGCAGCGTGACTTCCACCACGTTCCAATTTCTGAGGCAGTCACAAAGGCATTCTTGGGTTCAAAGGGACAGGAAGCAGACTCTACCTCTTGATGGGGAAGTGGCAAGGTTCTGAAATACTGTGTGGAACCAGAAATGTTGTTGTGATCATATTTGAAAAATAAATCTTCCATATATAGGAATAGTTTTTTAATTAATAAAACTAATAACGGAAAACTTTCAGCATTAGATACCAAAACATACTATATAATTACATTAATTAAAACAGTGTGTTACAGGTAGAGGAATAGAAAAATAAGAATATGGTCCAGAAACAAAACCAATTATACAAGGGAACTTAGCATATTATAAAAGTATATGATAAAACTGTAAAAGGCGGCTGGGCGCAGTGGCTCACGCCTGTAATACTAGCACTCTGGGAGGCCGAGGTGGGTGGATCGCTTGAAGTCACGAGTTAGAGACCAGCCTGAGGAAGAGCGAGATCCCTCGTCTCTACCAAAATTAGAAAGAAATTAGCTGGACAACTAAAAATATATATATATAAAATTAGCCGGGCATGGTGGCGCATGCTTATAGTCCCAGCTACTCGGGAGGCTGAGGCAGAAGGCTCG
>NW_012151840.1:6047509-6055491 GCF_000956105.1 Propithecus coquereli
CGGTCTTCCGGCCTCAGCCTCCCAGAGTGCTAGGATTACAGGTGTGAGCCACCACGCCCGGCCTATATCCCCAGCTCTTAGCACAACGCCTAGCTTAAGTTAATAGTTCCCTGTTTTCCCCATCTCTAGCCTTTTTCCCCACTCAACCTCACCTTCTGCAGTGTTGTCAAAATCATCGCCCATACATAGCTATGATACTTTCTCTCCCCTTACTGAAGCTTCCAATTATTTCCTGTTACCTGCACTTTTTTTAATGCTTTTTTTTTATTTCAGCATGTTACGGGGGTACAGATGTTTAAGTTACGTATGTTGCCCTTGCCCCCCCCTCCCCCCTACCTGCACTTTTTAAAGCCGGCATAATTTACCCAAAATTCTATTTCCAATCAAAGTGCTCTAGATTCCCCTTTATACCACACAATGGTGTTTGGGTATCTATCCATCAATCTATACTCATGTTTGTACATGAGTGTCTGCAAATATGTATCCATGCGGTCTGGGGCAGTGTTCAAGAGGATGGCCTTGAATCCTGATTCTAGCACTTACTACAGATGTGACTCTGGATGAGTCCCTTCACCTTTCCAAATCTGTTTCCTCATCTGTAAAATGGAGACGGGAATAGTACCTATCTCAGAGAGCTGCTACAAGCATTATGAGGTGTTTAGCATTTGGTATGGCATCTGACACAAAATAAACACCAAATAAATTTTAGCTATTATTAGAAAAAACCTTCTTGCCAATATGTCTATATTCCCCAAACCCCACAATCCACTGGGTTCCTCCAGTGCTCACAGAAGCTGGTGGTAGGGAAACAGAGGCTGTAAAGTGCGGGGGTGATAAGGCAGCACTGCTGTCTTCTTCACAAAAGCACATGAATGATAAGCCTGGAGAACATACTAGAAGTCAGGACGGGCAAATATAGTTGTGCATATAACATGTGCCGTGCAAAACAAAATACATCCATTTAAGAGATTGGCAACCTGTAGTCCATTTCCACTTTCTAAAACTAGATGCAAAACTTGGTCTGTATGTGCACTTTTCATGGCAGAGTGTCTATTGCTTTCATCTTATTCATGACCTAAAAGAATTTTTAACTAAGAGGGTCCAGAACCCATGCCCTACTCCGTATAATGTTCCCTGAGGGTAAAAAGTTCATGTGGACATCCAGCACCCCGTGTGGCAGTCAGTCAAAATTCCAGTGTTCACTGACTGCAAAACCAAGGGGATGCAAACGCATTAGCAACTCCTTGGAAGGAAAGTATTATACACACGGGAAACCAAACACTAAGGGGGATAAAAGCATTTTTAGTTTAATGTGGTACAACTGTTGAGGTTTCCAGGCCTCCATTAAGGATGAAGGAGAGCCCCGTGATTGCAGATTTGTTGTGAATGTGTCTGCAGGTTGTATTGCATGTGGATGGAGGGGTGAGCTATATGAGCTTACAGCGAACTTCCATCGCTACTACCCGTAATTTTCCGGTTATTTTATCATCCATTGATTCTCTTCTTCCAGCAGCTCTTAAGACAAAACTGAAACGCAAAAGGAGAGGGCAAAAGAAGAGAAAGCTCCAAATGAAGCCCAGCGCCTGGTCTTGCGTCCTGCGGTCCCTTTAAGAGAAGAATCTCTCGGGACCTGCAGTCCCAACCGACCCCAGTTTTAACCGAAACCTAACCCGGACTTCCCCCTCTTGACTCAAATAAGACCAACTTTGGATTTTCCCTCTCCTATTGACCAATCAGATTCTGTTACCAGGCAGACTTTAGCTGCCGCCGGTGCGAGCCTGGCGCCTTCTGTCTCCGGGTGGCAGCAACGACCAATGATAGAGCAGGCTGTCCGTGTATCTAGGCAGATCGCGGCTGTTGCAACCATTCAGAAAAAGGAAAATAAAGCAACGCACGAGCCGGCTGGGCCAGGACCGTGGGGCTGGGCTGGAGAGAAGGTGGCTACGAGGTAGTTTCTCTTTCTCCCCTACCTTTATTGTTGCTTGTGTTGGAAGGCGACTGCCTGTTCAGAGGTAGGGAGGGGGCAATATCAGTTGGGAGGAAAGCAGAAAAAGATTCTGGCTGTGTTTTCAACAGCTTCCTCATCCAAGTGCACGTGCCCCGAATCTGGGACCCCATTTCGCCTACCGGGTTTCCTACGCCCAGCCCATGAGTTCCGCTGCCCTGAGCCCCCCACTTTGCAGCAACCGGGGATTGAATGGAGGGGGCAGGGAGGGAGGTGGGGGCGCGCTTCGGGATGGGATGTTGTGGAGATGACGTAGGGGCCGGCGACGTGGGGAGGGGGAGCGGCGGGGGAAGTCGTGGCGAGATTAAGTAATGAGAACTTGGGCCCAGTATTTTTTCCAGCCTGGAAGGGCACACAGTATGTTCGTATCCTTTCTGACCTCCCAGGCATATTCAATGGTGAGGCGTATATTAGAGAATTTAGAGAACTTTGTTTTGTGGCTTGTTATTGTTGTTTTTGAAGGGGAGGAGGGCAGTATGGGGTCAGAGAGAGAAATGAAAATTTCGTTCTAACGTGGATTCCCCATCCCCCTATCTCTTCCTTTACAGTTTTCCAGATTTAGGAGACTTCAGAAAGGTGGGACAGATAGAATGGAGATGGCAAAGATCTCTTTGGGTATATATGGGCCTGGCGAAGTAATGGAATAATTTCTAATTTTTTGGAGAAGGCAAGTGGTGAGAAAAAGACCACTGGGGAAATTCGGAGCCTTTATTTCTGTTTCTCTGTCTTTTTGGGTGGAGAGATGAGGAGTGCTCTGGGGTCTCCAGGGGAAGGGGAGGCCAGCGTGAGTTAAATCTTCATGGCCTGTCCCCTCTCAACTCTAGCCCTCATGCCGGGATGGCAGAAGATGAGCCTGATGCTAAGAGCCCCAAGACTGGGGGAAGGACCCCCCCGGGTGGTGCTGAGGCTGGGGAACCTACCACCCTTCTTCAAAAGCTCCGAGGTACCATTTCGTAAGTACTCATCACCATCTCCAAAATCCTGTTCCAGACCCTGTAGCACTTCACTTACTCAAGTGCATCTGAGCAGGAGCAGATTCTTGGTCATGGTAGCAATTCTTGAGCACCTGCTAGGCGTTTCAGTCCTTCTCCCTCCCTAGCAATCAGAGAAACAGATGGGGAAATCTCTTGTGTGACCTCCAGCTTTCTCTTCTTCCCCACAGCAAGGCCGTGCAGAACAAAGTAGAGGGAATCCTGGTAAGTATGTTGGGGAAGAGGGCAGTAGAGAGATGGGATTGGTGGGGAGTAACTTCTAAGGCCCGTTTTTGGTCTGACAACCTCTAAGTCAGCTAGACTTTGTGGTAAGGATCAGAGGGTCCTACAATGGGTCCTTCTTGGCCTTATTATTTCTCCTGCCTCTCTTCCCCACTACCTCAGCAAGATGTACAGAAATTCTCAGACAACGACAAGCTGTATCTCTACCTTCAGCTGCCCTCAGGGCCCAGCACTGGAGACAAAAGGTAGGTTTGATGGTAGAGATTTAGATGTCAGAGATTCTGATTCTTAGAGAAAGACTCACTGGGGAGGGTTCAGGTGAACAGGAAGACTCATGACTGCTGTCTTTGATCAGGAAGAAGGGTCCCCGCCCTGGCTTGCTTTACCAGGGAAAGGTAGATTCTGGATGGACCTTTTTAGTCCAGTACTATTGAAGTGTTAGTCTGGGAAGAACCAGGACAACTGTTAGGGTCTTAGTAATACTTTTCCTTGTCCTGCAGCTCAGAACCGAGTACGCTCAGCAATGAGGAATACATGTATGCCTATAGGTGGATCCGCAACCACCTAGAAGAGCACACTGACACCTGTCTGCCAAAGCAAAGCGTTTATGATGCCTATCGGTGGGTGGAGGGTTTGGGTGGGTGGGTGAGTGGGTTGGTAGGTACAGGACTACCCCCTCACTGCTGGAGAGCTCCCTGCCTTGATAGAGTCTGCCTTCTTAAAGGGTTCCTCACACCTGATCCCTAGGAACCCTGAGTTCCTCACACCTGATTCCCCTGATCCCATGGCCTCCTCCTCTGAGTAGCTTCCTACCCTGCCCCCCTCACTCAGAAGGTACTGCGAGAGTCTCGCCTGTTGCCGCCCACTCAGCACAGCCAACTTTGGCAAAATCATCAGAGAGATCTTCCCTGACATCAAAGCTCGAAGGCTTGGAGGCCGGGGCCAGTCCAAGTATCCTTGACTGGAGAGGTTGGGGCTGGAGGACCGGGGGAAGGAAAACTAGGATGTGGAGAGCCAGGAGCAGAAACGGCTTAACTTGCCTATGGGGCTTAGAGATCGCCATGTGTTGGCTGCTCCTTAACTTGCATCAGATATTGCTACAGTGGCATACGAAGGAAGACCACGGTATCTATGCCATACCTGCCTGGACTTGACCTAAAGGGTTCTGAGAGTGTAAGTAACAAATAACCCTCCGATTCCTCTCTTCTGTCCCAGGTAAAAGTCAGAGGTCTTCAGGACATGTTTTGAGAGCTGACACAGTCTTGGTCATTATGTACATAGCTTCTGGGTATATAGGATATGCCCTTCTGCCTACCCTACGGCTGACTCAGAGGATAAAGGGAATTTGCGGGTTTGGGGAACTGGATGAATAGAGGCTACTCCCATCCCCAGTCTGGTCTCAGCTTTGGTCAATAGTAGTGTCAGAGAGGGGGAAAGAGTCCTTTAGTTTGGAGTGCGATTGGGCATGTCCTTCCCCACTACAGCCAGAAATGGGCCCAGAAGTAACCCCAGCACCTCGGGATGAACTGGTAGAGGCAGCCTGTGCCCTGACCTGTGACTGGGCAGAGCGAATCCTGAAACGGTCCTTCAGTTCCATCGTTGAAGTCGCTCGCTTCCTGCTACAGCAGCATCTCATCTCTGCCCGATCTGCACATGCCCACGTGCTTAAGGCCATGGGCCTCGCTGGTGAGTGGACGCTGTGTTATGTCTGAGAAGCTCTCAGCCACTTTCAACTTCAAAGGCTCCCCCACGTGCTAGAATAAAGACACCCTATATTTGCCTCCTATTCATGGAGGCCCTTCTAAGACATGCTTTAGACACACCTCTTTCCCATCTCTGCCTGTCAGTCAGAATCGCATCACTCCTCTATTCCTCAGTTTCCTCCTCATCCTCACTTTATTACTTTTTCTGGCACTTCCACAGAAGAGGACGAACATGCCCCTCGGGAACGGTCATCTAAATCCAAGAATGGGGTAGAGAACCTAGAGGGCGGAGCCCATAAGAAACCGGAGAGACCAGCCCAGGTAAGAAGGTTAATGGCCCTGACTGCTGTCCGGGGCTGGGAGCTTAGCATACCCTTCTTCTGTTGGATCCTGTACTTTTTCACCTCCTGTGCTTCTGGTGCATATTTTTCCTCCAAAATTGAGTCTTCATGCCTTACTGTGTTCTTCTCTTTACTTTTTAGCCTCCTAAGGAGCTGGAAGCCCGGGCTGGGGCTGGCCCTCCAGTGCGTGGAGAGCGGAAGAAGAGTGTAGTTGAGAGCCCTGCCCCAGCAGCCAGTAACCCGCAGGTTAATGCCCTAGTGGCCCGGCTGCCTCTGATCCTTCCCCGGGCCCCTCCCTCACTTATTCCACCAATCCCAGTCTCTCCTCCCATCCTGGCCCCCAAGCTTTCTTCAGGTGCCCTGAAAGTGGCTACACTGCCTCTGTCCAGTAGGGCTGGGGGACCCCCTACAGCTGTGCCCATCATTAACATGATCTTACCAACTGTTCCTGCTTTGCCTGGACCTGGGCCTGGACGAACTCCACCTGGGGGACTCATGAAGCCCCAGGGCACAGAGAACAGGGAGGTAGGCATAGGTGGTGACCCAGGACCCCATGACAAGGGTGTCAAGAGGATAGCTGAAGTACCTGTTAGTGAGGCCAGTGGGCAGGACCCACCAGCTAAAGCAGCAAAGCAGGATATAGAGGATACAGCAAGTGATGCCAAAAGAAAACGAGGGCGCCCTCGAAAAAAGTCAGGTGGAAGTGGGGACAGGAATTCTACCCCTGAGAAGTCTGCCATGGAGTCTGCCCAGTCCTCAAGGTTACCATGGGAGATGTGGGGCTCTGGAAGGGAAAGCAACTCAGCTGGAGGGCCAGAGAGGCCAGGGCCAATGGGAGAGGCTGAGACGAGGGCAGTGCTCACCCAAGGTCAGGAAGATGGTGCTGTTTCCAAAGGAGGAAGGGGCCCCAGTTCCCGGCATGCCAAAGAAGCAGAAGATAAAATTCCTCTTGTCCCCCCAAAAGTGAGTGTCATTAAGGGTAGTAGAAGCCAAAAGGAGGCTCTTCAGTTGGTAAAGGGAGAGGTAGACACCACAGCACAGGGTAATAAAGACTTAAAAGGGCATGTGCTTCAAAGTTCCTTATCCCGTGAGCATAAAGACCCCAAAGCAACACCCCCATGATAGGTCTGTGGGGAAGAATGTTTATATCCATACGTTAACTCTACCTGTCTGCCTTGTAGGGGCCCTTCTCTGCACTTGCTTCTTGTTTGGCTATTCTTTTCCAAAGGGAGTCCATTCTCCTCTGTATAGACAGCTGAGTCACCCAGTCTCACATAGTGCCTAGTTGCTGCCTCTGACCTTTTCAGCTTGATACCCTTGACTTTAGTGTCACCAATAAATCTGTAGTGACCTTCTTACCTGGATCCCTGTGCTATCCTGTGGGAAGATAGGGATGGGGTAAGTATGATGAATGTATAGGTTAGGGATCTTTTGGATTTAAATCCTAGAAAAACCTAACTCAAACTGGCTTAAAATAAAAAGGATTTGTTGGCTTATGTAACTGGAAAGTCCAGAGGTAGTGCTGGCTCCAGGTGAAGCTTGATGCAGTGGCTCCATATGTCTCTAAATACTTTTCTCATTGTTCTACCTTCTGTAGGATCATCTTAAGCCTGGGCCACCTCATGTCGACAAGCATTCCTAGGGTTACATGTTACCCCATTTCTGTCCAACCAGAAAGAGAAGGCATCTCTGTGCCAGGAATCCTAACAGAAGTCCCAAGACTCACTCTGATTAGGCAGCCTAGGTCACATGTCCACCCCTGACCAATCACTGTGGCCAGGAGGATGGCATATGCTAATTTGCTTATTCTACATCAGGGACTACACCTTTGGGGAAAAGGGTGGGTCAGCCGCCTCAGAATCACATGAATTCCCCAAATGGAAACTGGGAGAGGGAGTTGCTGGAGGAGCAGCTGGCACCCAGCTACTACTCTGAAGTACAGGTACTTTCAGCTTGCTAGGTTGAGATCAGCTAGACCTGCTTCCTTGTTTCCTCAATCATGCATTTCCCTTGCTGCAGCTCTAACCTCTTTTGATCTCAGAAGGAAGGCGAGGGAAGTCACTCTCCTGTGGGGACTTGCTCTTCAGTCTCATTTAGATGACAGTCCCTTTTTTTTCCCTACCTACATCCCAGAGATGGAGCTCCTTCCTTTTCCTGTTTCTTGATTTTCATTTTTTCCTCATTCTTCCTCCCCTATCCCTCACCCTATTGCCACTTTCACCAACTAAAGTGAAAGGCTTGCTTTCTAGTCGTTTCATTAAATTCATTCTGTATCCACCAGGTGTCAGTCTCTTGTCATACATGTGTCAGGACTTGGCCAGCACTGTGGGGTTTAGGCTAGATGTATGGAAGGAGGTAGTTCCGCATGTCAGGGAGCACCAAAGGGAAGGGAATCCAGACCCCCCAGGTGTCCTTGGGAAAAACAGTAAACACAGCAGTATTTATTGAGGATCTACTTTGTCCTCTACATAGGGTAGCTTCTGTCAGGGAATCTTGGTTCTTCCCAAGAAATATAGATCTTCTTTCAGGGAGACTTCATTTGTTCATTTATAATTTCCACCACAGCATATTTTAAGAAATTATAATATGTAATATTTGATATCCATAAAGAATATATGTAACATGAATAAATTATGAAGCATAATAATAAATTGAGTACCTATGACCCATCATTCAATGTACACATTAAAACATTAGAAATATCATTGAGTTTGTGTTC
>NW_012151840.1:6056066-6056804 GCF_000956105.1 Propithecus coquereli
TCTTGCTCTGTCACGAGGCTGGGGTGCAGTGGTGTGATCATAGCTCACTGCAGCCTCGAACTCCTTGGCTCAAGCGATCCTTCTGCCTCAGCCTTCTGAGTAGCTAGGACTACAGGTGTGCGCCACGACGCCTGGCTCTTTTTTTAAGTTTTTGTGGATAGGTTTTGCTACATTGTCCAGTCTTGTCTCAAACCCCTGAGCTCAAATGATCCTTCTCTGCCTTAGTCTTCCAAAGTATTGGGATTACAGGTGGGAACCACCACTTTTTTTTTTTTTTGAGACAGGGTCTCCCTCTGATGCCTGGCTAGAGTGCAGTGGCATTATCAAAGCTCACTGCAACCTCAAACTCCTGGGCTCAAGCCATCCTGCCTCAGCCTCCCATGTATCTGGGACTACAGGTGCATGCGACCACGCCCAGCTAATTTTTCTATTTTTAGTAGACACAGAGTCTCACTCTTGCTCAGGCTGGTCTCAAACTCCTGGCCTCAAGCAATCCTACTGCATCAGCCTCACAGAGTGTTAGGATTATAGGTGTGAGCCACTGCTCCGGCCCTCTATTTCTTCTTGAATTAGTGTAGGTAAAATGTTTTTCTAGGATTTTGTGCATTTCATGTCTTTTATTACGTGAGGTTCATATATTTCTTCATTTTCTTTTTTGCCTCTATTCTGTGGGTAGGCATATTTTCCTTTTCATTTCTACTGTTTACCTGTGCCCTCTCTCTTTTTGTTCCTTGATCA
>NW_012151840.1:6056854-6057755 GCF_000956105.1 Propithecus coquereli
ATTTCTTCATTTTCTTTTTTGCCTCTATTCTGTGGGTAGGCATATTTTCCTTTTCATTTCTACTGTTTACCTGTGCCCTCTCTCTTTTTGTTCCTTGATCAGTTGCACCAGGAATTTATTTTACTTGTGTGTCTTCAGATACTGCTTTGGGTTTTGTCGATCCTCCCCTTATATGTGTTTTCCCTTTCATTAATTATGTGTCTTATCTATAGTATCTCCTTTGTTCTGCTTTCTTTAGGTTTAATTTTATGTTCTTTTATAACATCTTAATTTTGACACTCAGCTAATTGATTTTCAGGCCATCTTTTTTCTATGTTAAATTTTCAAGAACCTGCTTCCCTACATCGCGTAAGTTTTTCTGAGCTGAACTAATATTTTGTTAATCTGTCTTTACTATTTTACTATCTTTACTATTTTAAGTTTTCAAGAACCTGCTTCTCTACATCCCACAGTTCTCTGTGCCAAACTCATCTGTTGTTAATCTATGAAAATCCTATACCCTAAATTGGGGGTACTTCCCTCCAGAGGATTTGCATTTGCTTCTGCTAGGAGCCAGGGGATGCTCCTGACCTGGGACTTGTGTTAGTCCCTGTAAGAGTCCAGGTTTAATTCAGGAGTCCCAGGTTTTTCTCCCTTCCTTGGCTAGGCCCAAGGTTTAGATTCTGTTCACAGTGCTGATATGGGTATTTGTCCTTATGGCAAACCTGCTTCTACTACTCCATGTTGCTCAGCCTTTATATAGGTCTTAGCTTTTTTAGTTTGAGCCAGGGGTTGCTGTATTGCCCAGGATGGTCTTGAACTCCTGGGCTCAAGTGATCCTTCCACTTCAGCCTCCTGAGTAGCTGGGATTATAGGTGTGCACCATTGCACCCAATTTGATTTTCTTTCTTTTTTTTTTTTT
>NW_012151840.1:6058115-6096353 GCF_000956105.1 Propithecus coquereli
GTTTACTTAGACTCTGTCTTCATTCTAGTTGGAGAGAGAGACAAGTAAATAATGGTCACGACACAGTGAATTATGTGAATAGTAAGCATAGAGGAATAGCATATAGGTCAGACAGGGATCAGAGATGATTTCCCTGTAGAGGTGAGTAGGAGTTAGCTGGACAAATCTAACTCATAAAGCAAGGACAGAACAACATTTAAGAGACGTACAGTAAAAAAAGCGAAGTCATGGTAATAGTCTACTGCATAAGAGCTGTAATTTCAAAGATGTAAATTTGGGCTGAGTAATTTAGGAAGGCTTCATGGAAAAGGCAGGCTTGAGTTAAGCCTTTAAGGTAAGTAGAGCTTGGATAGGTGAAAAAGAGGAAGGCATTCCAGAAAAAGCAGAGGGGTGGATGTGGCAATACAACTCAGTAAAGAGACCTGTCAAGCAGAAGAGATGTATATGAACAATAGTGAGAAATAAACTAGAAGAAGAACACACAACCATTGTAGTTATCTGTTGATTGAATAAATGAATGAATGAAAGGTATGAAGTTTGTATTAGAGGATAGAGGAACTGGAGTCTAAGGAATGAGCCAGGCAGCTGTTGCCTTTATCCATATGGGAGATGAGGGACTGGTCCAGGCTGCAGACAGATTAGAAGTAATAGGCATAAGGAAAAATAAACCACTGGTGATAGAATAGATAGAATCATCCAAGGAAATAGATGATCCCCAGACATTGGGGATATATTCATTAACTTTGGGATACCAGACCACCAGATGATTTTGAGATTTGCATATTTTTAAAATGTAACATGAAACAACTTATTCTTCTGTAGTTCAAGCAAACTTCACTTTATTAGGTGAAGGGCTAAACTAAGATTCACGGGAGTACCTACTGTTTCCTCTTTACCATTTCTCACTCTTCCCCCTTCTTTACAATCCCCCGTTCTCCACTCCTATTACCTTCCTCACAGTGTTGTTTTTTTCTCATTTTAGCTCTACCATAAATTAAACTTAATAAAATTTGAAATAATCTTTTGCTATTAAACTAAGACAAACTCTACATGTGTAGTCTATGGCCCCAAATAAATGAATCTGTTGTTTTTATTTTTGTGGTTAACAATCAGCCTTCTTTAGAAAATAAAGCAAATGCTGCAGTCACAAAGCATACTAAATAGGGGAATTAATGTCATCCTACATGTGTCGAAGTGTTTTGTCGCATGTTATGGTTCCTCAGTAAGCCTATATCTTTGTCTGAAAACATCCTACTGATTCCATCCTATGAGATAAAGCTAAGCATTTTAGATAGGTAGGTAAATAGATAGATAGATAGAGACATCTATTTCTCATAGTATTTCTTAAGAAATGTTCATAGAGAGAGAGGCATTTGTTTACTGGAAAGAGTTAGGTTCAAATCTTAGCTTTACCACTTACATATGATTTTGAACATTTCTTTAGCCCAGTTTTTTCAAACTGTAGATTGCAAACCATTAATGGGTTGTGAAATAAACTTAGCGGAATGCAAAACAGCATTTTAAAAAAGTGAAATGAAATAGAATCAAAAATATGAGTGCATTGCACATAGTAAGGCTTAGTATTGTTTTGTGAAACTTTTATTTCAGTGAACACAAATATGTGTTCTTCAGTGGGCATGATAGAAAATGCATTTCTTATTGTGGGCTGAAGTAAAACAATTTTGAAAAACAACCATTCTGAAGGTCAGTTTCCATAAAGTGGAATAAAATCTCGTTCATGGGATTGTAGTGAGAAATAAATAATATTTTTATTCATACACAGTAGGGGGCTCAAGCAATAACTGCTAGCTTCTTTTTCATTTCCCTGAAAAGAAGCCCATAATATCTATATATGGTTCAGGAAAAAAATTCAGTCTTTTATAGAAATTTCTTTTTACCCACAAGGTGTTTAAGATATAGCCAGACACAGGTCCTCTGGTTTTACTAACTTTTGAATAATAAGCCAACTTCTTTCCCCAATTTGATGAAATTTAAATAAGACAAATAAATGACATTATCTTACCCTGTTGGTACTTTCTGCCCTCCCCACACTCCAGTGTGCCACATACATACATAATTTCCCACCAAAGCAAGAGGCTTCACGTGCACACAGGGCAGTATGGATTCCCATAGGGTCACCTGTCATCCATGTGCAACCATCCCTACCTGCAGTGGCTCCCTGAGATCTAAGAGGTAAGTGATAGTTTTTTCTATCAAAAGAGAATTTTAAAAAACTAGGTTCAGAGGAGTGAGGAATTTTAGGGAATATGACAGATATTATGCTTTTAAATTTCATATGAGAAAAAGAATAGCATTCAGTTTTATAATTTGACAATTAAGGAGCTTGAAAAGAATTGAGGCAAATGGGGGAAGAAAATTTAGTCAAAATATTTATTTTAAAATATTTTTATTAATTCATTTTTGAAAAATACCTTTATTTTTCCCAAACAAAAAAATCAGTGAGACAACTGGCATTGTTTTAGAATTTTGGAATGCTCTAATACCTGACTGGATTCTTACATCTTCTTCTGCATTCAGTCTGTTGCTATATCAATAAATACTAACTTTTTCCCCCCTGTGGTAGAAACTAGGGATACAGCTAGATTACAAAGAAGAGTCCTTTCCTGCCTTGAGGAGCTCAGGCTAGGAAGGACTAAAGGCTGGTAGAAACAGAGGGTGATCAAAAAACCTCCAGAAACAGGCAAAAAGACAAAGTTATAAAGAGATGCAAAGAAACTTACATATAGCCCTTAGAGCTATAAACAGAAAACTTGAAATAAACTCTTCTACTTAATACTGTGTGTGTGTGTGTGTGTGTGTGTGTGTGTGTGTGTGTGTTTATTGAGGCATGGTCTCACTTGGTTTATAAAGGGCTTACAACTGACCGTAGCTAGAAAAAGTTCCTACTTCAAGTTTGAATGGAGATATTCCTGAAATTTTGTTTTTCTGTCATTGGAAAATAAGAAAACTTCCTACTATAAAAAGGGCTGTCACATCTCTTTCTACAATGTTACAAAAAGCTAGTCTTGTGGCCCCTTTGGAACCCTATCCTTTAAGGGGATGTGTGACACTTTAAACTCTAGGCTAATGCAGGGTCATTGCCTCTTGTTACTTGCGAGACAGCTGGTTGGAAGCTGGCCCAAAGCTGCTAGGCCTGACAGGTGGACTGGTGATTCCCCACAACAGACCAGTGGTGACAAATTTAAACTATCTTTGGCACTCTTGTCCTCTTTCTCTGTTCATCTTTCATTACTGTACTCCTGCTTTAACTGAGCGTATCTGCTTGCCTGCCCTTTCCTTCTCATGATTTGAGCAAATTTCCATTTCTACACTTCAACATACAATTTTTTAGCCTTCAAAATGCTCTCTCGTCTTTTTTATTCTAGATCATATCCAATATCTCTTCTAAGACCTGGCTCACAATATTTCTAAGAAGCTTTCTATTTATTCACCATATATTGACGTATATATCATATATATGTCCATATACATATAGGCCTTCTGTACTAATTTAACTGAACTCCACTATGTTCCTTCAGGAATTAGGTACCCCATTTGTTCTACTTTTGTACATACTGCATGCTTTACACGGGCATTTTCAAGCTATTACTCTTCATTCTGCCTCCAAATTAAACACTGAAGTAGTGACTCTCTTCTTTCATCATCCTATATTACTGTCCCAATAATAGTAACAATACTATAGTAATCTGTACTCTCTTGATCCTCACAAAATCCTGTAAGGTGTTAATATTACTGCATACACTTCGCAGACATAGAAAATGAGGTTCAAAGAGGTTAAATCAGTTATCCCAGATCAAACAGCGGCAGGGAAGATGGCATCCAAGATCTGGGCTCAAATAACTAGCCTCAGTGAAGAATATTAAGTAAAGCCCTATGAAGGGCGTTGAATATTAAGCCCTAGTTAAGGTATTAGGAGAGAGGTTCTGAGGAAGAGGGCTCTCAATCAATATGTTAACCGACAAATACACAAAACCAGTACCAGAGGCTCTTTTGCAAGGCGTGTTTTTGCTAATTTGTTTAGTCTTATATGGTTTGGTTTGGTTTGGAAGGGATTATGCCCTCCAAGCTTTTGTCATTGCACTCACCTCTCCCAACCTGGCCCAGCCCAGCCCCTCCCTGGAGGACTCAGCGTCTGGAGGCTGGAGGCCAAAGACTGCCCAGGCAGGTGGTAATCTTGGAGGCAGAACCGCGGCCTCGAGTCGGGCGGCTAACGACGAAAGATTGACGCGGTTGGACCGCGCCACCCGCGAAGCGAGAAGGGGCGTAATCTTGGCATCGCTCTTAAAGATGAGTAGGGAAAGAGTAGTGAGGGTGACTGTCTTCCCTGCCGGCCCTCTCTCTTTCTCCTCTCCCTTCTGGCCCCCCTCAGCGTCCATCCCACAGCCTGATTTACTAAGGAGTCGCGTAGCAATGAGGAGGGGGAAAACCCCCTAATTAGCAATTATGGTAACTAGGTTGCTAACTCAAACGGGCTTGTTTACATATAAGTTGCATGTTAATGTACTTCTGGAAGTACGCAGTATGTCCATAGTTCTCTAACAGGGCACCCACGCCCGCCTGCCCACCTGCCCTGCCCCTTATCCAGCAAATTTTACTTCCTTCCAGGCTTCCTTATCCTCGCCAACGCTCTCTCTTGGGTCCTCCTCTCAAAGATTGGCCCCTCCTCCCACCCGTAAGTTCCTCCCCTCACCTTCTCCTCCCTCCCTGACTTCCAAATATCTCTTCCCCGCCCCCTTTTCTATTTCTGAACAGGCATGTTCCAGGCAGCTCACACGACTCCTTAGATTACTATGGGATCGGTAGGGTCCTGAGCGTCGGGGAAGCAGGAAAGCTTATCCTAGAGAAAAAGGCTTGGACGCAGGAGAATAATTTTACATCGAGATCTGCTGGGGAATTTATTTATTTTTGGTTCTGGTTGTACGGAGGGAGGAAGCGGAGGGTGTGTGGGCCAGTCAAACCTGAGGCAGCCTGAAGGCCCCCTCAGGCGGCGCCGCGGGCAGCCCCGCAGCCGGGGCCTGGTGCAGCCGCGGCCGCTGTCAGGGAAGCGCAAGCGGCCAATGGAACCCGGCAGTGGCCGCTGCTGCTGAGGCGGCGGTGTCGGCAGTCCGACCCCGACCGCCCGCACCCCCTCCGCGGGGGTCCCCCCAGAGGTAAGCTACTCCTCCCCCATGAGTCACCTTTGCCCTGCTGGTGGTGGGGGGGGTGTTCTTCTACCCTGTCCCGTACTGCCTCCCCCAACCTGGGTTCGACTACAAAACTGCCCTCCCGGTAGCAGCTGCACCCCGGGTTCCTTCTCTACCCTTGCCTCTCAGGCCTGGGGTCCTCCTCTGTTTTTTGGCTTCCTCTTCTGTTTAGCTCCTCCCTCTGCCCCGGGGATTCCCCCCTCCCTCACTGTTATCCCTGTTGCCTCCGTCTCGAATTATTATTTTTAAGCCTTGAACCCTTTCCACATCAGAGTTCATATATGTTCATTCTTGTTTGTCCTTGTCTGAGTTCCCGTCCCAAACCTTTCCCATGGACTTCGCCTTTATCTCTCTCCCTATTTTGCCCCTTTCCTCCGAGGTCTCGGTGCATCCCCAGCACGGGGTTTCCATTTCCCTGAGCTAAAGATTGTATCCTTCCCTTCCTCTGCTTCTTCTGATTCCATTACCTCACCGTCACCCACCCACCTACCTAGCTCCTGGCTTCCAAGAACCGCTTAGTCCCTTCCCTTTAAGGGATCTCAGGCCCTTGTCATCATTCCTAAAGTACCATTTACATTCTACTTTGACCCTAGCCTCACCCTTCTTCTCTGGGGTGCTTTATGATCTCTGTAACTTTCTTTAGCTGCTTTTCCCCCTCCTCAATCCCCCAACCCTCTGGAGGTTTGTTTCTGTAGGAGAGAGAAGATCTGACAGTGCCCCTTCCTATTCAGAATTTCCAGCTTTGACACCTCCATCAAGTTTCAAGTATTTCGCTGATCCTTGTGACACTTAGTTCTGTTTTCCCTATGGTCTTTATGTGTTCTCTTTCATACTCTTTATCTCCTCATACCACTTATTTCAGGATCAGCTAAACCTTGAACTAAGAAGAAAAATGTGTTGGGAGGAAGAGGAGCCTCAGCTGTCTCAGGCTTTTTGGGATAGAAGGGTGTTTCTGAAGGATGGAGCAAATTTTGAAGAAGTCCCTATCAGATTACACTTTGCTGACTCCTCAGGAGCAGCCACTAGGAGGGTTGAGCAGGCCTGCACGGAAACTGAGGTTGTGCGAAATTTTGTTTCAGATTATTTAATTTTAGGCTTGCGTTAAAGGAATTACAGAATAGAATGTCTTCTCACCCCTGTCCAGATGCGGAAGAATCAGTTTACTGTCTGTGGCTTACTAGAATAGTTTTGGTTGGTTCCATAAGAGCTCAGGCCTTGGGTGGAGTGTGGAGGTGGGTAACTGGGAAAAGGAACACGAGACAGTGGAAAGAACTTGTACATTCACAATCAGGACACCTGGGTTCAGCATGTAACTTCCTCACTTGACCTCTAGAGTAATCTTCTTGGGAAAATGGTCCATCTATAGTCATCAGTGCAGTACTAGGCTAATAGCAGGATGTAGGTTGAGGGAAAAAATAGACTTGGTTTATTTGTTTACAAAACATTCTGGGTTCCTCGGACAAAAGGTATTTATTAGTGGTGGTTCAGTCATCTTGAGAATTTTCCTTCATCTTGGTCTTTCTAGTGGATCGTTCTAATATACCACCCTGGATGTAAGTCATTTTGAAAGACAAGCTTCAGGCTGGTTTCTTTCATCTGCCCTGTTTTTTTCTCCAGTGCATTAAGATCACCTGTGCTGTTCTTCCCATATCTGATGTATAACTCCAGATTCTACAGGTGGGAAGTATGTTTATGGGAAAGCCCTTTGAGGAAGCTGGCTGGAAAAGAGAACTTGGAGTGAGCTGGGACTTAGGAGTCTAGTTGTTGCCTTGTATGCCATGTCTCTTTCTTGGCCTGTGATAGCAAAGAAGGTACGTGAAGTTCCATTCATATTCCAACTCTAGGCCTGTTTGGAAGTAGTTATGCCACCTCGTCCCACTTTTCCCTTCTCTCTCCTCATTAGCCAGAGTGCAGCCTCTACATAAGCCGCCTTTTTAGGAGAAGCTTCACTCCTTGGAAGCACCCCCAAGCAGAAATCATATTTCCCCTAGTTTCCCTGCTTCCTTCTCAGAGCCGGGTCCACCTTGCATGAAAACAAGTTTGCTGAATGCCATCTGAAGCAGCAAGTTGAGATTCTTTGATTTGGGGAAGAGGTTTGGGAGGAACCTTTCAATAATTGGCACGGGACAAGAGAAGGCCTAGTTCAAGCACATTTGGGACTTGCAGCGGGGAGGAACAGTTCAGAGAGGCGTGAACATACAGGTTGCTTTCTTTGCCATCTGTCTGTTTCAGCAGGGGCTCCCAGAGCTGGCTTGGGCTGTCTGGCTGGAATCTGCTTATACCAGCTCCATGGCTCTGCACAGAGTTCTCAGCCTGATTCAATATTGACTTAACTACCTTGAGACCACTGCCCTCACTACCCTCCTTCTGGTAGCTTGAGAATGCCCTCTCCCCTGATGCCACCACTCTCTGGGGCCTTGGGTAAGCATTTACCTGTTTCAGTGGATCTTGAGCCTGCTTGACTACTCAGCCCTGAGTTTCTACAAGGAAAAAGGAGTACTCGATCTCCACCTTTACCATTGAGGTCAAAGGGGAAAGATAAATTAGGACCTTCTTAAAGAAAGGTTTGAGTTAAACCTTAAGATATGAGGAGGAACTTCTTAACAGCAGAACAGGCAGTCTAGGGTGATATGGAGTCTCTTTTGAAGAACAACCTCTTTTTAAAAATTATTATTATTTTTAGACACAGGGTCTTTCTCTGTTCCCTAGGCTGGAATATACTGGCACAATCATAGCTCACTGCAGCCTCAAACTCCTGGGCTCAAGTGATCCTCCTGCCTCAGCCTCCTGAGTAGCTAGGACTGCAGGCACACACCACCATGCCCGGCTAATTTTTAAAGTTTTTGTAGGGACGGGGTCTTGCAATGTTACCCAGGCTGGTCTCAGGTTCCTGGCCTCAAGCAATCCTCCTGCTTCATCCTCCCAGAGTGCTGGGATTACAGGTGTGAGCCACCATGCCTGGCCCTAAAAATTATTAAAGGAATATATGCACTCGGTAGCAAATCCAATGGTACCAAAAGAGTTTATGATGAAAACCAACAGTCACTTTCCATTCATCCCTATTCCTTCTCCCTCAGAGTTAACCTCTTTAATTATCTGTGTTTAGTCCTGAAGGCTATCCCTTAGCTTTAGATAAAATGCTTGTGCCTTTATTTCTTGACTTATCATTACAAAAGAGAATTTAGCTTTAGAGAATTTATACCTCTTGTTTATGTAATTATGTCATTTTTATTTCTTCTACTGGATGCCTGTGTAACTTTAAATAATATATTTGAACCTCCCTTTCTTTTCCATTAACTTTTAACAGTCTCTCTTAACCCACCTTGCAGGGTGAAGACATTGACTCCCCTGCCCTTTTTTCCACCTCTCATGGATCCATCTCAAAGGATCATGAGAGGTGGAAAAAAGGGTAGGGGAAAAGGATCCTTTAAAAGGAGGAGGAAAATTGAGCTTGCCTGCCTGCTTGGAGGCAGAGCACTAGATCATATGATCCCTTAAAGGCCATTCCATGAAAATAGAGGAACAGATAAAAACATCAGGATTGATCTGAACCAGTCCATATTTATCTAGTCCATGGAGAAAGATTTTAAGAAGGGAATGGCGATTAACTGGGGATTGATTATGGGTGGGGCTCTTTACCATTCTGTCCTAGCAGAGACCAGTCCAATAAGTCCTCTAGTGGAGGCCAATGAAAGGTTGTTAGCCTAGAATCTTTTGAGGTGATGAGAAGTGGGGATACTAAGTGATAGTATCCCCTCCCCCCAGAGTCTTCTGCAGACATGCACTTAACTGCTCAGTCACACAGAACACATGTGTGTACACCCTCTCTGTCCTCTCCAGCCGCTGCTCTCCCCTTACTAACAAACCTTGACGCTCAGACCAGGATTCCCTACTTTGCCTAGATGGGAGCTATGGAACCCAGTCAATTCTCAGCACTCCCTCTATTCCCACCCCCCTTTCCTAGAGGTGAGCTGCTAGACTGGAGCAGGGGAGGCCTCTTTTATTTTCTCTGCAATCTGGAAGGAGAGTTTAGGCTCCCAGGGTGAGGGGTGGAGCCTCAGTTGTCTGAATGTCCTTGAAGGCCATAGGAGTCATTTGGTATTAAAGGTTTGAATTCTGTCCCTTTTTTCTTATTCTTCTGACTTACAAGGGAAGGATAGTGAACAGTGGACTTGTTCCTACTCTTTTGTTTCTAGTCCTTTTGCTTTCTTTAGAATGGCTACCCTCAAAGGTAAATTTTTTTGCATTCAAAAATGAATGAATTGAGGTCGGGCGTGGTGGCTCATGCCTTGTAATCCTAGCACTCTGGGAGGCCAAGGCAGGTGGATTGCTCGAGGTCAGGAGTTCAAAAACCAGCCTAAGCAAGAGTGAGACCCCGTCTCTACTAAAAAAAAATAGAAATAGGCCGGGCGCAATGGCTCACACCTGTAATCCTAGCTCTCTGGGAGGCCGAGGCAGGTGGATCGCTCAAGGTCAGGAGTTCGAGACCAGCCTAAGCAAGAGCGAGACCCTGTCTCTACTAAAAAAAATAGAAAGAAATGAGCTGGACAACTAAAAATATGTAGAAAAAATTAGCCGGGCATGGTGGCGCATGCCTGTAGTCCCAGCTACTCGGGAGGCTGAGGCAGGAGGATTGCTTGAGCCCAGGAGTTTGAGGTTGCTGTGAGCTAGCCTGACGCCACAGCACTCTAGCCTAGGCAACAGAGCGAGACTCTGTCTCAAAAAAAAAAAAAAAAGAATTGATATTGAAGACCATGTCTGGATTTAGGTTTTGAAGACTCCTATTTCTATTGTCTAAATTGTCAAAACAGTCTAACCCTGTTCCTTTCAACACCTTCTTCTCCCCATGACTTGCTTCAGATGCAGGTAGTCCCCAAGTGCCTTAGAGGCCAGTAGGGAGGCCCAGCTCCAATTTGGTGGTTTCTAGTGGCAGAGCTGCTTATACAGGAGAGGAGTCTGGCTTTCCTGCACCTCTTGACGTTGTTTGGTTCCCTGAGCAGTAAAGGCTGCCAGATGGGGAAGTCTGTTCAGTGGTGAAGTCCTCTGAATACTGTGATGTGGGGTTCTTAGCTGAGCCCTGGGAGTTTCTCTTCTTTTGCCTTCCTCATATAATAATCCTAGTTGTAATTAGTTGGAATAGGCATCTGCTAAATTTCCTAGTGAGGTCTGAGATGTTGTATGTAGGAGAATGTCTGAACTTCATTTCCTTTGAAAGTTTTGAAAAGTGGACTTTTAGGAGCTTTCAGTGACTCGGAAGTCTCTGGAGTAGAAGAAAAGGGAAAGATGTACCACGCATACAGAGATTGAGAAAAAGAGTTGGTTGTATAGGATGATTGAGGCTATCATGTGAGTCTCTAAGCAGACCTAAAAGGTACAGGTTCCAGCTGAATTACAGTGATCCTCTGATGAGGGTGCCCTACAAAGGTGTGGCAGGGAATGATTAAAGCTTCTTTCTTAATATTCCTGTGCCACCCATGGTTGCGAGTAGAGACAGATCCACATAGGCAGCCATGCTGGTTCTGCTGCTCAGAGGACACTGCCTAATTTTGGGAGACAACAGAGTGAAAGAGTTTCCACTTTACCAATACCAAGCTCAAGCTGCATCAGGGATATTAAATTCAGGGATGAACTTCTTGCTTGACACAGTTGGGAGAAAGAAACTGAAGTAGGCTTTTTTGGTGATCTCTGAGAACAGGAGAGTTCCCCACATGTCTTTCTGCAAAACTTCGGTGGTGACTGCTGGGAGGCAGAGAGCTGGACTATGTGATATTGGCAGATAAAAGGAACCTTGAGTCTTAACATTTCAGAGGTGCAAGAAAAGGTACTGGAAGGGTGGTGGTGGAAAATGGTCTCCCAGAGTGACTAGAGAATCTATGGGCCTCCTTCTTCCAACTACCCAAAGTATATGCACCCAGGGTCACCAGGGTCAAAGGCGATGTCACTAATAGGTGGAAATTACATGCATTCCAGCTCTACAAAAGCCTTCCTCTTGCTCACACTTTTGAGCATTTTTGTGAAGAGGCCTCTGAGTCCATTGTTAGCTATAGCCAGATTCTGGAGCCAGGTTGATCTTATGAAATTTCCTCCTCTTCTGCACTGATTCTCCTGATCTGGATTTGGTGAAGCTCTGAAGAATTGCACTTGGAGGGCAGTGGCCTTTTGTCGGCAGTGTTCTCTCACTGGATTTCCTTGCCAAGAGTCCCTCTGGAGAGGGGTTCTTAGTTATTGTGGTTCCTGTTTCTCCTTGTTCTTTGGAAGTTCTAGACCAATGAGTCCTCGCCTGATTTCTTTTTGCCTTCTCACAGCCCCTTCTGTTTTTGGAGTGTGTATGTGATAGTGGGGATAGTAGCGTTGGGGTGGGAGAGGGCTATCATAAGTGTTTTAGAAGATTCTCAAACAAGTATAACTTGAATTCACTTCCTTTATAAAACAGTGAAAGTTTTATGTTACACATACATACACACACGTTGTTTACTAACCTTTTAGGTGATTAGGATCCAACTAGCATTTATTGAGTACAAGAACTACTGTGTGCCAGGGACTGTGCTAGATCCTTTTACACACATGAAGTTATTTAATCCACACAGCAACAAGGAGAAGTGTTTTTTCCCACTTTGCAGTTGAGGAAACTGAAACTCAGAAGGTATGTGGCTTGCATAAGTTTGTACATCTTATAAAGGCAGAGGATTTTGAACCCCAGCCTGTTTGCCTCCAAGTGCAGGGCTCTTTCCACTGTATGTCAGCTGTCATAGCACTAGAGAAAGGGAGGGTGATATGAAGTCAGGCAAGCAGAGAAATAGCACAACTTCAGCAGGGTCGATGATGGCTGTTTTAGAGCTGTTTTCTCCTAAGTGAAGCCTGGCGTAGTATTTGCTGGTCTTTATTCCCTGGGAGCTTTGAGTCTAAAAGGAACAGTAAGAAGGTATCTGTAACTAGAAGAATATATCAAGATTTCAAGGCCAGGCACGTGGCTCAGGCCTGTGATCCTCAGGCCTGTAATCCTAGCACTCTGGGAGGCCGAGGTGGCAGGATTGCTTGCGCTCAGGAGTTCAAGACCAGCCTGAGCAAGAGCGAGATCCTGTCTCTACTAAAAATAGCAAAAATTAGCCTGGCAACTAAAAATAGAAACAAAAAATTAGCCGGGCATGGTGGCGAGCACCTGTAGTCCCAGCTACTTGAGAGGCTGAAGCAGGAGGATCGCTTGAGGCCAGGAGTTTGAGGTTGCTGTGAGCTAGGCTGACGCCATGGCACTCACTCTAGCCAGGGCAACTCTGTCTCAAAAGAAAAAAAAAGGCCAGGCATGGTGGCTCACGCCTGTAATCCTAGCACTCTGGGAGGCCGAGGTGGCAGGATTGCTTGCGCTCAGGAGTTCAAGACCAGCCTGAGCAAGAGCGAGATCCTGTCTCTACTAAAAATAGCAAAAATTAGCCTGGCAACTAAAAATAGAAACAAAAAATTAGCCGGGCATGGTGGCGAGCACCTGTAGTCCCAGCTACTTGAGAGGCTGAAGCAGGAGGATCGCTATTGCTTGAGCCCAGGAGTTTGAGGTTGCTGTGAGCTAGGCTAACGCCACGGCACTCACTCTAGCCAGGGCAACAGAGTGAGACTCTGTCTCAAAAAAAAAAAAAAAAAAAAAAAAGACTTCAATACTAAAAGGTGAGATGCACAGGACCTGTGTGTGAAATGTTATATAAATAAGGACATACTCCTTAAAGAGGAAAAGGAAAAGGTTACAGCAGGCATTTAAAAGGAGATAGGAAGAGCAGGAGAATAGAAAAGTATTTGAAGAGTTAGGAATAAGGGAATAAGATTGAATTGCTCCCCAATCTACCTGAAGAATTTGTAAACCTATATAAACATAACACAGAAAAAGCAACATTTCACATATATAAGCTAAGAACAGAGCTGAGTAAGTGCAGAAGAAATAAAGAGTAGTATAGTGATAAGAAGTGGAGGTAGTCAGGGAAAGCTTCCTGGGAGGAGATGGCTTTCATCTGACTTTGAAGGAGTCCAGGAAGACAAAAAGAGGTGCCTGGGAAGGTTTCATGGCGAAGGGAAGACCTGAGGCTGGCACCACTAACCAGGTGTGTATGTGTCTCCCTTTTTGTTCCTTTCTTCCTCCCTCCTTCTATAGCTTGGAAGCTCGAAGTCTGGCTGTGGCCATGGGAGACACAGTAGTGGAGCCTGCCCCCTTGAAGCCAACTTCTGAGCCGACTCCTGGCCCAGCAGGGAATAATGGGGGCTCCTTGCTAAGTGTCATCACAGAGGGGGTCGGGGAACTATCAGTGATTGACCCTGAGGTAGCCCAGAAGGCTTGCCAGGAGGTGCTGGAGAAAGTCAAGCTTTTGCATGGAGGCGTAGCCATCTCTGGCAGAGGCTCCCCACTGGAGTTGGTCAATGGGGATGGTGTGGACAGTGAGATCCGTTGTCTCGATGATCCACCTGCTCAGATCAGGGAGGAGGAAGATGAGATGGGGGCCACTGTGGCTTCGGGCACAGCCAAAGGAGCAAGAAGGCAGCGGCAAAATAACTCAGCTAAACAGTCTTGGCTGCTGAGGCTGTTTGAATCAAAACTGTTTGACATCTCCATGGCCATTTCATACCTTTATAACTCCAAAGAGCCTGGAGTGCAAGCCTACATCGGCAACCGGCTCTTCTGCTTTCGTGACGAGGACGTGGACTTCTATCTGCCCCAGCTGCTTAACATGTACATCCACATGGATGAGGATGTGGGTGATGCCATTAAACCCTACATAGTCCACCGTTGCCGCCAGAGCATTAACTTTTCCCTCCAGTGTGCCCTGTTGCTTGGGGCCTACTCTTCAGACATGCACATTTCCACTCAACGACACTCCCGTGGGACCAAGCTACGGAAGCTGATCCTCTCAGATGAGTTGAAGCCAGCTCACCGAAAGAGGGAGCTGCCTTCCTTGAGCCCAGCTCCTGACACAGGGCTGTCTCCCTCTAAAAGGACTCACCAGCGTTCTAAGTCAGATGCCACCGCCAGCATAAGTCTCAGCAGCAACCTGAAACGAACAGCCAGCAACCCAAAAGTGGAGAATGAGGATGAGGTAAAATTCTGGGGAGGGACAGAGAGGCAGGTGGCAGAGGGCTGCATGGAGACAGGATGTCTATTATATAGAGTTACTCTGTCCTTTCTGTCCTTCCCTCCGTTTCATTTCACTGATAAAAGCATGGAATGTTAGAATGGAAAATGACCTTAGAATTCATGTATTCCAACCTCCTCTTTTTACAGAGGAAGAACTTAGAGACCCAGAGATAAAGTGACTTGCTTCCGGTCATATATGTCTAGACTGATACTCCTGACTCTGTTCAAAGTTATTTTTATTAAACTACACTGCCATTCCACTAACTGCCTACTTAGAATTGTGGCAGAGTCCTTTGCCACCCTGACTTGAGACCTGGGATAGCTACTAGGGCCTTCAGAACAGCAACCATGGGAAAGGAAAAGGGGCTATTGTCTTTGTGTATGCTGGGGAAGGGAGATGTTAGCTTCATTCTTCTGGCCACTCCTCCTCATAATCCCTCTCCCCTACCTCCTGAAGATCCTGCCTTTTGTTGGCAGAAGGGTAAAGTTCATTCTTTATCACAGAGGCATCTGCAGAATGCCCGCCTGCTTGACTTTTCTTTGCAGGAAAGATTGCCTTGCTGGTATCTCTCCCATATCATTTGGAAGAAGCACAAAGGGAAGAGAGAAGCAATCTTAGTCTGGAGCAAATCTAGTGCCTAGTCAAGGACCTGGAGGCTGGGAAGAAGAGGAAGCTACGGCAGCAGTTGGGGATATCCAATTTAGGAAACAGAGCAGGGAGGAGATGAGCACATCAGTAGGTTATACCCCCCACCCCACTCCACATCTGGACGGATAGCAGGGAAAGTTGCCCAGAGGACAACCAAGTATTGGTGACCTGGTGTCCCAGCCAGACAATGATGCCCCAGTCCTACCCTCTGACTCACCATTGGCCAGGCTCCCATCCTGGCTGCCAGCCCAGCCTAGAAAAGAAGGGAGAAAAAAATGAGGAATTTGCACTTGTTGGAAAATGTGTATAGCCATGGTCCTGGCATCTGCCTCTGTGGAGCACATAACTCACCCACATTTTTGATACAATGGAACTTCTTTCAAGTAAAAGGAGGTTAGAGTGACTAGGGAAGGGAAAAGGCAAGAGGGAGGGGAGACTACAGAGCTTGCTCTCTCTGGAAATTTGGTATTTTATTATAATAATTTAATAATGGTAAAACTAAAAGTGCTAACATTTATTGAGCACTTAGTATGTGTCAGGCATCATGCCAAGTACTTTACATTTAATCTCCACAACAACCCTAAGAGACAGATATTATTTTACCGGTTAGGAAGCTGAGGCTAGAATAGATGATTTGCCCAAGGTTTCTCAACTAGTGAATGTCAGACCAGGCCTCAAATCCACAGCTGGTGCTCATAACCATTCAGCTGAACTACTTTGGTTATTTCTCAGCATCTACTTCCCCAGGTCTCCAGCTGTCAAAGGCCGTTTGGGGAAGAAGAGCCCGGGGCATGAGCTTCCACATCCGTGCACACATAGGCAGAGCCCAAGCTGTTCTCAGAAGCAGAATGGACCATTTTCATTTCTGGTTGAGCTTGGCAGTGAAGCCCAGGGTCATGAAGGGAGGTTGTTGCAGAGCAAGAAGAGTCTTCCCAAGTCTGGTATAACTAAGGTCATAAAGGATTTGAGAGCTGTCTCTTCTTGGGGTCAAACCTATAACAGTATGAGTGTGAGCAACTGGAAGTGAATTCCTTGGTGTGTTTTGTCAGGCTTGGCTTTTCTCTGTATCCATGTAGTCCTCATCTTAGGACTACAAAAGTTGAGGCCTCAGGGCTTTTCTTACTCTGTGCTGATCCTTGGTCCCTCTTCCTCATGTCTAACTCCTGCTCCTGCTTGCAGTGAGAGGTAGGTATTCTGTGAGTCCTTATATCATCTAGGGTGAGTTCTCTAGCTGCCATTCTCCTCAGCCTGACTCCTTATCTTGGGTCACTAGATCCAGGAAAATAAGGAGATACTGCATCCCTAGGCACTCCTAGGTTATCCCATGCTGGCAGAACGAGACACCTGAATCCACTATGGCTACTCAGAAAATGGGAGAGCAAGAAAGAGGGACAGAAGATAAATATGAATATCACTAGGTTTCTGAGCACTGGAAATCTTTAGCAGAGGGGTCTCTCCTAACCCCTTTGGCATTTTGAAGATATGTCTGTCAAGGCCTTTGTCCTTCAAATACCAAGGGAATTGGTTTTCCTTCTTCTATTCCTCCCTGTCTCCTGTCATGCAACATTTATTCATTCAACAAATAGTTACTGACCTTGTACAGTGTGCACAGCTGTGGAGGACAGAAGATAAAATGCTGTCGTTCCCTCTAGGATCTTTTAAAGTAATATGGAAACCCCCATTTCTAGGGAACTGTTTAGTTTGTGACTCTTAAAAAGTTGTTTCCTGCCATAAGCATGAAGTATACAGCTTACTAAAATGAAGCACATAATTTTCTTAAGGCCTGAGCAGAGACACTATAGAAGGAGAATCTCTAGGGGGACCCTGACACTCTGCTCCCAATCTCTTGCCTTTTGGGTTCTGAGTTTAATCCTATTTTCCCACCACCAGTAAAGGAGCTCCAGAGGATGAGGTGGGGACTCAAGGAAGAGGGCCAGAGGCTGCTTGTACAGTTCTCTTCCTGCCTGGGGTTTTCCTGCAGAGCTCTTCTCTACCCAGATCTCACAGAGGGTTCCGTTTCTTTCCATGAGGATTCCTTTGCACCTCCTGGCGCCCCGCCCCCCCCTGCTCCCCAGTCCCCACAATCAGAAGGCTGTAGCACTAATTTTTCCCATCTCCCACCATTCCCTCCATAAAGTGTGCCTTTTCCAAGCAATTTTATCAGCCTAGTCAGGGAACTCTGCTCAGGCAGTTTTCTTTCCCATTTGTAACCAAATTATAAATAGTTTGGCATAGGGTGAGGGTACAGGAAGCAGAGAGTGAATTTAGGTACCACTCCCCTCCCCACACCCTGCCCCACATAATGACACTCTTAGTAGATCAGCTTTGTCTTCTCAGGACTGCAACCTTTGTACAGAGAAATCTGCGTGTCACACTGGAAGCCCAAGTGGGCCTTCCAACCTGATATGGTGTGATGTCAGCTCTTGGCCTCAGCTTTACTCCTTGGAGCTGAGTTAGTGTGAGTGACTCAAGCCCAGGGAGTAGGAGGAGAGGAGCAGGTCATGATATGGGAGGTTAATGAGTCAGATGGGACCTGTGTGTAAGAGAATTAGCAAAAGCATTGCTCATGGAGCCAATGTCCTGCCTGCTGTTCCTTTCCCAACCAGCTCATGGGTAGAAATTGAACCACTAAGTCAAAATAGACTCTGACATTCTCTCTGCCTTAATTCAATCCGAAGTGGAGTAGTTGTTGCCTTAGCGGAGTGTTTCCAAGTGTGGCTTCTCCTCAAAGTGCTGCTCTCCCCAGATTCTTTAAGGAAGGACCTGACTATAGGCCCTACAGCTAGAATAGAACTTAAACCATGGAACTGAATTAAGTAGGCATTTGAAATGCTGATTCCAGAGTAGAAGCTGCCTTCCTGCCCTGGTAGCTCTCAGAGCTTTGTCTCTTAAGTCCAGGTCCCCTAAGTCCTGCCTATTTGTGCACACATGCTGCCCCTGCTCCCTGCTGTGGTAGACACTGTTGGATAGAACCCAGGATGGGCCCTGTGCATGAGCACTGCTGCAGAGCTGCTGATTGAGAGTTTGACCACCATCTGTTTTTTCTGTCTTGCTCACAGACACCAGTAAGACACAGGGATGGGGTGACATGTAGATAAATCCTCTAGACTGGAACTGGGACAGCTGCTCTCCAGCTAGTCAGCTTTCTCAGATGAATTTAGCTAGGATCCCAACTTATGTCAAAAAATTGTAATATATGGATGATTGTGCCACTGCACTCCAGCCTGGGTGACAGAGCAAGACCTTGTCTCAAAAAAAAAAAAAAAAATTGTAATATATTGAGTGTCATGTGGAATAGCCTGATAGGAAGCCTAAGGGGGGTTATGAGATTGATTTCTCCTCTACTCCTACCAGCATCCAGCCCAGAGATTTCAGGTTCATAGATCTGGGATGCCCTTTGTCACACAAGTTCAAAGTTGGGATTCAGCTCCCCAAGGGGATAATGAAGCTGGTTAGAGAGAAAGTATACCTGCCACTGAAAGTTTAGCTTTTCCTCCCTGAGATTTCCAAGAAGCTGGAGGAACAAGGGGCTTCCAGTATGGGGTCACGCAACTTGTTAAATTCAGTCCCTCTGTGGTGGTCCCCATAGAAGAGAGTTTGGTTGGCAGTGTAGAGTTACTACCTGAGGGACCCAGCTTTAGGGTTTTGTCCTAGAAGGAAGATTCAGGTGAGAATAGAAGGGAATAAAATGAAAAGCAGAGGCCACTTTATCTCTTCAACCATTCTAACTTCAAGGTCTGAAGTGGCCTTCTAGCATCTCCCCCAGTGTCTGGGCAACTGGCATTTCTGGGTTGATTTTCTTTTACTAAAGCAGAAAGGTAGAGCTTCACTAGAGAAGCAGTTATGATCCAAGTTGGAGCTAAATTCTTTGCCTTTGTCTCTCTCCCCTCCCTCCTCGCCCCCTCCTCCTCCCCTTGCCCTCTGGCCCTTTCCCAGGAGCTCTCCTCCAGCACCGAGAGTATTGATAATTCATTCAGTTCCGTAAGTGGGGCCAGGCTGGGACTGGGTGGCAGGCTCCCCCCATGGCCGCATTTCCTCTCCGTCCCCAGATCTTCTGAGCCCCCCAACCAAAGCTGGAGTTAAAGGCCCCTTTTTCTCCTTGTGAGATCAACTCCTCCCTCCCAGGCCTCCCAGATCTGGAGGAGTCCCCCTGACCTCCTCCATTTGCTGCAGATGTCCTGAGGCCGGCTGAGATGTGCTCAGTTGATCCTCCTCTCAGAGACAGCTGGGATGCAGTGCTACTCAGCTGTCAGCTCCTGGGTCTCTGGAGCAAACAGCTGGGAGAGAGGTAGAGTTCTCTCCTGGATTGGAGCCAAGAACTGCCTGGCAGAAACCCCCAGGATCCTGTTTCTCCCACTCTTTCCCAATGGTTTCTGCCACCAGATTATCAAATATTTATTCAGAGTGTTCTAAATGATAGGCCCTGTACCGGTGAGCTGACTCCAAAAGCAAACAGGACTTGGCCTGAAAGAAAGTTTTACCTCCCCACAACTGGTTTTCTTTTTTAACTTCAACCACAGTTTTTCCAGGTCTGAGTTCTTCCCTTTTCCCAGCTCACTGCCCAGGATGTCCCTTAATCCCCATCCTCCTTTCTTGTTCCCTCTGGACTAACCTCTGACCCTCTGGTCCCACAGGGTCTTGGACCTTGTTGCTGGGCAAAGACGTGAGAGGAAATGCAGGACCCTCAGGGAGTTTGGATGATTTTTTACATTTTATTTTTGATTTGTCTACCCAATCAGTTTTCTGTGTTCTGTGCTAATCCCCTTTCAATCATGATCCTGTCTCCTCCATGTGGCAGAGCTTCTCTTGAGGCCTGGGGTCACATTTCCAATATGCTGATGTAATTTAGGGGCCCCCAACCGAAATGCTGATTTGAGGATGGGAAGGAATTCTGTCGTTTCTAATCTGAAATGACTAGGAATTGGTGAGGGTGGGGGGTCCTTGGAACAGTGACCATTTGCCACCTGAGTGGATGGATTAGGGGATCTGGATGAAGGAAGGAGTGAGTCTTCAAATTTCTTCTTCTTTTCTTTCTCTTTTTCTATTAGGCCTCCAGGATATTTCCAGGGACCATAGAAGCCTAGTTCTATTGTTTTCCTTTCTTTATCTCTTTTCAGCCCAGCCCCCTAAAGCATTCCTGACTGATTTAGACACCCTATTTCATTATTTGTGTGGTACCCTGAGCCAGCCCCCATGGGGCAGAAGCTGAGAGATGAGCTTTTCCTTTGAACCCTGGCTCTGTTGCACATGGAGAAGCAGACCTGGTACTGCCCAATTTTCAAAAGAAGCTCTTTTTTTTGCAGTGTGAGGGAGTGAGGGTAGAAATTCTCAATGAGGAAACTAAGCAAGGCATACATAGAAAGGGAGAGAAAAGCCTGGTGAGTGAAATGCTTCTAAAAGAGGGGGAGATGTTGTTCTTATATAGCTGAGGGGAGATGGGATGGGGAGTTGGGGTGCTATCTTGATAAAATGCCCCTCATAGTAAAAGGACCTAGACTGTGAAAAGAGCCCTTCTTCATGTCTAGCAGAGTCTGTCTTTTTCCCCACCCCGACCTTACTCCCCAGACTGACTTTGCCCTTTCTGGGATGACTGAAATGCCCAGCATGAGGAGCCAGACTCACAGCAGGGACCTAATATGGGGAGCCCAGTTGCTGAGAGGTAGGAGAGGAGGACCCAAGGAGAAATCACTAGAAGAGACAGACCTGCAGGCCCATGATCAGGGCCTAAAAGGAACTGTCGCTTTCTCCACCCACCTGCTCCCACCTCCCTCCCTCCACCGCTTTTTCTGTCTCCTTCATTGTTCTCTCATTAATACAAAGTCTGCTCATCCTTGTCCCATCCCCTGCATGTGCATCACCTTGTAAGAGATTGTGGGACGGACAGGGGACTACCATGGAAATCAACAGAAGTAACTGAAGAGCACCTTCCTTCTTTGAAAGCGGAAATATTAACTTAGAGCTCCCTTCCCTAGCCTTGTGGGCTTTGGCAGAGCCCCTTGGCAGAGTTCCAGCTCAAGGATCCAGATGGGGAGAGGGACAACCTTGTTCTTGAGATGGGTGAAACACTTCAATCATAAGCAGCTGTTCTCTCTGGGGCCCTGGCTAACGTCTCCAGATGTTGTCCCTCTGCCCATTCGGAAGGCTTGGGACAATCCTTAAGGAACTCAAGTCCAGGAGAAAAGGGGTACAACCCAGTTACCTGGACTCATGGCCCCCCTTACCCTCAAGATAGCCTATGGAGAAGGAATGTGCTGGTTTTTCTCAATTCAGACTGCAAGGGATGGGGTGGAATCTCCTACTAGGGCCAAAAGGTCGCTCCTTTCCTGCAGTTCTCCAGACACTAGGGCCTCTGGTGTCATTAGCCAGGAGTAATTGAGTGGGTGGGCCACTTTTTTCTATGGTTTCTTCACCATCTTTTGTTTTATCCCAATCCCCTGTAGCCTATTCGACTGGCTCCTGAGCGAGAATTCATCAAATCCCTGATGGCGATCGGCAAGCGGCTTGCCACGCTCCCCACCAAAGAGCAGAAAACACAGCGGCTGATCTCAGAGCTCTCCCTGCTCAACCATAAGCTCCCTGCCCGAGTTTGGCTGCCCACTGCTGGCTTTGACCACCACGTGGTCCGCGTACCCCACACACAGGCTGTTGTCCTCAACTCCAAGGACAAGGTAGGTGTGCTCTGGCCCAAACCCTACCCCTGACGTGACTCTACTGCCATGATTGTCCAGGGTTTGTGTGTATGCCCAAGGATGCCCTCACCAAAGTCCTACACTTCCTTCATAGTTCATGATCCATGTGTCAACCATGACTCTGTCTCAGTGTTATTGTGATTTCGAGAGCTGCCATGTCCCCCTTCTTGGGCTTTGGTTTTTTGGGTTTTTTTTTTTTTGAGATGGGTTTTAACTACGTTGCCCAGGCTGGTCTCGAACTCCTGGGTTCAAGTGATCCTCCCACCTCACCCTCCTGAGAAGCTGGGATGACAGGCACAAGCCACTGCACCCAGCACGGGCTTTGTTTTTCTGCACCAAAGCCAAAGAAGCCTAATCTTTTCAGCTTGCCTGCTGTATCTTAGGAGAATTGCTCTCCACCTCCTCCTTGTGGTCATTTTGGTAGCTCTTCCCCAGTCCTTCTGTAACTCTTAGGATTTCCAGGTACAGCAGCCATGAAAGTAGAGAAACATTTTGTTTCTAAGACCTTTTCTGATCATAACAGGCAGACAGAAGGAGACAAAGATGCCCAATTCACATTGGAGAGAATTAGCTGAATTTGTCTGCCGGTTGGAATGAGTACTCATGGTTCAGATTCTTCTTCCAGAGGAAGTATTAAAGATTAGAATCCTCCTTGGGAAAGTCCCCAGCTTTGTCCCAGTATTTTTGTCCATTTTAGCTCCCTGGGCCCTGTGTTTAGGACAAGCCAACAGAGGCTTCTAGGCCGCTCTTACAGGCTGTAATTGATAGGCTGCAGTGGTTTTTCCCAAGTGCATCATCTATACATTTTGAAACTCAGCTGAAACATTTTGAAGACTTGTGTACTCTCTCACCCAAATTCTTTATATCGGTGGTCACAGGACACATGCCTTTCCCAAGTATGGTGTTCATAGAATTGGGCTGATGGATGAAGGCTAGAGCTCGGAGTAGGCAGCAGGAAGAACTGTGTTGATAGAGTAGAGATCTGTGGTGGAGGTAAGCTGCAAATACTGCTCTCACTCCCCCGCCAGGCTCCCTACCTGATCTATGTGGAAGTCCTTGAATGTGAAAACTTCGACACCACCAGTGTCCCTGCCCGGATCCCTGAGAACCGAATTCGGAGTACACGGTCCGTAGAGAACTTGCCCGAATGTGGTATTACCCATGAGCAGCGAGCTGGCAGCTTCAGCACTGTGCCCAACTATGACAATGATGATGAGGCCTGGTCGGTGGATGACATAGGCGAGCTGCAAGTGGAGGTGAGGGAGCTCCAAGGAGGTAATGCTAAGGCACAGCACGTATTCCCCAGGGGCTTCCAATGTATTTGAAACAAGACAACATACCCCAAGGCAGAGTGAGGCAAGTACTCGAATGGTGCAGGTAGTGAGGGGTATATAAGAGGGAAAGGCTCTGAACTTCTTTAGTCTGGAATAGATTCAGGAGAAGCTTGTACTCCTGCAGAAGGAATTCAAGTTAAATGTAAAGAGGAGATTCTAAGCCTGGGGGAACGAGAGAAATTTGATGAAGATAATTATTAAACATCCACTATATAAAGTTGTCTTAAGATAGCAGAGAATGATAAATCATGCATTCATTCAATCAAGAAATATGTATTGAGGATCTTCTGTTTGCCAGAGCTGAGTGCTGTGTGCTAGTGAACAAGGCTTGGCTCCTGCCTGTAAGGAATTTATGACTTAATAGGAGAGGTAACAAGGCCAATAAGCAAGTAGTTGTAGTATGGTGTGATCCAGGTTGTGGAGAGGATGGGACACGATAGGAGCACCTGAGGGTGGGGGTAGCGCTTACTCCAGACTTGTGGTGAGCGTCACAAACGATTTCCTGGAGGAAGTAATCTCAGCTGAGGCCTGAAGCATGGGTAAGAATTAGCTGGACAAAGAATATTCTGGGCAGAGGAAATAGCATGTGCAAAGACCAGAAGATAAGAGGGAGCTTGGCCTATTACAGGAACTGAAAGAAATTGTGTCTGGCTGTGATGTATGGGTATGAGGTGAGAAGTGGTGAAGAATGAGACTGGAGAGGTTGGCATGGGCCAGACTGTAGGAGGGGCCCTGTAAGCTAGGAAAGAAACTTGAACTTTATTCTGGGGTCAGAAGGAGCCCCAGAGCAGGATCTTATGTAGGGCCATTAACGTGGCCATATTTCACTTTGTGAAAAGACAGTATCTCTGTCTCAAGTTTACAGTCCAATTGGGCAGATTAGACATAGACATTTAAGAAAAAAAATAATTGAGATCTACAAGGCAGTGTGCACTAGGTGACAAATGGAGTTGAGGAGAACTGCTCTGGTATAAAGGAAGCAGAGAAGGGACTTGATGTGGGCCTTGCGGTCTGATAGAATATTCCATAATTAGAGAGAGATGGGGGGAGATAAGAGTGAATGACTTAGATTGAAGAAATCGTCAGAGGAATCTAGTCTGAAGAGGGTCTGCTTAGCACCCTAGCAGAGAATGGATCCCTAGCCTTGGGGGTGGGGTGGGGTATTAGGCTGAAAGTTCAGGCTTCTGTGATGGTCATGGCAGTGGTTTGCAAACTTTAGTGCGTTGGGAGTCTTCTGGAGAACTTGTTACAAATTCAGACTTTCAAATCCCATTCCCAGTGATTCTAATTCAGATTGATGGTGGGGCCTGGGGATCTGCATTCTAGCAAGCATCCCAGGTAATTCACACTTTGCGAAACACTGCAATAGGTAGGGTCTTTGTGAGTGCTAAGCAGTTTGGGGTCCAAGTGATCAGGATGGTATATAACCAGGGAGGCTTTTTGGAGAAGAGTTTAGAAGAGGGATGGAGGTAGGATGAACATGCCATGGTGATGGCAAACAAGCAGGAGGTGGGAGAAAGGAGACCTGTGCTTAGCACTTCTGACGAGTGCTCCCCTGCTCTCCCCAGCTCCCTGAAGTGCACACCAACAGCTGTGACAACATCTCTCAGTTCTCTGTGGACAGCATCACCAGCCAAGAGAGCAAGGAGCCTGTGTTTATTGCAGCGGGGGATATCCGGTATGGCCAGATTATGTTGCCCCTCATATTTCAGCCCTCTTTCAGGCACTGATTGTCTTTTTGTCCCCTTCTTCTCTGTCTTAATCACCTGTTGTCAGCCTGCGTCTTTTCCTTTTCTCTCCTCATTCCATCCTTGTCCTGAAGCCACCAAACTTGAGGCAGTGAAGGTATAGGTTGAGAAATTACTTGGGCTACTACAGAAGGAAATTAAATTTTAAAAGGACTCCAAAAGGATGAAAGCACCAGAGGAAGGAATTTGAGCAGTGTTTCTCAAAGTGGGGTCTCAAATTGACATATGTCAACATCACGGGTGAGGGAGGAGGCCTTGTGGAAAGTGCAAATTCTGGAGTCAGACCCCGTTGTGAATCAGTGTTGGTAGAGGAATAGAGAGGCCCTGGTAATCTGCATTTTTACATGATTACAAACCACCAGGTTAGCAAAAGGTTTCCTTCCATGAGTCTTTCTTAGTCTGGGTTCCTATCTCTGTGTGCCCAGAATCCAGGCAACAGTACAGGAAATGCCAGCATAGACAGGGACATGAGACTCTGGGGTAGCTCCTCCAAGCAAATGATGTATTTTATTCCTGCTAGACGGCGCCTTTCGGAACAGCTGGCTCACACCCCCACAGCCTTCAAACGAGACCCAGAAGACCCTTCTGCAGTTGCTCTCAAAGAGCCCTGGCAGGAGAAAGTGCGGTGAGTTGGGTGGGGGGTGGTCTGTCTACCCCTCTTGAAGCTTGGAGGCAATTGCAGGTGCTCACCGCACCGTCTTTATCATCCGTTAGCCTCCAGAGAGTCTGTGAGGCTCCCAGGCAATCTGAGTCCTTGTCTTATGGGGCGTTTGCTTTGGATTTTTGGTAGAAGCCATATCTCTGGCCTCGCCCTTTGACACCCTTTTCTTCTCTCTTCACAGGCGGATCAGAGAGGGCTCCCCCTATGGCCATCTCCCCAATTGGCGGCTCCTGTCAGTCATTGTCAAATGTGGGGATGACCTTAGGCAAGAGCTGCTGGCCTTCCAGGTGTTAAAGCAACTGCAGGTAAGAGAAGGGAAAGAGAAAGAAAGGGAACTCAGCCCAACTCCAGCCCACCTGAGGTGACCACATAGGTTGTTCTGCAGGGACCTCTACTGGGGAACAACTTCCTTCCCAGGTCTTAATTGGCAGTAGATTAAACTAAACCTGGTGTTCCCTTCCCCTGGGAGGCACAGCCACAGAAACAGTGGCCTCTTTTGGCCCTTTTGTGAACTGCACCTGCCCTGTTTTCCAAACTCTCCAAACTCTAGTTTGGATCCCTGAACTTCAGGGCATTGGGTTTGTTTAGATCAGAACTTCCCAAATGGTCTGAGGCAGGTGGGTTATAGTGTGCTGAGATAGTGAGCCCCTGAGCCCCCTGGATTGGTCACCTGCAAGCAGTTCTACTTGTTTAATCCAGTTCTTTATACATATTTTCATTTTCTAAAGAAGCTTTCTCTGGACCTCAGTCCTTTATTCTTTGAACTTACAGTAATACCTCCCATTCTCCCTGCTTGTGAAGTGACAATGAGATTTCCTGCTCTCCCTGCCTTTCTTAGACTTTCTACCCACATGATACCTTTTCCCACACACATCGGAGTGTAGTTTCTTGACTTTGTCAGGACTTGGACTTCCTTTCAGAACTTACTGGTCCTCAGTAGGATCAGTGAGTCTTATTCATTTGATGTGATGGCTTAAGAATCCAAGGCTGCCAAGGAGAGGGGTTGGGGAAAAGGGGGAGTTTTAGCCACCTCCTCTAGTTCGGAGGAAAATGAGAGTCCCAATACTTCCATGTCTCCTCACAGTCCATTTGGGAACAGGAGCGAGTACCCCTCTGGATCAAGCCATACAAGATCCTTGTGATTTCGGCTGATAGTGGCATGATTGAACCAGTGGTCAATGCTGTGTCCATCCACCAGGTGAAGAAACAGTCACAGCTCTCCTTGCTCGATTACTTCCTACAGGAGCATGGCAGTTACACCACTGAGGCATTCCTCAGTGCCCAGCGCAATTTTGTGCAAAGTTGCGCTGGCTACTGCTTGGTCTGCTACCTGCTGCAAGTCAAGGACAGGTGGGTGTCTCCTGCTCCTCATCCTAACCTCTCTGTGGTATTCCCTTTATCTCTTTATGTGTAGTTCTCAATTGCTTATTACCACCTTCCATTGCCAAGATGCAATGATGAAACAAACAACATATTTTAAGGAGAGACAGATGTGTTCACGTGACATTAAGCCAAGGAGACAGACTGACCAGCGCTAGGGTAAAAGGGCAAAGAAATGCAGGATTAATGAGACAAGTAAGGGTTCGAGTGAACAAGGTCTTAAAGGACAAGGGAGAATGAAGGCAGAAAAAGCTGTGAGGGAGGTGCGTCCCAGGTAGAGGAAATAATTCAACGTGATGAAGGCTCGGGCTGCACTGCAGGCAGGCGAGTAGTAGGCAGTGACATGAGACAGGTAAATTGAGGCCAGATTAAGAAAGGCCTTCATTGTGAAGCTGAGTAGTTTTATTTTGCAGGCAGAGGAATGACACGATGCAGTCTATTTAGTCAATAAATGCCCTATGGCATGTGCATGAGGGCGGATGTAACTGGGCCTTTAGCAACACAACAAGAGGGAATGGGGTGCTGAGGGTGGCGTCTGAGAACAGGAAGGAGAAGATGGCTATGAGAGACATGGCGGAGATAAAGTTGAAACTCCCAGCCATGGACTCTCCTTACTTCTTATTCCAACATATGATTTCCACAACTTTTTTTTTTTTTTTTTTTGAGACAGAGTCTCATTCTTTTGCCCGGACTAGAGTTTGGTGGCCTCATCATAGCTCACAGCAACCTCAAACTCCTGGGCTCAATCCTCCTGCCTCAGCCTCCCGAGTAGCTGGGACTACAGGCATGCGCCACCATGCCCGGCTAATTTTTTCTATTTTTAGTAGAGATGGGGTCTTGATCTTGCTCAGGCTGGTCTTGAACTCCTGACCTCCAGCGATACGCCCACCTCAGCCTCCCAGAGTGCTAGGATTACAGGCGTGAGCCACCACACCTGGCCCAGAATTTTTTTTTAAGAGCCAGAGTCTCACTCTGTCATCCAGTCTGGAGTACAGGGGCACCGTCATAGCTCACCGTTGCCTCGAACTCCTGGGCTCAAGTGATCATCCTGCCTCAGCCTCCCAGCTAGCTACGACTACAGGTGCGAGCCAGTACACCCAGCCTAAAGTGTCAGGATTTTGAACCTAGGGCCCAGAGAGCCTAGAGCTCAGCACCAGGATTGAACAGATGGGTGGCAGGGAAGCTGGCACTAGTCAGGCCCCAGGGCTTCTCTTTAGAAAACTAATGTGTTTGGAAGATGAGTCCACTTGCTCAAGGCTTCTTGGGCGTGGCTCCGGGGCATGGTCCTCAAATTTGGCTCAGAATAAATCTCTTTAAATTATTAAAAAAGTAATAATAATATGTTTGGAAGATGAGAGTCCATCTTCAAAGAAAGGAGGGCAGGTAGCTGGTAAACATTCATAATAACTCAAAAAAGAATAGATGTAGTCAAGCCATGAATGGAATCAGCCACTGGAATGAAGTGGCAACAATGAATGAGTCCTCAAACTGGAAGCAGGTTTTAAGGTCTCTTTAACTGCTTGAAAATGGGTCCCAAACAGCTTTCTAGTTGGAGCTAACTCCAGTAGTTAGGAAAGGAAAGGAAACTACTCCTCACTAGCATTGGGACCTTGGGCAAGTAAGTTACGTCCCCTTTCAGGCCCTTTGTTTCCTCATCTCTAAGAGGTTGGACTAGGACATCTCTCAGAAACTTTCTGGCTCTTAAGATTGTGCTAAATCTTAAGACTGTTGCTAAATCTTTAGTGTTTTCTCAGAGGGGGAAGGACTCAGATGGACTCAGTTCTCCCTTTGCCCTTCTCTTTTGGCGGGTCAGACCAACCCCAGAGAAGGTGGCCCTCAGACCATGAGCTCTTAGCCTAACAAAGCCTTCATTGACACTGAGGAGGTTGGTTATGCTGAATACGCCAGGCCTCACAAGCGTAGCATGTTAATTGTTCCTTCATCTACTGGCCATTCATGTGGGAATCACAAAGACCTGGGATTTATCTTCCTTTAACTCTTCTACAGCTGCCCTGTAGTAGTGCTATCTCCTGAAATTTTTTACACAAGTGATTTTTTTTTTTTTTTTTGAGACAGGGTCTCGCTTTGTCACCCAGGCTAGAGTTCGGTGGCCTCATCATAGCTCACAGCAACCTCAAACTCCTGGGCTCAAGCGATCCTCCTGCCTCAGCCTCCTTGAGTAGCTGGGACTACAGGCGTGTGCCATGACGCCCGGCTAATTTTTCTACTTTTTTAGAGACAGGGTCTCACTCTTGCTCATGTTGGTCTCAAACTCCTGAGCTCAAACAATCCTCCTGCTACGGCCTCCCAAAGTGCTGAGATTACAGGCGTGAGCCACCACACCTGGCCTACGCAAGCGATTTAAAACTTACCCGCTGAAGCCCGCACACTATTTTACATTTCAGCTCCACTTGCCTCTACTTGCCTCTGTTGCTCCCTTCTGGTGCTGCTTCTGCTCTGCAGCAGGCTGATAGGAATTACAAATAAAACACTGGTAAATAGGTTCGGAATGGAGGCATCCCTCTGAGCAAAGGGCTTGCGTTCCTTTCCTTGCTTCTGGATTCTCTACTTCATTGGGATCCCTCTGGGTGCTGTAAGTGCAACTTCTGGGAAATTGGAATAATCCTAAGCTATTCTTATTAAATGGTTAATAATAGTAATTCTAGACCCCACAGCCTTTGTTAGCAGTTTACTTTTCGGACTTCCTTTCCTTCCACTGCTAGCTTTAGTTCCTAGGAGACTGGACCCAGAGTTATAGGCAGCAGGACACATGGCAGGAGACTCCCTGTGGTGTCATGCGGCCAGTGTATTGTGGCTTCAGCTTCCAGCCTGTCAGACTGACTACTGCCTCTTCCTCTGCTCTCCTTCCCCTCCTCAGACACAATGGGAACATCCTTTTGGACGCAGAAGGCCACATCATCCACATCGACTTTGGCTTCATCCTGTCCAGCTCGCCCCGAAACCTGGGCTTTGAGACGTCAGCCTTTAAGCTGACCACAGAGTTTGTGGATGTGAGTCAGGAGGGAGAGGTGCCTCTGGGGTCACTGTGTTCTTTCTCTCATGAGAGGGGAAGCTGACGGCTCCCCACAAATTAGGGTGAAGCAGGATTTCCTGGGAGCTTCCTGCCTGATTAGGGAGTAGGGAAACAACGGAGTTTGGCATGATTGCCCCAAGAGAGGAAGGGGGGTGTTCTGGTAGGCCTGTTAGTCCGCTTGTGCACACAACTCTCCCCTCCCCTCCCAGGTGATGGGTGGCCTGGATGGTGACATGTTCAACTACTATAAGATGCTCATGCTGCAAGGGCTGATCGCCGCTCGAAAACACATGGACAAGGTGGTGCAGATCGTGGAGATCATGCAGCAAGGTGGGGCTGGGAGAGGCCAGGTGTGCACAGTGCTTCAGGATTCCCACTTAGGTTGGGGCCCCGGAGCATAGAACTTCTGGAAAATTGATTCCACCTTAAGACGTGGGTTGGGGGAGCCGGTTCCCAGAGGGTTTCCAGCTCTGATCCAGTGCCTTGTTTCTCCTGCAGGACTTTCCTCCCGACCCTGGCAGAGCTAGGTCCGGGGGGCGGGGGAAGGGGCAGCAGAAACTGCCTCCTAGGCATCCTCAGGGAGAGAACAGTCCCATTTACAGCCTCCTGGTCCCTCTCACCTCCCTAGCCCTTGTCCAACTCTAAGTTTTTCAGTCTCCTCCTTCCATTTGTCCTCCCTGTTCCACCGTGACCTCTGATTGCCCTGTCCTTGGCCACCCTTCCCTTTCCCACTACTCACCCCTCCTGCTCTGAACTGAGAAGTACTTCCTCTGTCTCTCATCTTTATCCTCCATTTTGCTGTTTCCTCATTGCCTGACCATCTACAGTCTTTGGGCCCAGGACCCCCTCCTGTCCTCATCCCCCTCCCCAAGGCCCCAGGTGTACACCAGGTCTGAGCTGCCAGTCTCCTCCTCCTCCCCATCCCTGCCCCTACCCCACAGGTTGTCGTCGTTGCTCAGGAGCATCCCCGTCTGGCCCCGTGATGACGGTGGCCCAGGTCATCTGTGAGTGTCAGACGTAGCATAGGCAGAGGCCTGCAACCAGATAAGTGCCCAGCTCAGGACCCATTCCCAAGAGCCTCTTCCCAGCCTGCCCTCTGGGTTCTAAGATTCTGCCCCCTTACCCCTTACCCCTTACTTGGGGAGATGTGTTGGTCCTCTTCCCCCTCCACCCATATGCCCTCACCTACAGAGGGGCTGAAGAGCCTGGGATGATGAGCGGCTCGAGTCAGGCCTTGTGCCATTTCCTTCTTTCCGCCCAGGCAGAACTGCGTCCACGCTGTCAGGGATCTCTGAGGTGGGAGGGAAGGGCCACTCCGGATACTGCTGGCTCTGTATTTGCTGTAGCTGTTGCTACTGCCCGCCTCCTGTCCATCCATGACCCTCAACCCCCCCTGCTTCCCCAGGTTCTCAGCTTCCTTGCTTCCATGGCTCCAGCACCATTCGCAACCTCAAAGAGAGGTTCCACATGAGCATGACCGAGGAGCAGCTCCAGCTGCTGGTGGAGCAGATGGTGGACGGCAGCATGCGGTCCATCACCACCAAACTCTATGACGGCTTCCAGTACCTCACCAACGGCATCATGTGATACCCTCCTTCTCAGGCCCAGGGGCGGTGGGGGATCCAGGGGACCCTCCCGGAGGGGCCCTTCTCTGAGAAACCCCAAACCAGGAAACCACCTACCCAACCATCCACACAAGGGAAACGGAAGGCAAGAAATACAAAGGATCATGTGGTAACTGCGAGAGCTTGCCGGGGGTGGGAGAGCCAGCTATGGGGTCCAGACTTGCTGGAGCTCCCCTGCCCTCAGGCTCTGTGTCAGTATTGCCACCCGACAGACTCCAGGACTCACTGCCCTCCAGACAGAGGTGATGAATGTGAGGGACGCCAGGGCCTGCCTTCTCGCCAGGATCTGAGAGGTTCTCCAAGGCCATCCTCTTCGTCTGTTCTGGGTCCCAGGGCGGTGGGAGGGTAGGTCCTTGGCACTGAGGACTCAATCCTGTGGTTGGCCTTTGGCCAGGCTGCTGCCCAACTCTACCCCTCCCAGGAACTGGCCCCAAGCCCAGGTTCCCCGATAGGTGGGCTCTGAACTTGCTGAGGTTCCCCACCTCAGGGGCGAGGAAGGGAATTACCACAACCCCTCCCATGTATTGAGGGTACTGGCCTAGCTGTGGGGAATTCCTTACCCTGATCCCTTCCCCACACCCAGGGAAATAGCTCTCAATTTTTTATTTTTAATTTTTGTTCGAAATAAAGTACTTAGTTAGCCATCTGTGTCATTTCCAAATTGGCTTTTGTGGCGGTAGGGGAAGGGCGGGGATGGGTGATGAGGAGTAAGCAGACACCTCGGTGTCCAAGGTGAAGGCACCACACAGAAAGGGGAGGAGGGAGACTCCCTCTTCCCCGCCTGCCCGCTCAACACCACTTCTCCCCTGAGAAGAAGTTTCGACTCTTGCTCCCTCCCAAGTCCACATCATCCAAGTCACATAAAAAGAGAGGCCTGAGTAGGGGTTAAACCACGAGCAGTTTTAATGGTCTGGTTTTCTCCCTCCTATTTCCCCCACTGTTAGTATTATTACTACAAGAATAAAGGATTCCTGAGAGCCTGTCCCCTCCTCTCCCTCGGCCCCCCTTGACAGGACTCACCCCCACTAACCCCGCCCCTGAATTTCTGGGGGGAAAAAAAAAAAGAAGTGAAAGGCACTGCAGGGGTGGGGGGCTTGAGTGCCAGGGAGTTGGGGGTGGGGGGCGTCATGGCAGGGCCTGGCCCAGAGGAGGAAAATTCCAGTCTGTGCCTGAAGGAATTGCGGAGGGGTGTCCACGAGCCTCCCATCAGTCCTTCCCCGTGCCTGTCTGGCAGGCACATGAAAGTCCATCCTCCCACCCCCAGTCCCATACTGGGGGTTCTGCAGCAGGAGCATAATTAGTGTTGGGCTCAGAAAGGAGAAACGGAGGCCCACTCTACTAGGGCCCAAGGGCCTAACCCAAAGGAAGGCTGCAAATAACTATTAATATAATCCTCAAAAGCTTTTTCTTCAGGGCTGGGGAGAGAGCATTTGAAAAAAATATGAATGCTAATGAAACTTCCCAGCCCACGGACCAGGCAGCAGCAGGGAAAACTGGGCTTCCGGGGAAGAGGGGGGCTGGTCAGTCCCGGGCTTGAGGCCTAGTTGTCCCCACTGGCCCCCTGCCGAGCCCTGATGAACGCCATGCCATGCGTGCGGAAATGGGTCTTGAGGTTGAGAGGGCTGTCGCAGCTCTTGCCACAGACCTTGCAGGTCAGGGGGCCTGCAGAAGCAGGCAAGGGTGAGTCTCCACCATCTGGGTCAGACCTTGGCAGAGGGGGGGCATCTTCCTCCCCATCGCCCAGCCCCAGGGCACCGGCTCTACCCACACCCCGTCTCTTCTTGTGGCTGATGAAACGGTGCCGGCTCAGGGAGCCAGGGGAGGCAAAGCACAAGCCACAGTCGAGGCACTGCTGGGCACCACCACCCACCCGCAACCCCACGGCAAGGCTCTGTTCCACCGGTCCACTGCTTCGGTAGCGCAGAGGGCCGTGGCCTCCCAAGCCGGGTCCTCCTCTGGGGGACTTGGCCGGCGGTGTTGTGCTGTCAGGCTCCTCACTGCAAGAGTCGGAAGACTGGCGGCGTTTCCGACCTGGCCCCTGGAGGAGAGTGGCAGAAACCAGGCCTCACCATCATCCCTAATCCAGTCCCTGGCACCCCACCCCCCTAATTCCTGAGGCCAGGGTCGATAGCCAGCACTTTCCCACTTTCATGGTCCTAACACAGCAGTCTGGGCATAGGCACCTACCTGGGCTCTGGCACCAGGACCACGAGCCAGGGCATTCCCCCGGCCAGGGGACTGGGGCCCAAGCTGCAAGCCATGCCGGACCTGGACGTGCTTCTCCAGGATCAGGCGGCTGCTGAAGGTGCGTTTTCCCTCTGTGCAGTACCTGCAAGGGGGAGGGTGGGCAGGATGGCACCAGGGACAGCCCCAAGGCTGAGGCTCCTGAGAGGAGGGGGCCACCAGAGCAGAGGGAGACCTCAACCCTCAGTCCTCTTAGACAAGACACAGGTGAGAAGGTTCTGTGGGGTACTGGGAAGTCACCTGCCAGGAAGGGGCTGGGGGCAGGGGTTACCTGCATGGGTAAACTCGCTTGATTCCCTCGTGATTGACTCTGACGTGGCGCCTCAGGCTGGGGGCAGAGCAGAAGGAGCGCTCGCACAGGCGACAGGGAAACTTTTTCACTGACTAGGAGGACAGGGATAGGAAATATCAGAGACCCCATCCCCGCTGTCACACGGACCAGTCCCAACACTGCCCTCCAGCCCATCTCACTCCCCTTGCGGCCCACTCACCTTGCCATGCTCCTTCTTCATGTGAGCCACATACTCATCACGCTCGGGGAACCAGGAGTGACAAAGGCCACAGGTCCAGCCGCCGCCACCGCTGCTGCCACCGCCACCGCCACCACTGCCACCACCACCGCTGCCACCACCCCCACCCTTGATGCCTTTGCTCCCTACTTCCCGCCGGGGCCGTTTGGTGGGGCGGGGACGCTCGGGGGAGCTGGGTAGTCCCTCCTCTTCTGAAGATGAAGATGATTCCTCAGTAGCAGGGGCTGCCCCACCGCGAGACACAGCCAGCTCCTCAGGCTCAGTCTTGGGGGTCAGAAGGGCACCCCCGGCTCCTTTCCCAGCAGGCTCCTCCCCCACGCGCCCAGACTGATGGGTGTTCTGTGAGAGGGAGACAAGGGGGAGGGCTGCTATGGGGGAGGGCCTGGCTGCTGAGGTTCGTGACCCCAGCCCCAGGCCAACACAACTAAGCACCCGTCCCCCATCCCTTTGTCCTGTACCTTGAGATGTTCCAGCATGGTCCTTTTCTGGGCAAAGAGCAGAGGACAAGACGGGCACTTAAAGACACTGACACGCTGGGGCAGCAGGTGCTGGTCGAAGTGCGAGGTGAGGAGGGGTTTGTGCGTGTAGACTGTATCACACATGGCGCACTTGTAGATCATCCTGCGGCGGTGGAAGGACAGCGTGGACGTCAGGCGGGGTGAGCCGGCCCCCTGTCCTCCAGCCCACCCCCTTCTCCTCCCATCCTGCCCAGGTCTCACTTGGCCTGCTGCGTGAGGAAGCTAGGATGCTGGCTGTAGAGGTGGGCATGGGCGCTGGGTGCAGACTTGAAGGCCATGGGGCAGATGGGGCACTTGTGGAAAACCTCGCAGTGCGACGCCTGGATGTGGGACTTGACAGAGTTCATACCCCCAAACACCACTGCACAGCTGGGGCACCTTGGGGAGGAAGTGGGAGGCCCTATGGTTAGGTGGGGGGCATCTCCATGCCCACCCCCACCCCACTTATTCTGAGGGGCTGGGTGTGCTCCAAGGAAACGAGCAATGGAACACGAACAAGGCGGGGCGAGAGGGAGCCGCAGAGGCCCAGTTCCCCAAGGGAGGCCTGGCCGGGCAGAGCTGGAGCTCCAGAGGCAGCCCTGCTTCCCCCCATCTCCTTGACGAACGACGAGAAGGCAGGATATGATACCTCAGGGCTGAGTCTGCCAACACGACAGGGCTGAGGAATGCAGCAGGAGAGATGGGGGATCTCCCCAAGAGGCCCTCTGAAAGGCGGGTGCCAGGAGACAGGAGACCCTAAAACAGCATGGAAGGAGGGGTATGAGGCACCTGTATCCTACACGGCGAGAGAAATGCAGACAGGCCTCCCGGAGATGGGTCTGAAAATTGGCTTGTAGGAAGTTGCCCCCACACTCGGGACAGACGTGCGGGGGTCGACTCTTATGCATGCGCTGGTGGGCGCTGAAGCTGCAACCATTGGGGAGCATCATGGGGCAGGTTGGGCACACCTGTCAATGGGTTAAACAAGGCAAATTGGTGAGGAGTGGCCTGGCCCCCTTACTTCTCCTAACCAAGCCCCCAACACCTTCCTAGATCCTATCCCCACAGCATCGGGCTGTCCCCGCCCCAGATAAGAGCTGTGAAAGGCAACTCACAGTGCTAGTGGTCCCGGGGGCAGGGGGTCCGAGCTGCTGGAAGTGGGCTGCCATGCCAGCCTTGTCCCGGCACTGCTCCTTGCACTCCAGGCAGCGAAAGCACGTGTAAGCAGAGGTGGCGGGGGCAGCAGGAGGCTCTGCTGAGAGTGGCAGAATAGGGGCCTCAGCAGCAATTGTTATAATGGTAGAGGTGATGGCCCCCTCACCCTTGCCTAAGGCAGGCAAGACCAGAGGTCCAGGGACAGGTGGGACAGCCACAGGTAGCAAGGGAGTGATGTCCGGCTGCCCCACCATCTGGTCAAGGGCCACAGGCCTCATGACCAAATGTGAGCACTGCATGATGAGACCCTTGTCCTTGTGCTCGCGGGCGTGCAGGAGCAGACTGCATTTGTTGAAGAAGACCAGGCGGCGGGCACAGTGGTTGCAGGTGACCTCGATGCGCATGCTCCGGCGGTCATAGTGCCGTGCCAGACTCTTCTCCAGTGAGAAGGCGTCCCCACACTCGAGGCAGCGGTAGCCAGTTGGAGGCAGGGCCAACCCAGCCTCAGCCGGTGGGCTCAGGTTTGGCCTGTAGGCAGGCAGCAGGCTCTTGCTGTTGAGGACCTTGTTGAAGGCCTCCACCAGGCTGGACTGGGTCCGTGAGATCACCGTGCCAGCCCCTGAACCTGGTCCAGTGGCCGTCTTTGAAGGCTGCACCATCACCACCGAGGCACCATTTACCTTCTGCCCCGCTGTCCCCAGCCCTGCCCGCCCCTCAACCTTGGACAGGGCTTGGGGCACCAGGCTCAGCACATTCTTAGCAATTGTCTTAGGACTGGTGGTGGTCCCCCCAGGCAGAACCACAGCTTTGCGGGCCACGCTGGCTGCCATCAGCATGGCAGTACTGGCATTCTGGATGGTGGCCACAGGCAGCACAGTACCCTTCAGCCTCGTACCATCACCCAACTGTACGCTCACCACCTTTGGACCTTCGGGGGTTGGTGCTGCAGGGGACAGCTTCAGGAGGCTAGCCTCAGCCAGGAAGGCCCCCTCAGCCAAGGGGGCAGGGGGATCAGGGTCTGAGGGGACCCGGGTTACAGTCCTTGTGATACTCCCGCAGGACGTCTTAATGGTCTTGATCCGCACTTTAAGAGGCCTAGAGGAGCTGGAGGAGGCAGGGGAGTCATTGCTGTCCTCGTCTGCAGCCTCGGCTCCACTAGAAGGACTATGGGGACTTCCCTGGGGAGACTTGTCCACCGGCCCCTCATCATCTTCTTCCTTCAGGGGCTGACAACTAGGTACTTCGGGGGAGGCAGGAGGGCTCTGATGCCCTGGAGACTGCTTGAAGAAGGGCACTCCAGCAACCCGAGGAGGCGAGGTGCTGGCAGGGATGTTCGTGGCTTCAGGGCTAGAGCCTGAGGCTCCCCGGGCTAGACCCTGGGGCTGAGGGGGACTACAGCTGCCCTGCTTCAAGGCCCCCAGCGGTGGGGAAGAACCAGATGACAGCAGGCTTGGGCCATTCTCTGGGGCCAGCTCAAAAGGAGAGGGGAAAGGGGGAGGGGTCATGGCCCCTTCCTCAGGAGGGGAGGGTGGAGAGGGAGGCAGGGGATCTGGGTGCTCCCCTGGCTCAGGCCCAAAATGCACAAAGAGGTCCAAGGGAGCTTTGCCTTCCATGGCTTTTTCTTTCCAGGTACCCTCAGTGGAAGGAGCTGGAGAGTGAGGGGTTCCAGGGAGGGATGGCTCAGGGCCCCCAAAACCATTTTGCATTGGATGAGGCTCCACAGACCCCTCCTGAGTCAACCCCACAGCCTGGGCCCCGTCCCCTTCTGAACCCTCAGCCAGGGCCTCAGACTGCTCGGGACACACAGTGTTCTTGACAATGACACTGACTGTGGAAATGTCTGGCTGCGGCAGGCCATGGTCAGAATCCTGGGCTGGAACCCCAGGGTCATCCCTAGCAGAGGCTGCTTCTGGGTCTCCAGATTCGCCTCCCACGCTGGGTTCTGGCTTCCCTGGGCCTCCTGGCCCCTCACTTTCTTCTGGCTCAGAGTGGATGGCTTCATTCGCATCAATGTCAGGGATGTCAAAGGCAGCAAGGAGGTCATCGAAATCAGGGGTCTTCATGTCCCCCATAGCGGCAGGTCCCAGACCTGATGAAAACAGGAAGGGGGAGAAACTGAGATGTCTGGAAGAGAGCCCTGGACTTCCTCCCTCAGGATCTCCATACCTATCCTCTCTCAGAGCTCGTACACATTCCAACTTGTGTACCCCTCCACCATAGCAGGAACCCTAGAGAGCTGCCGGAGGTGCCGCTTGGCCAAATCCTAAAATCGGAAGAGAAGTAGCATGCACATACCAGGGCAGGCTCCAAAATTCAGACAAAGCAGAGGAAAAGAGACTTCTTAGAAATACAGAGAAGGGGCCGGGCGCGGTGGCTCAC
>NW_012151840.1:6096513-6117927 GCF_000956105.1 Propithecus coquereli
CTGAGGCAGGAGGATCGCCTGAGCCCAGGAGTTTGAGGTTGCTGTGAGCTAGGCTGACGCCACGGCACTCTAGCCCGGGCAACACAGTGAGACTCCGTCTCAAAAAAAAGAAAAAAAAGAAATACAGAGAAAGGCTGGGCATAGTGGCTCACATCTGTAATCTCGGCACTTTAGGAGGCCAAGGAGGGAGGACTGCTCAAGGCCAGGAGTTCGAGATCAGCCTGGGCAACATAGCAAGATCCTGTCTCTACAAAAAAATCCAAACACTTAGCTGGACGTGGTGATGTGCACCTATGGTCCCAGTCACTTGGGAGGCTGAGGCAGGAGGACCGCTGGAGCCCAGGAGCTGGAGGCTACAGTGAGCTATGATTGCATCACTGCACTCCAGCCTGGGCAACAGAGTGAGACCGTGTCTCTAAAAAGATATAAAATAAAATAAAGAAAAAATACAGAGAAAGGTAAAAGAGGCAGAAGAAGCTCAGTGAGCATCTTGGTTGAAGTCAGTTCATCCCCTCCTGTGCCCAGCAAAGAACTAATCAATTGATACTACTATTAAGAAGGAGGACATGGCCGGGCGCGGTGGCTCACGCCTGTAATCCTAGTTCTCTGGGAGGCCGAGGCGGGCGGATTGTTTGAGCTCAGGAGTTCGAAACCAGCCTGAGCAAGAGCGAGACCCTGTCTCTACTAAAATTAGAAAGAAATTAATTGGACAACTAAAAATATATAGAAAAAACTAGCCGGGCATGGTGGCACATGCCTGTAGTCCCAGCTACTCGGGAGGCTGAGGCAGGAGGATCGCTTAAGCCCAGGAGTCTGAGGTTGCTGTGAGCTAGGATGACGCCACTGCACTCTAGCCTGGGCAACAGAGTGAGACTCTGTCTCAAAAAAAAAAAAAAAAAAGAAGGAGGACATACATGATGCTGCTCTAAGTTTAAAGGCTCGTTCACATCAGCATAGAACAATTCCTATTCTTCATGGAGCTTCTGGGGTCCACAGAGATCTGAAAGACCACATGCACAAAGGGGCAGTGACTTAAGCCAAGACTTAAGAAATGATTCTGGGTCAGCTTGACCACAGGCCTGCCATAGCAGCAAGTTACTTTGGTGCCTTCCTTTGGCTGTCTGAAAAAGGGGCAAGTGATCTATATATCATAGGGTTATTCTGAGCATGACATGAAACTGTAAATGTAAAAGTCAGACCCAGAATAAGACTGATCATTCCAGCTGGGCCAAACAAGGACACTTCAAGTCAAAGAGGAGCTGGGAAGGAATAAGCACTGGGAATCTGGGGCTGGGGTCAGAGATAAGAGTCAAGGGTCACATAAGGTCAAGTCTGGAGCACTTGGCGCCATCACTTGCACCTGGAGATCTAGCTTGGTCAGCAGGGAGAAATGGACTCAGTAAAATCACCCAAGAGATCTAGATGGAAAGAATAAGATACAGGAACAGAAAGAGACAAAGAGAAGAGAGACAGAGGGGAAAACGGTGACGGCAGCCTGGTCACAAGGGCCCCAGCCTAGGCCTCTCCTGTCACAAACACCTGCTGCTTGCTCACTACCTTCCCTAGCGGCCCGCCCTCCCCATCTTGCTCTCTCAGGGCTAAAACCCCCAGGGTACAAGCTTATCCAGCACAGCTGCCACAATAGGGACAAGCCAGGCTCCTCACCTCAGTCTACCCCCCGACTCAAACTCCTTGCCCTCGCAATCTTCCTTTGGCAACAGTAGGCCAGAAGTCTCAACCAACCCCAACCTCGCCCAGCGCAAAAAAAAAATTGCACAAGACTTATGTGGCACTAAATCAACAAGGAGGCCAGCTCGGAGTGTGTGGGGGACCCAGGTCTGTCCCCTACCAGTTTCTCTCCCCATAAGTGTTTCTCTTCTCAAAGAGCAACTAAAGAAGTCTCTATCCTTACACATTCCCTGCCCAGGATGCAAGCCATTTCCTAGGGCAAATTCTCTCACCTCTTTCCAGCCTTCGGACTGTAACTGGAGACAGTCCCAGCAGGTGGCAGCTGGCATTGTTGGGGACCAAGGTGGGGGTGGGGGGAAAGGGTGCCAACTAGAAGAAGAAAGTAGGAGTCCTCCCCTCACCTCACCCCTTCATTTAATTCTGCAGACTCTGTGCTTAAACAAAGCCCTTCATGCCTTGTCCCAGCCCTGATGAATCCACAGGGCCATCCTCAGTCTGGCTCCCTCCCGGACCAAACAGGCCCGAGCGACCTTCCACTCAGGCCTCAGGAGAGTGGGCTGGTAAAGCTCAGGCCAGGGGGGACTACAAGAAAACACCTGCGAACTCGCCTCCCCCAACCACCTCCCCCTCTGGCATCCAAGTGACTTAGAAGTCATCCAATTACCACCCACCCAGAGCAGACAGTTGACTAAGCAGGGACCTCAAGGCCAAGGAGACTCCCCCACCCCACACCTAGGCCTTTCTGCCACTGTTGCACCCTGTCCCTAGGGCTCCCATCTCCCCCGCCCTCTTTTCCCTCTGTTCTTCCCCAAAAGCCAAAGGAAGGGGCTGTACAGGAAGAGGGTGAACAGAATCAGGTAGGGTGGGGGCTCCACTGCTCTCTGCCCAGGCCCAAGGCCTGCTGCGCAGAGCAGGGCGAAGGGCCCGCGATTAGGTTGCGGCCAAGCTGGGCAGCGGGTGGAATTAAGTCCCTGCCATCTGCCATGGGCCGGCGCGGGGAGCAGGTCTGGGGTTGCGATCAGGGGGCGGGGTGTACTTAAGAGAAGCTAGAGGGGAAACTGAGGCGCGCGGCGCTTCTCTTGCTCCCACCGGCGTGCGAAGTGAAGACCGAGCCTCAGCCAGGCCAGGCCCTTTGGGAGCTGCTGCGCAGCACCCTGGGGCCCAGGACTGCACAGGAAGGGAGGACGCACGAAAAGAGGGGGAGTGGGAAGAGGGCGGTCTCAGCATGACTCTCAGCTCTCCAGCCCGCGTCCGTTCCAACTCGGACCTCGTCCCCTCCCCTCTGTGCGCAGTGCAGCCTGCTCCCGGCGCGGACTCCCGGAGTCTCTAGAGACAGAGGAGTGATCGGAAAGCGCGCGGCGGGCCCAGGGCGCGAACCCGAGTACTGCTCGGGCCCGGACGCTGACCCGCGCCCAGTCGGGGTGCAGGCTCAGCTCCGGCCTGGTCCAGTTCCCCCGCCCCCACCCCCGGACACGGACACCATTTTAGGTCGCGACATCCCGCAGCCTCCAGTCCCCGGGCCGCACTTCGGGCGCCTCTTGGGCTGGGGGCGCCAGGACTTGGGATCCCCGACTCTCGTTCTAGGTTTACTCGGCTAAGGGCTGTGCTTTCAACAGGCTTGGAGTTTCGCCCACCCACCCTAAGGGATGGAGGCGGCGTCTGGGCCTTCCTAGAAGCCGCCCCAGGGGGCGGCGCGGAAAGGGGGTAGTTGACCAAGTGGGGGAGGGGCGGGGGTATTTACCCGCCCCCCCAGGGGGCGGGGCCAAGGGCGGGTATTTACCCCAGGCACACTTACTTGTTCTGCTCCTCTGGCGGGCCGAGACCCGGCGGTCTCTACCCGGCTCCAGCCGCCACCGCCGCCGCCGCCGCCGCCCTCCCGACGGCCGCCGCTACTTCCTGCTTCTCTCCGGTTCAGCCTCCCCCCTCCCTCAGCTCCCTCCGCGCTCCGGGCCTGGACTGCCCGCTTTCACACTCGCCATTGGCCCGCACCCGCGTCGTTCAGCGTTGCGCCCCTCCCACCCCCGCGCGGGGTTGGCCTTAAGTACTGCCGCTCGGTACTGGCCCCGCACGGTCCTCTTATCCTCATTGGGCACGGGGCCTAGGCCCCCTGAAGATACCGCTCCTCATTGGCTGCGCCGAGGTCCACCTGCCCCATCTGCACATCTCAGAAACGATTGGCCTCCGTCCCTGTCGCTTAGAGAGAAGCCAGCCTGACTCCGGGCTTTCCTACTGGAAGGGAGACTGTACCAGGTGCGTCTCCGCCCCCTCACTCCCTATTGGCGCTGGAAGCTTGAGGCTGCTGTTCACTTATGCAAATATAAGGAACTCAGCCCCTGCGTGGTGAGCACTTGGAGCAGAACTTCATCGAGTCGGAACCCGGAAGTGTCGATCCATTTGTTCTTTTTGAAACTAAACCCCAGTGTCAATGATGCCGGGCAGAAATCACAGAATGGGACGCCACCCCAAACATTACGTCATCCGGTTGACTATTTCCTCGCAGTCTTCCCACTGTCTAAATTGTCATATAATCTGCATGGATGGGGTCCTTGCGCGGGCCAGCTCCTGGGCGATGGAGTCACCCATAGCCCCTCCCTCTGCGGGAGGGCTCGGAAAAAGCATAGGATTCGGAGTTTGGAAGGAACCGGGACCTTAACGCTGGGAAGGGCTTGCGGACCGGAAGTGGGGGACAGGTGACGTTAGGAGTGCTGGCGTGGCTTGGCCCATTTCCAAAGGGATCTTAAAGCGGCAACGAATAGGCTTCCTGAGCATGGGAGGGAGGGGCCCCAGATCCGTTTCCCATTTGAGAGCTCGCCTTTCCCCGCCCCCAGCACAGGTAGGGGGGTGGGGTCGAGGCCGAGTTTTCCCGCGCTTTGTCGCCCCACCCCCTGGAGGCGGGGGAAAGGGAGGAGTTGCTCGGAAAATGAATAACTTTGATGCTCTAATCAGCATTCTACTTGCAGAATTCATCTGCATGGCCGGTGTGCCACCTTGTGCACACTGGAGCCCGCCCGGACGCCTCCGCAGCCTACGGCACAGGCAGCCGCTCACGAGCGGCGTCGTTTTTAAAGGTGGTTTTGTTAACCCCCTGGTCCCAGAACACTAGACCCAGGCTCTTAGGTGCGCCCTGAGAATTTTCGTGCTGCATCCAAGTGTGAAGGAGAGCTTCTGGGTGGGAATTTTGGGGCCACCACTTACCATATGGCGGCATCGGGCAAGTCGCTCAACCTCCCGGAACCTGTTTTCTCATGGGTAAAATGGGGATTATAACATCCACCCGACAAGATTAATTTTGTGAGGATTGAAAGAGTTTAGAATGTGAAAGTGTTTTGTAAAATAATTGGCAAATGACATTAGTGCGCCCTCCTCCCCCCAGCCTCCCCCTCCCGCCTTGCTCCGGCTCCCAGCGCTCTTCCTCCTCCGAACAACCCGTTTAGAATCCCGAGCTGGATGGAAGCGCCCGGCACGCCATTCCCACCTCCTACCCCAGGTCCCTGTTTGGAATAACAAAGCTACTCGTATACGCGTATTATGTGCGGGGTTTATTAGAACTTTATGTATATGAACTCAGTCAATCCTTGCCACAACCGTGGAGGGAGGTACTATTATTTCTTAGTCTTTTTGTTTGTTTTGGTTTTTTTTTTGAGACAGAGTCTCGCTCCATCGCCCCAGCTAGAGTGCTGTGGCTTCATCATAGCTCTCTGCAACCTCCCACTCCTGGGCTCAAGCGATCCTCCTGCCTCAGTCTCCCAAGTTAGCTGGGACTACAGCCGCGTGTCACCACGCCCGGGCTAATTTTTCTACTTTTGTAGAGATGCGGGGGCGTGTCACTCTCACTCAGTCTGGTCTGGAACTCCTGACCTCGAGCGATCCTCCCGCCTCGACCTCCCAGAGTGTTAGGATTCCTGGCGTGAGCCACTGCGCCCAGCCGGGAGGTACTATTATTATATCTCTGTTTTACTGAAGAAAAAATCGAGGCACAAACAGATTAAGTCAGGTGACTCATCCAAAGTCAGAGACAGTGGAGTTGAAATTCTAGAAGTCCAGAAAGCTAAACACTATACAAATTCCCTGGCCAGGAGGGTCCTGGATAGAATAGCTTGTTCTTCCATCACCATTCATTTAAGAAAAGTTTAAATCAACCAACATTTCTTGAACACCATGTGTGAGTCAAGCACTGTTCAGGCGCTGGGGATACAGCAGTGAACAAAGCAGACGAGATTCCCCGTCAGGAAACATACGTTCCTGAGGCGAAGACAAACAACTGTTAGAATGAGAGCTGCCAAGGAAAAAAACAAAGCAGAGCTAGCAAGCCGTGAAAAGACAGGGAGGAATCCTCGATGTGTGTGACTAAGTGAAAGAAGCCCATCTGAAAAGGGTGCATACTGTATGATTCCATTCTGGAAAAGGCAGAACTATGGAGACGTGGAAAGACCAGAGGTTGCGGAGGGTTCAGGTGGAGGGAGAGAGAGAGGAATAGGTGGAGCACAGGGGACTTTTAGGGCACTGAGACTATTCTGTGTGATACTGTGATAATGGATACATTACATTATACAACTGTCAAAAGCCATGGAATGTACAACACAGAGTGAACCTTAATGTAAACTGTAGGCTTTAGTTAATAATAATGTATCCAAGCGTTACAGCTCTTTTAGAAGTTGTCTAGCAGGTTTTCTGGTCCTCAGTGGAAGACTCCTCCTCCCCACAATTTTTTATGAAAAATTTAAAGAAAAATAAATAATGTATCCATATTGGTTGATCAGTGGTAACAAAAATGTACCACAGCAATGTAAGATGCTAATAATAGGGGAAACTGGAGGGGGAGAATACATGGGAACTCTTTACTTCCTGCTTGATTTTTCTGCAAACCTGAAAATGCTCCAAGAAATAAAGTGTATTAATTTTAAAAACAAAACCCCCCAAATTTTTAAAAATATAAAGTGGGGAGGAAGACAGGAAGTATGGAAAGGTTGTAATTTTAGATATGGTGGACAATAATTTTAGTTAAGTGACAATTAAATAAGGGCCAGAAGGAGGTGAAGGAGTGAGCCGTGCAAATCTCTGGGACAAGAACATTCGGGAAGAATGAACAAGTACAAGGCGTGAGTGTGTTTCAGAGAGGTAAGGGGGTGAGGAGTGAGTCAGGTCCCAGTGTGCTTTGGAGGCTATTGAGAGGTCTTCGGCATTTCCTCAGAATGGGATTGGAAGCTATCAAAAAGAGACAGATGTCATGGTAGCCTGACTTACCTTTTAAAAGAGTTGGAAGTAGGGTATGAGAGAAAGAAAGACACTCAAAAGTGTGGGGCCTGAGGAAGTAGAAGCATGATGTTGCCACTTCCTGAGCTGGGAAGACTACAAAGAGAAGCAGGTTTCAGGCATTGGGTCGGTAGCTCAATTTCAGTCACGTTGAATTATTACCCATCCAAGTGGAGATACAAATCTGGGTGTCATCGGCTTATAGATAGTATTTAAAACCCAGGTCATATGCAGAAGATCACCAAGGGAGTGTGTAAGGATCAAAAGGAGAAAAAGTCCAAGCATTAGCCATGGGAAACTCCAAAATTTAAAGGTCAAGGAGATGAGAGGAACCAGCAAAGGAGAAAGAATAGCAAAGACATGAAGGAGGGAACCAAGAGACTGTTGTGACCTTGAAGCCAAATAAAGAGTTTGGAGGAGGAGGAGGAAAGAGTGGTAAACGGTCAGATTCTACTAAAATATCAAGTAGGATGAAGCCTGAGAATTGACCAATGGATTAAAGCAAAATGAAGGTCATTGGTGATTGCAATAAGGCAGATTTGGTGGATTGGAAGGGACAAAGGCTTGCATGGAATGGGTTCAAAACAATAGAGGAGGAAAAAAGAAAAAGGAGACAGTGACTATTGACAATTCTTTAAAAGGAGTGAAAGACAGAAACGGGGTGGTAACTGGAGAGACAAGAGTAATCAAGAAAGAACTATTTTAGGATGAAGAAATTGTGGTGTTGGTACACTGGTGGGAAAGACCCTGTAGAGAGAAAAAACTGCTATTGCAACAGAGAGATAAACAAAAGTTCCTGAAGCTATGTCTTAAAAATGTGAGCAATGGGGTCTAATTCACAAAAAGAGGGGTTACCTTACATAGAGGTAGGGACAGTTCACGCATAATAACCAGAGAGAAGGCAGAGTGCGTGCACATGTGGCGAGGGAGCTGTGGAGTGTCTCTCTTGTTACCTCTGTTGTCTCAATGGTATAAGAGGCAGGATCATCCTCTAGGAGTGAGGATGATGGAGGAGCTAGGAGTTTGAGGAGAGAAAAGGTAGGAAATAGACACTCAGGAGAGAGGAATGCATGAAGGAGAAGAGACAGAGGAACTGAGAGGCCGGCGGCTGGAAGCCTCCTTGACATGGATATTGACATCATCAGGAATTAGGACAGGAATAGTATAGGAGAGAATGACAGTGGGGGGAGGCAGGAGATGGCTACAACAAGCAGAGGTGGTGGATGCTATAAACAGAAGGCATGTGCTTACGTGTGTCTGCGTGGGCATTTCTAGCTCTCCAAAGGTTCCTCTTACCCTTTCCCAGGCAATTACCACTATTCTGCTTCTATCACTATTGATTTACTGCTCTTGCACTTCAAATAAATGGAATCATACAGTACATAATTTTTGTATATCCAACTTCTTTCTTCCAACATCTCGTTTGTGAAATCTAATTATGTTGTAGTAATAGCTTGGTTTTTTTATTGCTATTTAATATTTAATTTTATGAATAAACCAAAATTTATTTTATTTATTTATTTTTTCTAAAAGACTAGTCAAGTGCAGTAGTGAGGAGGGGGGAAAGTAGCAGAACAAGGAGTTCAATCTGTAACTGACTATGAACAATCAAGTGAGGTAACTCGCTACCTTCGGACCAGCCAATAAACCACAATTTATACATTCTGCTGTTGATGGACATTTCAGTTGTGTACAGTTTGGGGCTGTTATGAATAAAACTGCTATGAACATTTTTGTACCTGTATTTTTTTAATTATTTTTATTATTTTTAGAGATAGAGTCTCACAATGTTATTCAGGCTGGACTTGAACTCCTGGACTCAAGCAATCCTCACGTCTAGCCTACTGAGTAGCTGGGATGATAGGCACATGCCACTGTGACCTGCTTTTTGTACCTGGATTTTAATGGAGAGATGCACCTATTTTTCTTGGGTATATAGCTGAGTCATAGGGTATGTGTATTTTTTGCTTTAGTCTCAATAGATTTTGCCAGTTTCCAAAAGTATTCCAGTTTATACTTTTACCAGCAACGTATGGGTGTCTAGATGCCTTATAGTATCCATACTTGTACTTGGTATGGTCAGTCCTTTTAGTTTTAGGTATTCTAGTAGATATGTTTTGGTGTTTCACTGTGGTTTTAATTTGTATTTCCCTGATGAAAAATTATGTTGAGCATCTTTTCATTATTCTTATTGGCCATTTGTATCTCCTCTTTTGTAAAGTGCTTTTTCAAGTCTTTTGCCCATGATTTTATTAGTTTTTTTCTTATTGATTTGTGCTGGGATTTTTTGTTGTTGTTGTTGTTTTCTTTCTTTTTTGAGACAGGATTTCACTCTCTCACCTGGGCTAGAGGGCAACGGCGTCATCCTAGCTCACAGCAACCTCAAACTCCTGGGCTGAAGTGATCCTCCTGCCTCAGCCTCCCGAGTAGCTGGGACTACAGGTGCGTGCCACCATGCCCGGCTAATTTTTCTATTTTTTGTAGAGACGGGGGTCTCACTTGTGCTCAAGCTGGTCTTGAACTCATGGCCTCAAGCAATGCTCTGGCCTCGACCTCCCAAAATGCTAGGATTACAGGCATGAGCCACCTCGCCTGGCCTGTGCTGGTTTTATGTATATATACACTCTGAATGCAAGTCCTGTTCAAGTATGTTAGCTGCAGGTATTTCCTTCCAGCCTGTGGCTTGCCTTCCCACTCTCTTAGCGCTGCTTTACTGATGAATGTAAGTCCTTACTTTTTTTAAATTGAGGTGAAATTCATGTAACATAAAATTAATATTTTAAAGTGAACAATTGAGTGGCATTTAGCACATTCATAATGTGTATAGGCTCCACATCTTTCTAGTTCCAAAACATCTTCATCACTCCAAAAGGAAACCCTGCATCCGTTTAGCAATTGCCCCCCAGCCCCTGGCAACCACCACTATGTGTTCTACCTCTACGGATTTTCCATCTGGATATTTCTTTTTTTTTTTTTTTTGAGACAGAGTCTCACTCTATTACCGAGGCTAGAGTGCCATGGCATCAGCCCAGCTCACAGCAACCTCAAACTCCTGGGCTCAAGAGATCCTCCTGCCTCAGCCTCCAGAGTATCTGGGACTACAGGCATGCACCACCATGCCCAGCTAATTTTTTATATATGTATATTTTTAGTTGTCCAGCTAATTTCTTTCTATTTTTTTAGTAGAGACGGGGTCTCGCTCTTGCTCAGGCTGGTCTCAAACTCCTGAGCTCAAACAATCCACCCGCCTCGGCCTCCCAGAGTGCTAGGATTACAGGCATGAGCCACCGCGCCCGGCCTCCATCTGGATATTTCATATAAACTCAGTCACTCAGTATTTGATCCCTTGTGTCTGGCTTCTTTCACTTACATACAAGTGTTTTCAAAGTTCATCCAAGAACCTCTTAATTTTTTTTAGAACCTCCTAATTTTAATAAAGTCCAATAAAACAATCTTTCTTTTATGGTTGGTGCTTTTTGTGTCCTGTTTAAGGTCGAGAAGTTGTTTTCCATTTGCCTTTGTTCTGTAAGGGTTATTTGTTTTATCTTTAACATTTGGGTTTATGATTTATCCTGAATTAACATTTGCATATTGTGTGAGGTTAGGGATCAAAGTTCATTTTCTCTCCATGGGGATAGTCACCATTTATTGAAAAGACCATTCTTTCCCCACTGATCTGTGGTGGGGTAGTGCTGTGTTCTTGAGCTGGTTGGTTCCAGCGGTAACCTCCTGACACCCTCCCAACTTCCTGATCATAGCAAGGACAGCAGCCTCCCTGACAGACTGGTTCTGCCATGTTCTGAGAATCATTCCTGGAGCCCAGACCAGAGCCCCCTCTGCAGCCCTTCTAATGGCTTCAGAAGCACTGAAATCAATAACTTAAATTCCTTTTTACTTAAAATACCTGGACTGGATTTTGTCTTGTGCACTGAAGCCTGACCAATCAAACCCTGACAGCTGTGCATACAACTGTGTACAACTCATCTGGCCTGTCCCCAGTGCTGTTTGTGGCATAGATTGTTGCCTGGAGCTTAAGTTTCTTATTTCCCTAACAGGTGCCTTGTTGGAAGGTAGGTGGGATTATGGTGACAAAGAAGGGAAGAGGTTGCCTGTGGTTTGTTTTAGATAAACCTGCCACCTGAGGGAAAAGTGAGCCTCAGAGAGCACTATTACGAGTCTGCAGAGTCCGGCCTCAGGGCCCCTCAGCCTCCTCCTCCCCACTACACCCCCATCCAGGGAGACTCACTCTTCAGAACTGGAAATCCCCACAGCCCTGACCCCAGCATTCCCTCCTCAGTCCACACCCTCTCCCTGGGGGACCTCACCCACAAACGTCTCTCACCTTGGCCTAACAACGTTGCTTGGGTGTCACTTGCTCAGATCTCCTACCTGAGCTCCATGTGCCATCCATAAATGCTACAGACACTTCCCAGCTCCACCATGAGAGCAAAATTCACTGCTTTCTACCAAACATTCTCTTGTTCCTGAACTTTCGTCTCAGGGAAAGTCACCACCACCAACCCACATGCACAAACCCGGTGTCGTCTTTTACCCATCCCTCTCCCTTATCGCCCATGATGACCGATCAGTCCCAAGGCCTGTCGATTCTACCTCCAAAACCCAACCCCAGGCCCAAGATTGCAACCCTTGTTCCAGCCACCATCATATCTGGTCTGGCTGTTGGCAACAGATTCCTCACCCTTGTTCCACCCCAACTGAGATTTTTTTTCCTATAAAACACAATTAATTATATTTAGATGCTTTGAACCCTTAATTCTCTCCAAACATCTGCATGATCAAGGCCAAACTACTTGGCATGTCACACCAAACACTCTATTTGGCCTCATACCCTCCCTGCCGGCACCCTGTACAGACTGCATGGCAGGTCCCTAAACACGCCACACTATTTGATACCTTTGCACTACAGTTCTGCCAACCATCGGTTCACTCTCCTTTCCTTGTCTGCCTGGCACACTCTTCTCCTTTCAAAGCTGTACCAGCTCTCTGTTGCGTACGTAACTCTGCTACTGCACCTGTCATGATGATATGATTCATGTTCAGCTATTTGTCTTGTCCCACTAGACTGTGGCATTCCTAAGGCCAGTCTCATCCATCTTTGTACCACCTGAAGCTACTTCAGAGCCTGGCCCAGAGTAGACACAAAATAAATGTTTGTTAAATGAGTGAGTGTATAAAGTGAATAAATAAATAAATACGAAACTGAGCAAGTAGTTTAATCTCTCCACACATCAGTTTTCTCATTTGGAAAATGGGACTAACACCTACCCTGCCTGCCCGCCTCCCAGAACTGTAAGAACTACCAAGATAATGGACATGACTGCTTTGTAACCTGAAAAGAAATGAACCTTGCAGTTTATTTCTGTGTAGCGGACGGAGGTCCTTAGGAACCATACTCTTCCACTTTCTAGGACAAAGACCACAAACTATGGGCCCATGGGCTGAGCATGGACTACATATGTATTTTTAATGTTAAGATCATTCTTGCCCGGGCATGGTGGCTCATGCCTGTTGTAATCCCAGCACTTTGGGAGGCCGAGGCAGGAGGATCGCTTGAGGTCAGGAGTTTGAGACCAGCCTGAACAAGAGTGAGAGCCCCATCTCTACTAAAAATAGAAAGAAATTAGGCAGGCAACTAAAAAAAAATAGAAAAATTTAGCCAGGTGTGGTGGTGCATGGCTGTAGTCCCAACTGATAGGGAGACTGAGGCAGGAGCATCGGTTGAGCCCAGGATTTGAGGTTGCCGTGAACTAGGCTGACGCCACAGCACTCTAGCCCAGGCAACAGAGCAAGACTCCGTCTCAAAAAAAAAATCATTCTTTCCCAGCAATATAGGAAATGGAATATCACTGAAATCCCACCTGGTACCAGAGTGCCTTAATTTGCTAGATAAAATATTTTAAATATCTTTTCTTCAGATTTTAAATATTTTGATATTCTGAAAATTCTCAAACACATACTAAAGTAAACAAGAAAGCATAATAGGCTCAGCGCGGTAGCTCACGCCTGTAATCCTAGCACTTTGGGAGGATGAGACCGGAGGATAGCTTGAGGTCAAGAGGTGAAGTCCTGAGCAAGAGCAAGACCTAACCTCTATAAAAAATAGAAAAATTAGCCAGGCATGGTGGCTGGCACCTGTAGTCCCAGCTATTTGGGAGGCTGAGGCAGGAGGATTACTGGAGCCCAGGAGTTTGAGGTTGCTGTGAGCTAGGCTGATACCATGACACTCTAGCCCTGGCAACAGAGTGAGACTCTGTCTCAAAAAAACAAAAAAAAATTATAATAATGCCAGATACCTCTAGAGGGGGATGATAGAAGTGGGGTGAAAAGTAGAATTATTTGAAAATCTGTTTAGGGAGGGTGGTATTTTCCTTTCCAGCCCATGCAGCTCTGTGACTGCCCCTCCTCCACCTAGGCAGAAAACTTGAGGTTTATGCGCCAGAGAAGGCAGAAATATTATTCTAAAAACAGGAGGACTAAAAGAACATTTACATCCTAAATTCTGAGAACCTCAGCATTTTCCCCCAACTCAGTACCCAGACCACTAGCAATCAGAGCTATACTCTCCAAGTAGGCGATTGGAATATGTTTGCTTTGGAGAATCTGACCCAAAGATAAAGACCTCGAAGTTTCCCCAAGGAAAAGACCTGGCCAGATCATCCTAGAGAAAATCTTTCAGTTAACAGCTCCCCACCAGGGTTCAAAGATGCATTGTCTCCCATACACTCTGAGAAATAAACTTATATATTGATGGAGAAAGTAAAATTCTGCCCTGCCATTTGTCAACCTGGAATAACAAACACGGATAGCGCCAGCTGCAAAGTTAACAGGAAGCAAAATTTCTCCTAAGGTATGCAGCAGTAAAGTGCAGAGCGACCCCCTTCTGTGACTACTCCTTTCTTACTCACTGAGAAATTTTGTTCTCTAAAACCATAGACTGTAAGAAACATTGCTGTTTGAAACCATATCAGTGAGAATGGGTATTGCACTTTCGCCTGAGGATGTGCCAGTTGCCTTGAATCAGAGAAGCAGCCTTGACTCACAACCCAGGTGCAGAGCTTCAGCTGAGGGGTTTCTGGACACAGTATTCTATCAATGTTTACTTTGCAGTCTAGACCCGATATTAACTGTTTACAAAGATCCCTATTCACTATGAGCCTGTGAGAACAGCAGTCCCCAACCTTTTTGGCACCGGGGACTGGTTTCGTGGAAGACAATTCTTCCACGGTTGGGGTGGAAGGGATGGCTTCGGGATGATTCAAGCACATTACATTTATTGTGCACTTTATTTCTATTACTATTACATTGTAATATATGATGAAATAATTATACAACTCACCATTACGCAGAATCAGTGGGAGCCCTCAGCTGGTTTTCCTGCAACTAGATGGTCCTATCTGGGGGTGATGGCCGACGGTGACACCCGGAGTGTGTTGCTTATGTCCAGTCTACTCCATGATCTCGTTTTGGTTGCTGTCACTGCAGAAAGCCCTGCTTCGCAAAGACAGGATGTTGGAAATGGAAGCAGGCTGTTCAGTGCTTTTGTGGCAATCTCATATTCTGCCCTGAATGTAACCCAGAACATATGGAGATTTGAAGTGATCTCAAACATACTTTTAAGGCCACTGTCCTTTGTGATCTCAAACAGTTGATCTTCTTCTAGCACGGACAAAGTCGATTCACCTGGCTTATTCAAAAATGGGTCGCAGATCCATTCCTTCCCATTTTGGGGGTCTCTTGTGGTTGGGAAGTGATGCTCAAACTCTTTTGAAAGCTGAGGTAGGTGATCGTGCACCATGTGGGAGAAAGAAAGCCCTGGCTCAGTCTCTTTCAAAATCTCTGCTAATGTTTGAAACATGTCAGAAATCCCGGTGTTGCCCACATAATTCTAGTTTGGCTTTGAGTGCGGCCACTTTATCTGCTGACTTGAACAGAGTGTTCATTCTCCCCTGAAGTGACAGATCGAGTTGCTTGAGCAGGTTGAATATGTCACACAAGTAAGCAAGTTTTGTGACCCATTCTGTGTCACTGAAATGTGCTACCAGTAGTGACTGTTTTCTAAAAGAAATCTCTGGAGCAGCTCTTGTAACTCAAAAATTCTGGCCAGGGATCTACCTTTAGAAGCTATCTCACTTTTGTGTGTAAGAGAAGACGTGTGTGCTCTGCGTCCATGTCCTCACAGGGCTGTGTGAGCAGATGTGAGTTAAGGGCATGTACTTTAGTGTGGTTGATAATTTTAATCACATCCTGCAAAACGTTGTTTAGTTGAGGTGACATTTTTCGGCTAGCCAGCGTTTCTCTATGGATGACACAGTGCGTAGACTCACATTCAGAAGCGACCTCCTTGACTGGAGTAGTGAAACCAGAAAGCCGTCCAGTCACGGCAGCTGCTGTGTCTGTGCGTATACTGACACAAAATGACCAATTCAGTTTTCCTGATACGTAATCATTCAAATATTTGAATAGTTCTGCAGCTGTGGTGTTGGTTGGCAACAAAAGTGCACATAACATATCCTCATGCACATCCTCCTGAAAATATATCTCACAAAAAGAAGCTTTGTTGTCAATATTGGTAGACTTGTCAACCTGGATTGCATACCATGGTGACTCGTAATCCTCTCTAACAATTGTTCCTCAGTATCCTGTGCTGTTTCATCAATGCATCTAGTTATGGCGCTAGCCAAAAGAGGAACATGTGCCACCTTTTGAACTGCAGCCTCTTCTAAAAGTTCATGGCAAATGTCCTTAGCAGCAGGCAGGACCAACTCTTCCCCAATAGTAAAGGGCTTCTTAGCTTTGGCGATGCGGTAGCCACTAAGCATGATGCTCTCAGTGCAGACACAGTGGACGAAGTGGTGGCCTTCAATAATTGCTTCTGTTCTTCGTGTTCATGTTTTTTTCTTTTGAAAAACTCCAAAGGCTTGTCTTTTAATGCGGGGTACTTGGTCTCCATGCGGCGAAGCAGTTTTGAAGGTCATGGCTTTGTTGGGTCGCCAGTGGCCACATATTACACAAAGTGGGCTTGGAGAATGTGAATCACCCGTTGCAATGAACCCGTAATTGAAGTAGGACTCTTGGTATTATTTTTTTAATTCAGCTTTCATTTTGTTGGCAGTCTTAGAGTCTTCAGCTGTCTCATCATTGGGTCTCTCTCCCTTTTCAAAGAAGCTCTCCAGTGACGTTTACTTTTTACTCATTTTTGCTAGGGTTAGCTTGTGGGCTTACCAAAACTGTGACTGAGACAAGCGTGCAGTGAGGGAAAGAGGCATGGATGGAAGTGGTAAATAGAATAATGGGCGGGCCACGCGAGCTGATATAAGTGTTGGATTTGGACTTAAATCCTGCCACCAGATGCAGCTGTACAATTGAAGTACATCAACTCACTTGCCACTATAAAGCCTGCCACCAGATGCGGCTTAATTGTCACTTGCCACTCAGCAACAGGGTTTTGATATGAGTCTGCAAGCAGTTGATTTATTATGGGCTCTGTGCAATCAAACCTCTCTGCTAATGATAATGGGTATTCGCAGCTGCTCCCCAGTGCTAGCATCGCCGCCTCCGCTCCACCTCGGATCATCGGGCATTAGATTCTCGTAAGGAATGTGCAACCTAGATCCCTCGCATGCACAGTTTATAGTAGGGTTCGAGCTCCTATGAGAATCTAATGCCACTGCTGATCCTACAGGAAGTGGAACGCAGGTGGTGCTGCGAGCAACGGGAGGCGGCTATAAACACAAAGCTTCACTTGCTTGCCTCACTGCTCACCTCCTGCTGTGCAGCCCAGGTCCTAACAGGCCACAGACTGGTACCAATCCATGGCCCGGGGTGGCGGACCACGGTATTAGAACACTGCTTCATTCACCTAAGCTCCCCCTTGCAAATCCTATAGTGTACCTATCTCTTCCTTTGTTTGGCAAGATGCCTTTCAGTACCTTTGGTGTGTGATATTCACTGTAACAAGCCAATAAACCCATCATGGTAGTTGGCGGATGGGCTAGGATAACCCCCTTGAAGAAAACTGGAGGCTTTGGTTTAGCAAAGCAAAAGAGTAAATCAAGAATGAAGTCTATAAATATATAGAACTATTATCTATCCATAATAATTTTTTTTTAAGGCAGGGTTTCGTTCTGTTGCCCAGGCTGGAGCACATGTGCTGGCTCCTTCATGCTGCTTTTAGCAAAGTCCTGCATAAGACACATCAATCAGGCTCAAGCTAGTCAGTAAACATAAAGAAATGGAGAGTTTGGGGTTTGGCAGAAGTTGGCAGCCGCCAAAATGGGTCGGTGCTTGTGTGAGTCGTTGAGGGTTTTTTATTCACTATTCTTCCCTGGACTAACTGTATGTGGAACTTTATGTGTGTGTTTGATCATTGTCCTTTGGGGAATCAGACTGCTGCTATCGAGAAAGAAAAAGTCAACGTCAACTAGCAAAAATGGGAAAAATGAAATGGTGATTGCATGTTTTCATCCATACTGCAGTGCTGGTGGAGGCGGAGAAAGAGTTTTATGGTGCGCCTTAAGAGCCCTGCAGAAAAAGTAGGGGAAGCCAGAAGCAGTTTATGTTGTTTATACCCGTGACGTTAACTTCAGGGGTCAACAGATACTAGAAGGTGCTTTCAGAAGATTTAACATCAGATTAACTCTCCCAGTGCAGTTTGTTTTCTTAAGGAAATGCTACCCTGTGGAAGATTCACTCTATCCTCACTTCACACTGCTGGGCCAAAGTCTAGGATGCACATTTCTTGGCTGGGAAGCTCTGGCGCAGTGTGCTCCTGACGTTTACAACGATCCAATGGGATCCGCTTTCACACTTCCTCTCTTAAGTACACAGGGGGCTGCCGAGTTGAAAGCCATGTTCGTTATCCCACTATCAGCACTGACATGCTCTCTGCGGTGAAGAATCAAAATGTTGGATTTAATGATGCAGGTTTCATTACCAGGAATCCGTTACTCAGCAAAGTAAACTCATCTACTACTATTTATTTGCTTTTATTTATGGACTTGTTGGTTCTTGCAGTGATGTGGTCATGATCAATTCTTCTTGGACACTAAACCATATTCTCTCACTGTGGAAGGCTGGGAGTCGCACTAACGTTGTTTATCCACCTTGTGATATGCAGACATTTCTGGACGTTCCCTTACATGAGAAAAAGATGACTCCAGGACATTTACTGGTTTCTGTTGGCCAATTTAGCTTTGAAAAGAATCATCCTTTGCAGATCAGGGCCTTTGCTAAATTGCCGAATAAGAAGGTGGCTGAGTCGTGTCCTCCTAAACTTGTCCTCTTTGCAGGTTGTCGTAACAAAGAAGATGAACTCAGGGTAAACCAACTGGGAAGGCCATCCGAGGACTGAGGAGTTCAAGATGTGGAATTTAAAATAAACACACGGGGTGAGGCATGGTGGCTCATGCCTGTCATCCTAGCACTCTGGGAGGCAGAGGCGGGAAGATCGTTTGAGCTCAGGAGTTCGAGACCAGCATGAGCAAGAGCGAGACCCCGTCTCTACTAAAATAGAAAGAAATTGGCTGGACAACTAAAAATATATAGAAAGAATTAGCCAGGCATGGTGGTGCATACCTGTAGTCCCAGCTACTTGGGACGCTGAGGCAGGAGGATCGCTTGAGCCCAGGAGTCTGAGGTTGCTGTGAGCTAGGATGACGCCACGGCACTCTAGCCCGGGCAACAGAATGAGACTCTGTCTCAAAAAAAAAGAAAGAAAGAAAAACATAAAATAAACATTCCATTTGATGAATTAAAGGATTACTCGTCTGAAGCAACGATTGGCCTGCATGCCATGCAGAGTGAGCGTTTGGGGGTTGGAATTGGGGAGTGTATGGCAGCTGGCACAGTCATCCTCGCACACAATTCAGGGGGCCCGAAGCTTGACATTGCTGTTGCTCGTGAAGGAGACGTAACTGGATTTCTGGCTGAGAGTGAAGAAGGCTGTGCTCATATTCTTTCTATGTCTGCAGAAAAGAGACTCCAAATCCGAAAAAATGCTTGCGCATCTGTAAGCAGATTCTTCGATCAGGAGTTTGAAGTGACATTCTTATCATCTGTGGAAAAGTTATTTAAATAATGTGATATATGTACAAAATAAAGGTATTTCATATTAAAAAAGAAGTGGAAATAACACTCTAGTAAGGAATGTACTTAGGGGCCCGCACACAAAAAAATCAGGAATAGAAAAGTCGGCCGAGGGTCTCATTACATGGAGACTGCTGGCTTGAAAAAACAACTGCTTCTCTAACCTGCTGGAGAAGTTAAGAATGGTAGCTCCTTCACAGTAGCTAAATAGCAGGAGATAGCACTGTGGCCCCAAACCTTTTCTTTTTTTTTTTCTTTTTTCTTTTTCTCATGACCTATCCCCAAACCTTTTCCAAGCACCTTCTGTTAAGAGTTCTGCGACTGACAGTAGTGCAAGACTACCAGCAAAGATCAGATTAACGGTGTTGTCTTCCACTTCAAGCTACCATTAATCAGAGAGCTGGGGGGATGGTCACAGAGGCCAATAATCAAAATATAAGAGTTTTTAGGTTTAATATGATATGTAAGATCTTTGGCTACAGTAACTCATGCTTAATAATTGACTGGAAGCCTACTAATTATTTCAGGAACCACATTACCAAAACAAACTAATAAAAAACCCACACCTGGCCCACAATAGCCTATGACTAATGTCTTGGATACCAAATGCATCCCTCTAGAAGTGGCTGCCAAAGCTGTGCAGCCTTTAAGGAGAGTGTTAACCACCTGAGCCTCCTCAGCCTCCTCAGATGCGCCATGAGTGATAAGGGACAAAGAACAACCTCTCTGAGGGCAGAGCCAGGGCCATGGAGAACAGGGGAGATGATCCCAGGGGGCAGATCCAGGGGAAGCCAGATAGACTAACCAAGCAACTTCCTTCTCTGTCAGCGCATGTCATCCTTGTTCTCCCAGATTTGATACACATTGTTGTTCTGGTGATCTAATGCTGTGTAACACATCACTCTTGTAGCTAAGAGTGGCCATGTGACAAAATTCTGGCCAATGAAGTGCAAACAAAAGTTGTTGGGAAGACTTCCAAGAAAGTTTTTAAGGACAAAAGGCTGATACGGATTCTTTCCTGCCCTTTCCCCATTCCTTCTGATTCCTGGATGGAATGCAGATGTGATAGCTGGAGCTCCAACAGTCACTTTGGACCATGAGGTAATCTTGAGAATGAAAACCACAGGCTAAGGATGAGGAAGAGAAAGATAGAAGGAGCCTGGGCCCCAATGATGATGGATGATGATGAAGCGGCTATGAACTACCTACCACCTATGGAAATTTTTTTACATGAGAGAAAAATAAAACTTGAATCTAATTTAAGCCACTGTTATTTTGGTCTCCATTATTAGCAGCCAAATGCATTTCCTACCTTAGGCAGTAGGCCTTCCTCACTGATTGTCCATGGGAGTAGGAATCCTTCGGTTTTGCTCATCATTTTTATCTTCTGCAAGCCCCATATAATCTGGCACAGAGTAGGTACACAGTGAAGACTGTTGAATGAATCCTAGCACTTTAGGTCATAGCTGGTTTATTGAGCTGTCTGAACACAATAAGGTACAAAGAGCAACAGGCCTTTTTTGCCTTCCCTGACAACCACTGCCTTCAGCTCTGCTCTGTCAGCAGCCTTCCCCACCCCTGGAATACATTTCTCAAGTAGGCCTGTAGCTCTCTGGTAATTTTCTTGGATTACAAGTCTTGAACAGTGCATTTTGAAGCTTCAATCTATTATCCTATTCCAAGCTTCCCCTCCCCCAGCACAGCTGAACCCGCAGCACAGAGACCTGCACTGGCAAAGTGGGGTGAGCCTGTTCTTTGCTCTTCTCTCATCCTCCCTCTGCCTCCTCTCTCTGGCTTCTCCAGGGCTGGAATGGTGGGAGAAAGGAAAGGAGTCAAGTATTACATGGCTGGGGCTCTTAGAGCCTTCTACGAGACAGGTACTTACAGGTACTTAAATGGCTTTCTCTTGGGGGTCCTTAGGAGACTCCCAGGGACTCTACACTGCCCAGTTCTCTGGTGTTTGCAGTGCACTCCCCAGCTGACCTCTTGCATTGTACCCTAAGCTTCTGCTCCATAGCATCTTACCACTGGGGCCTTTTTGCCCTGCAGGTACCCCTCTTGGGCAGGGTTCCACCCAGATCACTCAGGCTTGGATACTTTCCATGCTGTCCTCTTGGTCCCTGGGAAACTCTCACCTTCACCAAGCCAGAGGCAGGAGTGCAGACTACCCCAGCACTACCATCCCGGTCTGGGCCCAGCCAATCTCCGCCATGTCCCATTCCCCACGCTGTCAGCAGACACTTGTTCCTATGTTTATATACATCTCCCAAATACCAGTAAATTCACGTCAAGCTCTTCCAGAACTCTCGGTGCTTTGCTTCTGCTCTTTGACAACACTGGGACAATAATTCTGCCACCCAGAAAACA
>NW_012151840.1:6120402-6121709 GCF_000956105.1 Propithecus coquereli
TATGTGAATTTGACCCAAAAAGGGAAATAATGCTAAAAAACAAAGAGCTAATTGTCCAGTTCAGGAAGTTAGAAGCACAACAGAGTATAAACCTAAAGAAAATGGAGGAATATAATAGAATTACAGGCTGACATTTATTTTCCCTCAAGATTTTAGCTACAACTCTGTGTTTTTGTATCTGGCATTGCTGTCTAGAAGCCTGCTGTCAGCCTGACTTCTTTTCTTTCTTTCTTTGGTAGACGATCTATTTTTTCTTGCACTCTGATGTGTGCAGGTGGGGTGGGGAGGGAGGGTGAACTGAGAAAATGTGAAGGAGGTAAAAGGGGCAGAACTTCAACACTACTTGATAGTGAGGATGGAAGAGAGAAAAACCAAACATGAGTCATCCCGTCAGGAAAAACCAAAAACAAAACAAGGAACAGGTATGGGGGAAAGAAGATGAGACCGGCTTTGGGCTGGGGTGCTGCAGGCCATCTCGTGAAGATTCCCGTGTCTGTGTCCGGATGGATCCACGGGCTTGAAATGCTGGAAGGGGAGCCGGGTGGAAGCCACAGAGGCATGAGTCGTTGGCATTAGATGCGACAGGACAGATGTTGGAGACCTGGAGGGTGAGAAGCTGGGGATGTCGAGAGCAAGAGGGTGCAGAGTGAGGAGGAAGAAAGCTCAGGCCGGCATCCCCAAGGAAAACTAACGCTTCAAGAAAGAGCAGAGATATATGCAACTACATATGCAACTATTATATATCCATGGAAGAAGAAAGAAAGAAAGAAAGAAAGAGAGAAAGAGAGAGAGAGAGAAGGAAAGAGAGAAAGGGAGAGAGAAAGAGAGGGAGAGAAAAGGAAAGAGAAAGAAAGGAAAGAAAGAAAAAGAAAGAAAGAAGGAAGGAAGGAAGGAAGGAAGGAAAAGAAGAAAAGAAGAGAAAAGAAAAAAGAAAAGAAGAAAAAGAAAAAAAAAGAAGAAAAGGAGAGAAAAGAAAAGAAGAAAAGAAAAAAGAGAAGCCTGAAAAGAAAGCTGAAACAGAGGGGTCAAAGGTGGCTGGGAGGGAATGACCGAAAGAGTGCTGCTGGCACAGAAGCCAGAAGTGCGTCCCCAGAAGGTGACAGCATGCAGTGCTGTGGAGAGGACAAGTCAGGTAAGGGTTTAGTAAGGAGGTCACAGTGACCTTGGCCAGAGCGGTTTCCCCAGGGAGGCAGGGGGTGGAGGGAGAGCTACTGTGCAGGGTTGAGGGCTGAGTGGAAGGTGAGGAGGTGGAGCTGGGAGAGCAGAATGTTCTGGAGTAGCTGGAGTGTGAAAAGGGAGGGGGCTAA
>NW_012151840.1:6121759-6122924 GCF_000956105.1 Propithecus coquereli
AGAGACAGGATCTTGCTTTGTTGTCCAGGGCAGTCCTCGCACCTCAGCCTCTCAAGTAGCTAGGACTACATGTGCATGCCACCACACTAGATAACTTATTTTTGTAGAGACAAGGTCTTACTATGTTGCCCAGACTGGTCTCAAAGTCCTGGCCTCAATGATCCTCCCACCTCGGCCTCCTAAAGCGCTGGGATTACAGGCGTGAGCCGCACATCCAGCCTATCTCTATGATTTTTCACTCCCAAGTCAAATTTGTAATCTCAGGTAGGCTTTCGGTGGTGACAGAGGCTGTCATTGAGGGAGCAGTTGTGCTCTTTGGCCTGGCCAGTAAAGTCTTTCTTTCTCTACAATGTGGAGGAGAGTCTTCCTTTCTCTACAATGTGCACTTCTTCTCTCCTTGAATACTCAGTTCAAACTCCAAGACAACAGGAAAAATCTCTCAACCACCTTTAACTTTCCCAAGCACCGTAGGAGTTCAAGGAGTGAGGTAACTAACTGAAGTAAGTGGGGAGCTTCTGGTTAAATGTGGTGACCTGAGCATACATATTTACCCCTGCTTCCCCCAGAAACCACATTAAAATGAGAGTAAAGAAGTAAAAAAGCACAAAAGCACAAGGACACAGAGAGAAGACTCATGCAAATGAGAGGTGTACTCAGAAAAATGGAAAGCCACATGTGTGAGGTAATGGACTTTAACTTGAGGATTTCCCATTCGCCCCAGGATGTGGGCAATGCAGATCCAAAAACGGACAAAATTATCAGAGTCTTAGAACCCATAACAACTCAAAAACCTAAAAGGCCTTAGTCCTCTGAAAGCAGGGGGAGGAGGATTGGAAAATTCCCTTTTGGGGATAATAACTGGCTCAGGAGGAAAAGCTTACAGGATCTCAAAGGCTGGTCCCCCCTCAGCACCCCTAGGGAGGCCCAGCAGCTGACAGTCTCTCCACCTCCAGGGTTTCCAGTCAGCTCTTCGGGGGTCTCTTGTCACTAGGGACAGGCAGCTAAGGCGCATCAGAGAGGGGAAAACAGCTTCAAACATAGAAGACAGAAGCCAAAAGAAAAAGAGCCCGGAGGGTAGCAGAAAGTGAAGGGACCAGAAGAAAATGCCCCTAAAATTGCAATTAAAATCCTCAGAGATGATATTACAGCCATGATATAAGAACAA
>NW_012151840.1:6126694-6127886 GCF_000956105.1 Propithecus coquereli
GAGCATTTCCGTTTCAATAAATAATCCATAATATTTTGTTTTTATTATTAAGGAAATAGATGTTTACTGTAAAATAAACAATATTCAAAGAGTAAAATATAAAATCTTAAAGTAGGGCTATTTGTATATCAGACTTGCTGCGTACACACTGCGAGGAAGGCGCCAGCAGGGCAGACTAGGACAGAAGAGGCTGGGGAGAGAGGGCCGGATGGATGGAGGGAAGGGGAGCCAGAGCTTCCGGCCTCCCGGCCTTGCCTCGCTCTGTAAAGAAGTCAGGTCTCCTGCTGGGAGTGGTGGGGGGGGGAAGGGGGTGCGTGGAGGAAGGTAGGAAGCAGCTGCTACAGGGAACTGATCTGCAGGGCTGACCAGGGGCACTGAGGGCTGCTGAGCAGTGGGAAACTTCTGTTCAGTGGTGGCTCAACTTTCAGTAAGACAGGCCTGGATTTCTGTCCTGGTTCTGCCCCCTAATTAGCCAAAAAGTCCTTGGCCAAATTACCTAATCTCTCTGAACCTTAGAAGTCCAGATGCAAAAGTTGAAAAGGTAGATGGTTGAGGACCAAACCATGCTTGGGATTTAGCTAGGTTTGAAGTAAAATTATTGGCAAGATGGTGGTTAAAATGAGAGATTATGAGGTCTTTGCTCATTAGAAATGGAAGCAGAGGAAGGAAGAGGCTAATAGTGAAAGAAAATAAGGGGTGAGTTCAAAGAAGTGAAGTTATTTTTACATGTTTTGCTGTACTACAAAAGACATTTTGCATTTTGAAAGTCATAAAACCAAAACCAAAATAATTTGCATTTCTATCCCGCAGAAAAAAATATGACGTTTCCACTTACATCTTGTCAGTTCTTGCATTAAGCTGGCAAATGATAGGTATTGCTTTGTGACCTACAGTATAATTCAATGTTTAAGAGCATGGATTTGCTCATGCCTGTAATCCTAGCGCTTTGCAAGGCCAAGGTAGGAGGATTGCTTGAGCCCAGGAGTTCAAGACCCACACAAATATTGTTGTTCACTTTTGGTAATTCAATACATTTCACATAATTCAATAAATTACATGAGATATCCAACATTTTGTTATAGAATAGGCTTTCTGTTAGATGATTTTGCCCAATTGTAGGCTAATGTAAGTGTTCTGAGCAATGTTTAAAATAGGCTAGGCTGAGCTATGATGTTTGGTAGCTCAGGTATAC
>NW_012151840.1:6131141-6133947 GCF_000956105.1 Propithecus coquereli
TAGTTGTCCAGATAATTTCTTTCTATTTTTAGTGGAGACGGGGTCTCGCTCTTGCTCAGGCTGGTCTCGAACTCCTGACCTTGAGCGATCCACCCGCCTCGGCCTCCCAGGGTGCTAGGATTACAGGCGTGAGCCACCGCGCCCGGCCCAGTACTGTTTTCTATTCACCCCCACAGCCCCAGTGCCCAACACAAAATGGGCTCTTGGCAAAGCTTCTCTTAATGAGAAAGCAAGGAAGCCCCAGGGCAGGAGGAACTGAGGAGGGACTGTCACGGATGGAGCTGGGAGGAAGGGGAGCAGGTCAGGATTTGGAGATCAGGAAGCAAGACTTAGAGAATTAATAGGGAAGCTCTCCTTCGGGCCATGCACTCCTCTCCTCTCTCACACTCAAAACTGACTATTTGAAGAAAAAAAGAAAAAAAAAGTTGTCAAGCTTTATTTAGGTTGTAATGGTTACAGACAGCACACATCTAACCCCATATCCCGCATCCACGCAGTCCCATGAGCAGGCTCAGCTACCCCGTCCCTCCAGTTTCACTTCTTTTCCTCTTCCTTTTTGTCCTTCTTGCCATCCTTGGTGGCTTGGGAGGCCAGGGAGCCCATAGCATTTCGAATGGCTTCATTGTTGGGGTCCACGCCTGGAAGGTTCTCTAGCACACTCTGAAGGAACTCGGGGTCCTGCATCACGTCATAATCATCCTCTTCCTGAAAAAAGGCAGCGTTAGCTCAGGGCAGGGTGTGGGCCAGTAGAAAGCAAGCAGGTGTGGGGGACAGGAGCAGGCTGCATGTGGCCTGAGCCCCTCTCTCCTGACTGTGTGGGGGTGGGGCACCTCTGGCCGAGGGAAGGAAAGGACAAGTCAGCAAAATCCTACACATGGTAGGAATGCAAACATTCGTTACTGACCAAATCAAGAAGCCTGAGAATTTTGCTAATTGAACTCGGAGGGTAAAACAGATGCCATCACATCTAGGTTTCCTGCTGTCACACACCGGCCCTCCTTTATCTTCTTCCCAGACCCTCTTTTCACCCTCCAGGAGGATGAAATCCTAGAGAACTGCCCAGACTGCTCCCGCCAGCAAGGAAGGAAGCGTACAGAACATTAGAACATTCCTCCCACTCTGACCACTAGCACTCCATTACCTTAGCAAGGTCTACGTATCAGAAATTCATATCCACGTGTTTCCTTCTGCTCCTCACAGGACCCATCACTGAAGCCCTGAGGGAGGGAGCCCTCCCAGCCCCAGAGGGCTGAGGATCAGAACACGATGGGGGCAGGGTTGGCCCTCACCTTGGCTGGCTCAGATGTGTCCATGGCTGAGCTGGCATCGATGTCTGCTGAGTCTGCCTGGCCAAACTCTGAGGAAAAGAGGTCAGTCTGTTCAGTTCCATTTCCCCCCGACCCCCCGCCACCTTCCACACCACCACCCGGCCCTGGCTCACCTGCTCCCTGCAGGGACATCTGCATAGCATAAGCAATCTGCTCTTCCTCCGTCATGCTGCTCAGGTCAGGGAGCCCGGTGCGGCCAAATTCCTGTTGGCTGATGGTCATCTTCAGCAGGGCATCATCTGAGTCTGGAAAAAGGAAGAGAGGGGCAGGGTAGAACTGGTACCACATCCACACAGACCCGCCCTCAAAGCCATTCCCTCAGCCCAGCCTTCCCATACACCCCTACCCTGCCACACCTCCCCAGCCCTCTGCAACGTCAGCACCCGGCTTTCAACATTTAGCACCCTGCAGTCCCAGAACTTCAGATTCCACCTCTTTCACCTTCGGCCCCAGGCGTAGCAATCCCGGCCTCAGCAGCAGAAGCTGCAGCAGCCCGCCGGGCCTCCTCCTCCTGCCGCTGCCGCTGCTCTTCCATGGAAACGCGAAGGGCCTAGCAAAGGGCAGGACAAGACTAGACGTTCCCCTGCCCTCACTCCTCCTGGGAGTGGGGGAAGTCATCTGAGGGTATGGGAAAAAGGAGATGGAGGGATAAGCAGTGGTATGGAAGAAAAGGAAGGACTTGGAAGAAGCCTGGAGTTTAAACCAGGAGGAGCAAACAAGAAAGTCAGACATTGGTACCCGCAGAAATCAGATACAATTATGGGGAAGAGGGAGTGAAATCGGATCTTGGAAAATGAGTGAGTGCTATTAGGGCTGTCCGGCACCACTGAAGCTCTGTGATAGGTGTGTCAGTAGAGAACAAGGAAGGACCCCTGGGCTCTCCCTGGGGTCAACATTTGCTCACCAGGGCCAGCTCAGGATCAGCACTGGGATCCACCCCGAATTCAAAGTCACTGGCTCCAAGACCCAGCATGGCACCACCTTCACCAGCCAAAATCGGAGAACTGATAAGAGCATCAGCCAAGCTGGGCCCAGGAGGCACTGTCACCAGATGAGAACCGGTTCCATCTTTGCCATTCAATGTGTTTACAAAGGCTGTCAGCTTTTCTGTGTTCACCTCCTGGGGAAGGAAGAACACACGATGCCCTCCTTCATGCCTTGCTCCCCAGTCTTTGCCATTTCTGTGCTACTCTCCCACGGTATGGGTCCTCCTCTGGGTAAGGACTGCTCTGTTTACACCCAAGTCAGAGCCCCCGAATCAGTCGCTACTTACCTCTTCCCCAAAATTGATAATGTCAACATTGACTTTCTCCTTCTTAAGGCGCTTAGCCAGTTTCACCAGCTGGGAAGAAGGGGAGAAAAATCAAGAAATTTGTTCCATACTTGAGGGGAAAGGGACACCCTCATAAAAACATACAGAAATTGGCCGGGCGCGGTGGCTCACACCTGTCATCCTAGCACTCTGGGAGGCCGAGGTG
>NW_012151840.1:6133997-6135318 GCF_000956105.1 Propithecus coquereli
AACACTCTAGCTCTTCAGTTCAGTGGCTTCTCATATGTTCATTTTGTTGTTATGTTTCATGATTTAGATATAGGCTAAGTATTTTCTTTGTATGTGTCAAATATTAATTACCTCTTTTAACATAATAAAATGGAAGGGAACATGTGAATTTTGCATTCTACTCCTATAACCGACGAGAAAACCTTCGCAATTTGGTGCTCCATGAAGATGTGCTATGTCTTACGCAGTGGCTTCACAGACCCACCTGCAAAAGTCAGGCCCAAAGGATTCCTGGTCCTTGGTGTCTCGAGTGTTGCCTGCTTTTCTTTTTTTTTTTTTTTTTACTGTTATTTGCATTTATTTTATGTTGCATCTATTCCCGTGCCATAAGTTTTTGTTTCTTCAGTTTCTTCTGGGATATCTTTTTCTTCTGTGCAACCTCCTCTTCTGGTTTTGAAACAATTTGTTCCTTTTCAGTGAGGATCATCTCAATGTGGCAGGGGGAGCTCATGTATGGATTAATCCGACCATGAGCTCTGTAAGTTCGGCGACGCATCTTGGGTGCTTTGTTCACCTGGATATGCTCAATGACCAGAGAATCTACATCCAAACCCTTAAATTCAGCATTACTCTCTGCATTTTTAAGCATGTGCAGCAAAAATTCAGCACTCTTTTTGGGCCACCGACCCTGTGTCCAGCCCCACTGTTTGGCCTGGGCACACCCACCAACTCCACCATTGTAACGTCTGAATGGTACACACTGTTTCTTTAAAGTGACATCTTGCAGATACTTGGTGGCTTTTTGTATATACATACCCTTGATGGCCTGGGCAGTTTCACGAGTGTTCTTGAAGTGAACACGAAGATTTGAACCTCTTGACTTGCATGATTTTGTGGGGTTTTCTGGGTCAAGTGAATAGCGAACCATTTTCACAGATCACCTCAGGCCGCTTGAGGGGAAGAGAGCTGCTGCCTGCTTTTCCATCTCTATCTCCTGCTGCTTGAGCCAGTCTCTGAGCTATTCAATTCCTCAAATGTGTGAGGCTCAAATGTTACCTCGAGGAGCCTTCCCAGAGGCTATCAGAGTTTGGCTTTCTCCTCCCTGTTCCCAAGTGCTTTGTTCACGTCTTTCGGCATTTATGGGACATACGGAATTGCTCATTTACACACAGGCTCTTCTCTAATTTCTGAGTCCCCAAGGATCAGTGCCGTTTTCTTTTTTTTTGAGACAGTCTCACTCTGTTGTCCAGGCTAGAGTGCCGTGGCGTCAGCCTAGCTCACAGCAACCTCAAACTCCTGGGCTCAAGCGATCCTCCTGCCTCAGCCTCTCGAGTAGCTGGGA
>NW_012151840.1:6138116-6140992 GCF_000956105.1 Propithecus coquereli
ACATGCCTGTAGTCCCAGCTACCCGGGAGGCTGAGGCAGGAGGATCGGATCGCTTGAGCCCAGGAGTTTGAGGTTGCTGTGAGCTAGCCTGATGCCATGGCACTCTAGCCCAGGCAAGAGAGTGAGGCTCTGTCTCAAAAAACAAAAACAAAAACATACAGAAATCTACTGACCTCCCCAAGACTCCCCAGCAGAAACACTGAATTCTGCATATCCACTTTTCCTCCAAGTGAAGAACCCAATGCCTCTGCCAGATTCTCCTAAGGGCTAAAAGATCTCATTCCCAAACATGGGCCGCCCGCATTCCCCAGCTGTCTGTTGGACTCACATCCTTCTCATTGTCCTCCACCGGGCTTCCCACGAAGGCAATGATGCGCATCTTGTGATTCTTGCCCTGTCGGTGCTTCAGAGCCAGCTTGCAAAGGATGAGAAGTTCTCACTGTCAACCAGCTCTTTCCTCTGTCACCATTCTCGTTTCTTATAGTTTCTGTGTACCTCGTGTCTACCGTCACACAAGACTGAACACCCCCCTTCTTGCTGTTTCTCTTTGTGGATAAAGAATGGGGCTTAATTCTCAGTTCTAGGGATTTTTCCTTTCACAGTCCTCAACAGTTGTAGGATTCATCCCCCTACATCCTCTCTGTTCTAAGTTAGCTTTCCCTAGGTCCTCTATCTTTTCCTGCTCTGGTTCTAGCTCAAGATTCCAGGGCAGAAATAATTACGTTGGAGACAGAACCTCAGAGCAGGAAGGAACGATCAAGGGCACCCAGTAGGACTCACATGGGCCACACGGATGCCAGTACAAAAGGTGATCTTGCCCTTGGGTTGGACAGTGTGGAGCTTGGACAGGATGCGGCCGGTGTCAGGGGTGAGTGTGGTCAGCACTTCACAGTCACTGGCATGTGGGAAAAGCATTTCAGTGAGTTCAGGTCAGCACAAGTACCTCCCAACTGTGCCTGACTCACCTGTTCTTTAGAGACCCGGATAATAACCAATTTCTATTCTTCTTAATCGAACGTCTAGTGTTTAGTAGATACCAAGCACAGAAATGGTAAGTGATTGGTTTTGTAAGAACTTGCCCTCTACCTCCCAGTATTTTCCCCTAACTTCTCTCATCTTCCCTGCTCTCGGCCCTGAGAATCCTCCATAACCGGATGCTACTTTGTATCTCCTCCACCCTTTCCATTTCCAGACCTATTTCCCAGCAAACAGCATGTACACTGGAGTGGGAGGTCACTCATTTGAAGATTATCAGGTCTTAAAACAAATCACTTCTGGGGTAACAGGATACGTGATACATGCCCAGGGGCTCTGATCCAAAATTACTTTCGTTGACTTTAAAAATACACTGAAAAATTTCACCCCAGGAGATTTAGCTTCATAACCCTATTAAATTCAGGTTAATATTAAAAACAAGTTATAATATTATGTACATTTACACTGACTAGTGAAGAATGTAGTCTAGGAAGGTAAGGGGCAAAAGCAACCTCATGGAATCTACAGAAGGGTAGCATGTAACGTGTGGCATGCAACAGGTACCAGCAGGTCACATGAGGAAAATCAACCACCCCCCTACCAAGGCCCCTCCTCCTCTGTCCCCCATACTTGGCCAGTGTGATGAGGCCCACGTTGTTCTCAGGGTTGCTGCGAGTCTTTGAGTGACATACTATGTTGACAGCATCCTGTTGAGCCTGCAGCCGGGTGGGTAAGAAGTCCCCATTCCGCATATACTCACTGTTATCCACACTGTCAGATTAGGGTTGAAGAAGGAAAGAGAAGAAATGTTGGAGAATCTCTCTGAAACCTTCTCCCCGGTGCCAGGGACCCCCTTCAACACCACTCATGTGAGGTATACCATGGTGTACAAAAGCAGCTCTCAGTCTTTGAGGAACACAGAATCACCTGACACTTGTCTTTTTAAATATACAGATGACTGATTCTTAGCCAGACTTATTGACTCAAAATGACCAGAGTAGGAAAATTTTTAAAAATCTCCATGAGCAACTCTGATAAGCATCAAAAGTGGTAATCTACTGATGTACAAAGCATATAAAAATGTACCTTTTTATAAGCCACATTTAAGTGTTATTAAGCGTTGTCATGGATAAATATTCTAAGTCTGCCATTAAATGTGAGTAGTCCAAATACAGGAAACAAAGAAGATAATTTAAAAATATTTATAAACTGGGCATGATGATTCATGTCTGTAATCCCAGTACTCTGGGAGGCTGAGGCAATAGGAGTTCAAGACCAGCCTGGGCAACATAGAAAGACATCTCTACAAAAAAATTTAAAAAATTAGCCAGGCATGGAGGTGCACACCTATAGTCCTAGCTATTCAGGAGGCTGAGGCATGAGGATCCCTTGAGCCCAAGAGTTTAAGGTTGCAGTGAGCTATGATGATGCCACTGCATTCCAGCCTGGGTGACAGAATGAGACTCTGTCTCAAAAAACAACAATAATAATAAATTTATAAAATAACACACACTTAGCAGCACTAAGTGTAGGAAAGCACAATGCAATCATCTGATTCAATGCTTAACAGCTTTGGCAGCTGGATTGAACTGCAAAAATGAGGTTTCATGGATTTCAGGTCTCACCTCTTCTATCTTTCAACTTTTCACAATCAAACAGTATCCAGGCCAGGCGCAGTGGCTCATGCCTGTAATCCTAGCACTCTGGGAGGCCAAGGCAGGACCGCTTGAGGTCAGGAGTTCGAGTTCAAGACCAGCCTCAGCAAGAGTGAGACCCTGTCTCTACTAAAATAGAAAAAAAATCAGCCGGATCTAGTGATGCAGGCCTGTAGTCCCAGCTACTCAGGAGGCTGAGGCAGGAGGATCGCTTGAGCCCAGGAGTTTGAGGTTGTTGTGAGCTAG
>NW_012151840.1:6143698-6145999 GCF_000956105.1 Propithecus coquereli
GAGCTATTAATAAAGGTCTTAAATAATTAAAACAAAAAAACAAAAAACCCACACACACTAGTTTCTATTTCATTCTCCCTAACATGCTGGGTGTTTACACTTCACAGTGTTGTATATACCCTTCCCCCTACCCCTCTCCTTCTTAGCACTTGTCTATCCCTTCAAGGCCCCTCTTAAATTTTTTCTTGAGGACTCCCCAAGTACCATGGCAACTAATATATGTACAGTGCTCTACAGTTTACAGAGCACGATCATACATTTCACTTGCCTGTGCTATAAGGGAGGTTGATGTTACTACTATTCCCATTATACAGATAAAAGTGAGAGATTCACTAACATTCACAAGAACATGCAGCTGTAAGTACCAGAAAACACAGGTTTTTGGATTCCAAATCCTGCCCTCTTTCTACTCTAGCATATTCTCTCCCAGAGATTACCAGAATTAGAAAATAAAAATACAAGATTTCCAGTTAAATTTGAATTTCAGATAAACAACAATAACTTTTTAGTATAAACATGTCCCATGCAATGCTTGGGACATATTTATAGTCATTTTTTACACGAAAAATTATTCATTGTTCATTTGAAATTCAAATTTAACTGGGAATCCTGTATTTTATCTGGCAATGCTATCCTCCTCCAAAAAAGAAAAAAGAAGAAAACTCTTAGATGTTTGTTCCATCCAACTGGCAATTTGTATCTGTTCATGTACTATTCTGTATTATAGTCTATGGTCACACTTAGAAGGAACTCTTGAAATCTTGCAAAAGTTTATGTCCTAGGCTTCTAATGTGACTCATAACAGGTACTCGGCCCAAGTCTAAGACTGATGAAGAGACCTAGCTCATTGGATAAGAGCCTTTGTGTCAGACAGCCTTGGGTTTAAACCTGATCCACCACTTAACTAGCTGTGTAACTTTGAGCAAGTCGCTTAAAATCGCTGAGACTTATTCTCATGAGACTCATACAGTATTCTCAACTGTAAAATGGAGAGATATTTTATCTTAAAGTGTTGCCGTGAGGTTTAAGTGAGATATAGTAAACACAACGTCTGACACATAGAAAGCAATCTATAAATTGTACTTTTAAAGATGATACAGGGAAAGGTAATGGGCTTATATCTGACATGACTCTGGAGCAAAAAAAAAAAAGAAAGGTAATGGGGCTAGAGACGAGTGAATGGGGGAGAGGAAGGAGTTTATAATCCTCTTCCTAATATCCATTATTTTGACAAGAGAGGAGGGCAAAAGACTATCAACAATGAGTGCGAGAAACAAGACTCTGTCTAAAGATAGACCTGGGGCTGGTCGAGAGAAGACGACGCTGGAATAGAGAAAGACAGCAGGGATCGGCCGGTCGATGCTGTCCGCGGGTTGAGGGTAACCCGGACCTGTCCGCCTCTCCTGGCCCTGGTATGACTCAGGGAGTCGATCGGGCTCCTTCCCTCGGGCCCAAGGCCGCATCTCGCTCATGAGCCTCCCGCCCCAAGCCCAGGTCCGCCCGTCCGCGGAGCTACACGCACCCCGAACGCAGTCCCGCCCCGACGGGTCCCGAGCTAGTTGCTCACCAAACCATAGTGCTTTCCAACACCATCTTGCCACCTTCCTCTGCGGACCCGTTCTCCGAGACTGCCTAACAACAACTCCTCCAATTGGCCCAGCGTTGTAACCAATCACAGACCTCGACGCAACCAGTTGGTTCCGCCCCATCTTCCGCGTTGCGTTCTGGGAGTTGTAGGCGCAGCCGAAATAAATGGAATTTGGGGGCGTGGGTAGAGGTTAGTACCACATAAGAAAGGCCTCAGCTCCACCTTCCCTGCCATTCCAGCTCTCAGATCCCAAGTGGGGTCCCCACTGGCCGGATCTCAGAGAAAATATGGAAGAATCTTTGAAAGTGCTGTGGCTGTGTCTGATCCAGCATCGTCATTTTTAATAAGTGGCGGGATCACTAAGAACGTTCTAGAGCCCTCAGTTCCCCGTAGCACTTTGTTAATCCACTATTACTACAAGCCCTCGTACCCCTGAATTGAATTTCTTTGCATATCTATCTCTCCCACTTAACTAAGGGAAGAACAAGTGTCTTAATCTTTGCAATTCCCTAAGCCCAGTACAGAGCCTGACACATGGTAGGAGCCCAAAAAAGATTGGACAAATCAATTATTTTAAATAATCTCCCAAAGAACAAACCAGTAAACCAGTTTGGGTTGTTAATCAAGAATAACATTTAAACTACTTTGGATTACTTTATACACACACACACCTGGAAATCCCAGATCTTTATTTGGGGGAGGGAGAAGAAGAG
>NW_012151840.1:6146049-6148469 GCF_000956105.1 Propithecus coquereli
CACTGACTAAAAATTTTAAAAAATAATAAACTAAAATAAAAGTATCCAGATATGAAATACAATCTCCAGCTTTCCAGAGCCCAAAAGAGGACAGGTAAATGAAGCAGTTATTAAGCCCCTGTAGAGGATCAATTCTTGACAACCAGAGGTCCCTGAAAGCTCTAACAGTCAATGATTCTATCTATCCTAATGGAAGGAAGCAGTGCCCTAGACAAGACACCTCATTTTTATTGACAAGTAAAATATGGGTTTGGGGGCAATGTTTTTTCTTTAGTATGCTCTGTCTGGCAATAAATACAAACCAAAAATGGCAGAGAGGTAATTGAGAAGCTACTGGAAAACAACTAGAAAAGGACATGTGGATAGAGTATGGCTAATTAGAAAATCTGAAATCCGAAATGCTCCCAAATCAGAAACTTTTGAGTGCCAACATGATGCCACAGGTGGAAAACTCCATACCTGACCTCACATGACAGGTTGAAGTCTAAACAAAGGTGCATAAGAGTTTATTCAGTATCTCCAATGGGAAAAAAAGACCTTCCAAGCTCGCTTCAGTTGCGATATACTGTCTTTTTTCTGATCACGCCCAGATTCCCCCACAAAAGCACACCTACAAAAGGTAACAAAATGGCACTAGGCAGGCCGGTCGCACGAACAGCAGGTTCTCCATGATGCCCCCGCATGGGGCCAAGACCTACATGCATTATTGACTGTGATTTTTTTGCTTATTCTCTGCTCTGTGGTATAAAAATGTTGTTGAAAATGTCAAAAAGGCCTGCATGATATCCTCCGGGTAATGCAAATATTCCAAAATCTAAAAAGACCCGAGATCTAAAACACTTCTGGTTCCAATCACTGTGGATAAGGGATACTCAACCTGCATTAAAAGTCACACTACGGCCGAGTGTGGTGGCTCATGTCTGTAATCCTAGCACTTTGGGAGGCCGAGGCTGGAGGACTGCTTCAGGCCAGGAATTCTAAGACCAGCTTGTCTCAAAAAAAAAAAAGAAAATGTTCGATGGGTAGCCAGAGCAGAGAGCAAACCCCAGAGAGCCCTGAGCAGCCACAGCTGCCGCAGCGGCCCCAGTCACCATCACTGCAACCATGAGCAGCGAGGCCGAGACCCAGCAGCTACCCACCGCCCCTGCCCTCAGTGCTGCCCACATCAAGCCTGGCACCATGGGCAGCAGTGCAGGCAGCGGTGGCCCAGGTGGCCTCACATTGTTGGTGCCTGCTGGCGAGGACAAGGTCATCGCACCTACAGCCAATTAAGCCGACCGTGCTCCTTTCCTCACGGCGACCCAGTGTGCAATGGCTGCAGACAGCAGCCTCCTTGGTAGTGTATGCAGCCTGTTGCTTGTATGGGTTGTTCTAAGGGACCTTGGAGACAGCCCCTTCTGATATATGTTCATGTGTCAGACCTGGCGCTGTCCCCAGTCTAGGCTCCAGACAGGTATGAGCCGTGCCTTTGGAAAGCCCCAGGAGAAAAGGGTTCGGAGGCAGCAAATATTACAGGTCCTAGTGGAGTTCCAGTTCAAGGCAGTAAATATGCAGCAGACCCTAACCAGTATAGACGCTATCCACATTGCAAGGGTTCTCCATGCAATTACCAGAATTACCAAAATAGTGAGAGTGGGGAAAAGAATGAGGGATCAGAGAGTGCTCCTGAAGGCTAGGCCCATCAATGCCAGCCCTACTCCTGGCAAAGGTTCCCACCTTACTGCATGCGGAGACCCTCTGGGCTTCGACCACAGTATTCCAACCCTCCTGTTCAGGGAGAACTGACGGAGGATGCTGACAACCAGGGTGCAGGAGAACAAGGTAGACCAGTAAGACAGTATATGTATCGGAGTTATAGACCATGATTCCGCAGGGGCCCTCCTCACCAAGACAGCCCAGAGAGGACGGCAATGAAGATAAAGAAAATTAAGATGAGACCCAAGGTCAGCAGCCACCTCAAGTTGGTAACTTCAATTACGTCCAGAAAACCATAAACCACAAGATGGCAAAGGGGCAAAGAGACAACAGCAGCCGATCCACCAGCTGAGAATTCATCTGCTCCTGGGGCTGAGCAGGGCGGGGCTGAGCAAATGCCGGCTTACCATCTCTACCATCATCCGGTTTAGTCACCCAACAAGAAGAAATGGACATGAAATTCCAGCAAAAAGAAATGAACAAAAGATTGGAGCTGAAGACCCTAAGTGCTTGCTTTTTGCCCGTTGACCAGATAACTAAAACTATCTGCATTATCTATGTAGCATGAGGTTTTTATTATTTTTACCTGAAGATTTCTTTTTTGGTAATAACAAACATGTTGTTTTAAAAAGCTTGGGTTTTCTCAATATGCCTTTAAAGGTTTTTAAATTGTTTCATATCTGGTCAAGTTGAGATTTTTAAAAACTCCATTTGGAAGGTTTGAG
>NW_012151840.1:6152484-6153846 GCF_000956105.1 Propithecus coquereli
TACTGTGGAGAAAAATAAATCAGGTGAAAAACAAAACCATGGTCCGTGAGGTTATTATTTTACATAAATAGAATATTAGAGAAGACTTACACTTGAATAGGATACCTGGAGAAAGGGCAAGTGCAAATGCTTTGAGGCAAAAATGTGCTTAAGAACAAGGAGGCCAGGCAGGGCATGGTGGCTCATGCCTGTAATCCTAGCACTCTGGGAGGCCAAGGCGGGAGGATAGCTTGAGGTCAGGAGTTCAGAGACTAGCTTGGACAAGAGTGAGACCTCACTCATCTCTACCACTCTACCAAAAAGATTAGGGCGGGGGCGAGTGCCTGTAGTCCCAGGCTACTCGGGAGGCTGAGGCAGAAGGATTGCTCAGAGCCCAGGAGTCAGAGGTTGTGGTGAGCTACAATGACACCACTGCACTCTATGCAGGGTGGCAAAGTGAGACTCTGTCTCAACAAAAACAAACAAGGCAACTGAACACCCCTTCTCACAAACCCCGACCCTTTCATTAAAAAAAAAAAAAAAAAGAGCAAGGAGGCCAGTAGAGGCTGAAATGAAGGGAGAGATGAGGCCAGAGAGGCAAAGAGAGTAGAGAGGCTAGATTATGTACAGCCTCATAGGCCATTTTAAAGACTGTTTTTTTACTAAGTGAGAAAATGAGGTAGTGGACAGTTTTCAAGTGAAAATTGATAGGATCTTACTATTTTAACAGGATCATTCTGGCTGCTGTATTGAGAACAGATTGGGAGGGGAAAAGAGCAGGAGAGAAATCATTAGGGACTACTTCAGTGATCAGATTATATGATGGTGGCTTATTCTAGGATGGTAACAAGAGTTGAAAGTGGTGACACATGGTTGGATTTTGAGTATACTGTAAAAGTACAAAGCTGACAGAATATGCCAAAGAATTTCGTGGAGAATGTAAGCATTAAGGAAAACACCAGAGTTGCTGGTCTAAAAGCAACTAGAAGAATGGAGTCACTATTTCCTGTGATGGGTGAGAAGGGGCAGGAACCAGAAATGAGCTTGGTGTATACTAGGTTTTAGGTGTGTATTAGACAACTAAATGACAATGTCAAGTAAGCAGGTGGAGATGGTTATCTGAATTTGCAGTCCTGTAAAGAGGTCTGCAGTTTGTAGTCCAGAAAAGAGAGAGAAATTTGGGAGTGAATGTAGACTAAGAAGAGAAGGGTCCTATGATCAAGACCTCATACTTCAACATTTAGAGATTAGAGAGAAAAAGAGGAAACTGAAGACACAGTGGAGATGGAGCAGTCCCTTGGTGAGGACATCCAGGAGAAAGTAGCATCCCAGAAGGTAAGAAGAAAATGTTTCAAGGAGGAAGTAATAAACTGTCAGATGCTG
>NW_012151840.1:6154711-6166308 GCF_000956105.1 Propithecus coquereli
TTTATTTTTTTGAAACAGAATCTCACTGTCACCCCCAGCTAGAGTGCAGTGGCATCATCACAGCTCACTGCAATCTCAAACTCTTGGGCTCAAGTGATCCTCCTGCTTCAGCCTCCCGAGTAGCTGGAACTACAGGGGAATGCCACCACACCTAGCTAGCTTTTCTATTTTCAGTAGACACAGGGTCTCGCTCTTGCTCAGGCTAGTCTTGAACTCCTAACCTCAAGTGATTCTCCTTCCTCAGCCTCCCAGAATGCTAGGATTACAGGGGTCAGCTACCACACCCAGCCCACAAAAAAACGATTTTAGAGGAGATGATATTGACCTGATTTTCATGTCCTTGAGAAACCAAAGCATAAAGGGTTTAATCTGGAATCTATTTTACCTGGCAAATGTGAGACTCCATCTCTGATGAATTATCTTTCAGAATAGCTAAAATTGACATGCTTGGGAGTAAAACATTGGCCCAGGTGAGGATTTCCAACTTTATATTACGGTTTTGATTTCCCTTTTAGTTTCAGAGGAAGTTTTACACTCATAGGCCTGACTTGCATTACTATCTGAATATAAATTACAGCATACATCCTGTAGGTTAAGCACTAGCTGCTGCTCACCGCTAGAGGGACCCTCTGATCCTAAGAATGTATTTGCTCCACTCATTCAGCTGTTGAGTACATTGAAGAGGGAGTGACAAAGTCAGGGTAACAGAAAAGATCATTTATGCCTACATGTTCAGATCCAATTCCTTTAGGGAAAAAAGTTTTCTCCTTATCCAGTCCAAAGTAGGGCTGAGCCTGTGGGCTCAAATCAAATTCAAACCTTTGAAAATCGCCTATTCCTCTTCCGATTACTTGTTCTACCCTAGTTTTTCTCTTATGATCTCAATATTCTCCCTTCCTTTCCAATTGTTGTCACTATCACCCTAGACCCACATCACCTTACACCTTATTATTAGTCCAACCAGTCTGCTTTTTCTACCCATTCTGATAGAACTTTAACAGATTAGTCCTTGAATTATTATCTTTTTTTAGAGACAGGGTTTCGCTGTCACCCAGAGAGTACAGTGGCAGGATCATCGTTCACAACTTCGAACTCCTGGATTCAAGCCATACTCCTGCCCCAGCCTCCAGAGTAGCTAAGACTACAGGTAGGCACCACCATGCCTGGCTGATTTTTAAATTTTTTGTAGAGAGGAAGTTTCACTATGTTGCTCAGGCTGGTCTTAAACTCCTGATCTCAAGCGATCCTCCTGCCTCAGCCTTACAAAGTGCTGGAATTACAGGCATTAGCCAGTATGCCTGGCCTGTCTCTGAACTATTTTGTATCATATCCTACTTAGGGGCAAAAATATTTCATGGCTCCCCATTGCCTACAGTTTAAAAATTCCTCAGCCTAGCAATCAAGGTTTCAACGGTTGCCTCTATCCACACCTACTCCAATAGTCTCACCATGGTCTCTTCTTTGTTCTCCAAAACAGACCATTCTCATGCTTCTATGTCCTTGTGCTGAAGTAAAACTTTCCAACACTTTTAGCACACAGTAATCTCTAACTTCCTTCCATTTTTATGTTCTGTACCACTGTTCCAGAGAGCTTAAATCCTTGGCTGTATCACATCTAACATGTTCTTTTCGTGTATATGTATGCATGTATGTTCCTGCTGGACACTAGAAACTCTTAAAGGACAATTACTTCTTTTGACCTCCAACTACCCTGTGCATTGCCCATCAGCTGCTACATAAATATTTGTAGAATGATCTTAACAAGATAGAGAATAGTGGTATGGAAAGGAACAATGTTTAGTTAACTTGCTTCTCTCCAAAGCTTCCTCACCTTCATGCCTTAGAAAGAGCTCTCCTTCCACCCTCTTTTTTGTCCAGTTTCCTATCAAAATAAAAGAGCCTAAGCTCATCCTCATGGAAGAGGAAAACAGAGCTGGGGGAAGCAGTCACTATGATTTTCTAAGAGTGACACTCTAGCCCCAGGTCAGGGGAAGGAAAGGGAAAGAGTCCTAGGGTCTACTGACCTCAGACTTGCTTTTCTTAGTGTCTCTCTCCTTTCCTCCTAAACCTGAGTAAACTTTGAGCTTTGGATCTCCAAATCCCTCAATTAAATTGGGCTGCAACCTAGGCCAGAGACCTATAGCAATTCCCTTCATAGTCACTCACAGCTTTTACTTGTTAAGATTAAGTTGTTAAGATGGTGGGTAGCTGAAAAATAGGGAATGAAGCCATGGACTGAAGCTGGAGGGAGGAAAACTGGAAAGGATACAGGTTTTGTTCAGGGCAACATGTACACAACTGAGCCTGGGTGGTGGAGTAGGAGGGTGGAGCAGGCAGTATATGAAAAATCAAGAATAAGAGATCTAAATAACTGATTAAAGTTTAATACATTAAAACCAGATATTTATCACTTATATTGCATTCGCCATTTCTGAACAATACAAAGTAGAGGCAAATAATGACACCTCATAAAAATGTTGATTCCCCATTCCTTTCCCTAAGACCCAGCCCTCCCTCAAATATTCCCTCCCACCCCTTACAGAACTCTGTCCTGAATAAAACACTTAAATACATCATAAATAGTAAATTATGAAAAAAAAAATAGCAAGAATTCTTTCTTTCTTGTAAAAAAGAACATGGCAGCAAAGACAGGCAGCCAGAAACTGGCTGGGGGTGTCTAATATAGACAGTTATTTGGGGTATGGGCTAACCTACTATCAAGGTAGGGTGGGATGGGGAAGGGATAGTACGGGAATTCAACAATCTGCCTGAGACACCAGGCCCCCTCTTCCCCTGTCAAGAGTGGAAGGATCAGATGGAGGACCGTAACTCTTGGAGATGGAGAGGAGAAAGCTTATGTAGCCCCCATTTCCAACTTCCCTGCTTGAAGACAGGGGGCAGGACATGTGACACAGCAATGACCTCACCAAGGCAAAAATCTGCTGGCTCTCCATGAATTTAAGAAAATATTGTCTAGCCTCATAGATATGGACTGTCTGTTAAACAGACACAGGTGTCCCCCTTTCTACCTTAGCTCCATGAACAGCAGAACACTGCTGGAAAAGATGGGAAGAGCAAAAAAAATCTCCTTTGGAGAATGATCTAAAATTCATTTGATTAAGTCTTCAAATTTAGAAAAACCACCAGAATATATTTCAAATTGCAAAATAGTAATAATCATTATGGCCTGGCAGTGAGTAGGGTCCTGCCTAAGAAGGGCTCTGATCTCTCAGCCCCATGACTGCTCTACCGTTTTAACAAAAGGGGTAAAGATTACCCCACGTCTCCTCTCTCCATTCCTTCAGCCTGTAAGAAATTCATCAAGAGAGGATTTGTTAAAGAGAAGCTGCTCCTGGCAACCACCACACTTCTGCTTCATAAACACCAGGTCCCTTCTGAGGGAACCCTATGAATAGGTCATAGGCATCTCTTCAACACTTCAAAAGTTGTGATCTGAAACTAGCTTGCAATTGTATACTGTCTGTTCTTTTCCTTTTTTAAGGAAAAAAAAAAAAAAAAAAAGAAGGTTGGGAGGTGGTTAAACACCCATACTCCACGCCAAAAACCTTTACAAAGTTTAAAGGGGTCTTCTTCCAGGTACCAGAGACAAAGACTAAGTGGGGATAATGTGCCAGCTAGTGCATCCTGAGGAAACTAAGAGTCCAGCTCCTGGTGAAAGGTAGACGAGGGGGAAGAAAACTGTCAAGTCTTGCAACTCCACTTCCAGCATAAAGAACGGGGGTTTGAAAAAAAATTCAGTTGTGGAAGCCAAGGTTAGCCAGTTGAAAATTCGTGCCACCCAACTCTATAGTGGAAGGGATGCTGCTGTCTTCAACTGTCCAAGGCACTGATGCCCATTCATGAGGAAGGGGAAGGAGAAGAGGTTCTTCTTCAGGAAGGTGATGGAGAGCTCCAAGCACTTCCATTATCTCCTTTTTTGATGACCAAGAAGAAAATTCAGCATTGCAGAAGCAAGGATGAACATCTTGGATCACAGAGATGGTAGAGTCTTATTCCAGGTCTTCTGAGGTTTTCTGCTCACTGAAAAAGGAGAAGGGTGTAAAGTCAAGGATGTGGAGTATGAGATAAAGTAGGAATGAAATTAAAGTTAATTTCAACCTGGCTGGCAAAGTTAAGTTTTCTTCTATTTCAGCCTTAGCTTCCAACTATAAGGTACCAAAAGCATAAAATTTTCAAAAAAGCAAGATTTAACTTCTTGCTCCATTCCATCAGTGATTCTCTTTATTCCCTTCAAAACATTTACCTCCCCCACATCCCAGACACTCACATGGGTGAACTCTGATTCTGCAACTTCAAGCTTTTCCAAGGTTGTACTAAAAGAAAAAAAAAAAAAAAAAAGGAGGCAGAGAGGAAAAGAATTAGAAGATAAAAAAGAATTCTCCTCTCAAGCCAAATCTTACATTCTGCTTCTCTGTATTTTACTTCAGAATCAATTTAGGATTCAGAAAGGAGACTAAGCAGCTACTAGATTTAGAAGCTCTTTGTTTTAATTACTATTTAGTTTCTTGAAAACTATAAAATATTTTCCCTTTTCCTTCTGAAACACAGTCTTGCTCTGTCACCCAGGCTGCAGTGCAGTGGCCCAACCACAGCTCACTGCAGCCATTAAATCAAGTGACACTCCCACTGCAGCCTCCTGAGTAGCTAGGACTACAGGTATACGCCACCACACCTGGCTAATTTTTATTTTTATAGTTTGTAGAGACTAGGTCTTACTATGTTACCCAGGATGGTCTCGAACTCCTGGCCTCAAGTAATCCTTCTACCTGGCCTCCCAAAGTGCGTGAGCCACTGAGCCCAGCCCCTAGTACCCTTTTTGTCAATCTCCAGGGGTGGTAGGCAGCCTCTAAGAATTCTCAATAATCCTTGCCTCCTGATATTTGTGTCCTCGTGTAATTCTCTCCTCTTGAGTATGAACTGAACTTAGTGATTCTCTTCTAGTGAAGAGAATGCAGCACAAGGAATGGAATGTCAATTCTGAGATTAGGTTACAAAAAGCTTCCTGGACACGTTCCCTCATTTGCTTGCTCTGGGGCACACTAAGGGAAGTCAGCTGCTATGCTGTGAGCTGCCCTATAGATGGGGCAATGTGACAAGAAACTGAAGCAGCACCACTGGCCAACAGTCACTGGGGAACTGAGCCCTGAGTCTAACAGCCTTCAAGGAACTGAATCCTGCCAACAATCATATAAGTGAACTTAGAAGTTGATCCTCCCCCAGGTGAGCTTTCAGTCTGACAGCCTGACTAGAACACCTCCTGAGAGACCCTGAGCCAAAGGCATTCACCCAAGCCACAGAAACTGAGCTAGTAAATGTTTATTGTTTTCAGTTGCTAAGTTCTGGGGTAATTTGGTATACAATAGATCATAAGGATTTTTATACCTGGAAGTAAGATGCTAGTATAACAAAAATCTAAAATGAGGGAATGGCTTTAGTGAGTTTTAGTGAAAACTTAGTGTTTTGAGTATGTAGAATTTTGGACTTAAAGAGGATTGCCTGTGAGGGCTTAAAGGAAAGTGAGAAAAACTTCACTGGAAATTGAAGAAAAGGAAATCCTTGCAATGTAGGGGCACAAAGTTTAGCAACAATTTCATCTGTAAGGCCAGGCCCAGTGGCTCATGCCTATAATCCTAACACTTTGGGAGGCCAAGGCGAGAGGATTGCTTGAGGTTAGGAGTTGGAGACCAGCCTGATCAAGAGCAAGACCCCATCTCTACAAAAAATACAAAAATTAGCCAGGCTTGGTGGTGCATGGCTATAGTCCCAGCTACTCGAGGCTGAGACAGGAGGATTGTTTAAGCCCAGGAGTTTGAGGCTGTAGTGAGCTATGATCACACCATTGCACTCTAGCCCGGGTGACAGAGTGAGACCCTGTCTCAAAAGAAAAAAAAAGTCATATGTAGTTATGTGAAAATTAGAATATGTGCCTAATGTATTGGGTGATCTAGCTAAGGAGATTTCCAAGCAAAGTCCTAATGATGCCTCCTGGTTTCTTCTTGATGCTTACAGTAAAATGTAAGAGAAGAGAAACAAATTAAGGAATTAAGGGAAGGACTATTAAACAAAAAGTTAGGTGGCCAGGCATAGTAGCTCACACCTGTAATTCTAGTGCTTTGAGAGGCCAAGGCAGGAGATCGCTTGAGCCCAGGAGTTTGAGGTTGCTGGGAGCTAGGCTGACGCCATGGCACTCTAGCCCCGGCAACGGAGAGAGACTCTTGTCTCCAAAAAAAAAAAAAAAAGACAGACAAAAAGATTAAGGGTATGTTTCACAGATCCTCTCAACTGAAAAATAGAGTCTCTAAGCAGCTTAAGGCTCATTAAGAAGATATTCGTGACTATATTCGTGGCTTTTTTCTAATGGTATGAATCCCAAGGAAATTCACAGGAGGCCCACAGAATCTTTTCAGCAAAGCTCCCTACAACCTGGAAATCCCAGGCTCAAGTGATTCTCCTGCCTCAGCCTTCTGAGCAGCTGGGACTACAGATGTCTGCCACCATGCCCAGCTAATTTTTCAATTTTTTTTTTTTTTTTTGTAAAGACGGGGTCTCGCTATGTTGCTCAGGCTAGTTGTGAACTCCTGACCTCCAGCAATCCTTCTGCCTCAGCTTCCTAAAATGTTAGGATTATAGGTGTGAGCCATCATGCCCAGCCTCCACAAAATCTTTTGTATCAGCAGAAACATACCAGCTTGGACCAAGTGGGACAGAAACAGTGTGAAATGAAAAGAAACCAGTGGATCCAAAACTCTACTGGAAAGAGGCAGGCTAAGAAAACTACTCAGTTGCAAACACATTCTAGCTTTCATGAAAAAGGAAGACTCAGAAGACAAAACCAAGAGTCCAGAGAGTGGAGTCAAGAGCTATAGAGAATTATTCCTTTGCTCTGGGGCCCGATCAAAGAAACTCTAACATTTCCTCGATTTTGGAATAGCTACCGAAATCAGTGACTTCTTTGTGCCTCCTATTTTCCCCTTTTTGTAAAGCAATGTGTATATACCCATTACCACTGCATGCTGGGCATGTGGGCAACAGACAGCTTGTCTCTTTAGTTTCATAAATCAAGAGGAACTATACATGAGGAGATGTGCTTAAGGAATTATATCTAGGGAGCTCATCCAAACCTGAACCTAACTTAGGTAACAAAATTCTGGACTCTGAGCCAACGCTATAATGGGATGAGACTTTTGGAGACCTTGGATATTTTGCACAGAGAGACGTGAATCACTGGCCGCCAGAAGGCAGACTATGACAGGCAGTTTCTAAGATGCCCCCGCCACCCACCTTTTTTTTTAGACAGAGTCTTGCTCTGTTGCCCCGGGTAGAGTGCACAATAGCATCATCATAACTCACTGCAACCCCAAACTCTTGGGCTCAAGCAATCCTCCTGCCTGAGCCTCCTGAGTAGCTGGGACTATAGATGTGTGCCAAAATGCCTGGCTAATTTTTCTATTTTTAGTACAGACATGTCTTACTCTTGCTCTTGCTCAGGCTGGTCTCAAACTCCTGACCTCAAGCGATCCTCCCACTTCAGCCTCCCAGAATGTAGGATTACAGGCGAGAGCCACCACACCCAGCCTAATGCCTGCCCCCCCAATAGATCCCTGCCCTTGGATAATTCCTTCCTTTTGAGTATGGGCTACATTTAGTGAATAGAATGCAGCACAGGTTAACAGAATGTCAATTCTGAGATTAGGTTTCAGAAAGACTATGGCTTCTGCTTAGGCACATGATCTCTTGCTCACTATGAGGGAAACTAGCTGCCATTTTCTGAACTGTCCTATGGAGAGGCCCATGTAGCAAAGAACTGAGAGAAGCACCCAACCAGCAGCCGGCAAGGAACTAAGGCCCTCACAGTTTGGCAACCCACAGGAACTGAATTGAATCCTGCCGGTAACCACATAAGTGAGCTTAGAAGTGAACTTTCCCATTTGAGCCTTCAGACAAGAACGTAGCCCTGGCCAACAGCCTGACTGCTACCTCGTGGTAAACCTTGAGCCAGAGGATCCAGCTAAGCTGTGCCTGGATTCCTGACCCATGGAACTATGATACAAACAATGGAGGCAGTTTGTTATTTTAAGCCACCAAGTTTTGGGGTAATTTATTATGATGCAATAGATAATATACTAAGTAACAAAATTAAGTCATGATCTTTACACTTGGACTCTTGAAAGATTGATGTTCATTGTTTTTACCACCCAGGAATCTTTCCAGTCTTAAATCCTAAACTGAAAATTCTCACTTAACTCACCAGAAGATGATGGGTTAATTTGGATATTTGCTTGAATACCAGAAAAGTCTGCGCACAGAGGCTTACCCCCACCCTCTAAAGATGCAAAGATGTTGACACACTTTTCCATACAGCTAAAGATAGGCTCTTAGGAAATGAATCTGTACAAAGTTAGTGAAGAGCAAAAGACAATGATCCCTTGAAAAAGAGAATTTATGGAGCTTTCCAAGGACCTGAAGAGAGAGATAAGATTACATGAGGAAAGGGACCAAGAAACCAACCTTGTAGTTAGCATTTGCAAAGTTTCTCCAACTACAGGTGAGAAACCGGGGTCAGGAATAGGCGAGCCCTCACTTATTTCCTCCAAAGGTGGAGTCTGAGGTAAAACATCAGGACGACCAATGTGAACGCCTGGAAAAAAGAGAGGAAAAGATGTGGTGGGGAAAATGCAAGGAAAAATATGTAGCAACTTGGCTTTTCCTGCATGGAAATGGGGAGTAGAGGTCCTGGCCAGACAAGGTAAGGGCTCAGAAGGAAAGGAGGGAGGGAGTACCCAGTCACATGGGGACCCCAGCCCTAGCGCTGACCTGGCTCCACTTCCGCCTTTGTTGTCACTTGTGCCTTGTGTTCCCCAGAGACCGATGGCTGGTAAGTAATGCAGGAGTTGCCGCTGGGGCCTGCTCGCCGAGAGAAAGATGAGCCAGACCGAAACTTTTTGGAAGGAGAGGGCTTCACTTCAAAAGGGAAAGAGAGAGCCTACTTAGCACCCACCTCAGGAACCATCACCAAGACACAGATACAAATTGCTAGTATCCCCAACAAACACCCGAAATTGTTCTTCTGAAAAGTGAGAGGAAAGGTTAATGTCAACAAAGGTGGGCTCTATGAACTACTACTGAGAGGATGGGGTTTCAGTTCACTTCACTTTGGAAAGAAGCAGAAAACCTAGAGGAAAGGTGATATACACACATCTCCCCCCTCCAACAAGCAACCCTGATGGCTTTGCTTCCACCTGATAAAATGTCCTCCATTACATAATTCCCTTGTTCTTTAATAGTATCCTCCAATAAAAACCGACAAAGACTCTTTCACTCTACATCTTCTCAGCACTCATGCACGCAGCACTGTGATACTTTACACTTGTTTATTAATCATTTTAAAAAGACTGAAATGATTTTTTCATGTCCCTTAAGACTGGCATGCCTCAGTCCTCTTTGCCCCATTAAGGGACTATGGATGCCTCTGATGAGGAAATACGAAGAAGCTGGAATTTGCTGCTGACAGCAGCATTTCAGATTTGTGGAGGGGAAAAAAAAATCCCTGGTACTTCCCAACCAAGAAAGTTGGGGGAAGAGACTAAGGACACCTGCTAAGCAGAAATCATTTCTCCAAGGTCTGAGAACTCCTTGGCACTTGGGATACACATGGAAAATAGAATACTGATAATATCCTCGCCTATCTCTATACATCAAAGTCTGGCTCTGCCTATCTCAGCCTGTGACATGGATCCTACATGCACAGCTATACATCTTTTGCAATCCCACCAATTCCCCAGAAATGGCCCTCACCTCAACGACATATGTAGGGAGAGCCGGGGAAAAGCAGCCACTTGGAAACAACTGGGACAGAGTGACTGACACAAGGATGAAAAGCAGCTCTGGAGGGATGTAAGTAGAGAAGGAGAGGCCTCTGGCTTTGGTAGCTCCCTGACAGAAGTGTCCTGCCCCTGATCTCTTGGGGTAAGGGAGCCATTGGGGAGGGGTGTCATCTGGTAGAAACCACTTACAGGGAATCTTCTTGAACACTGTGTTGCACATGAAGCGCTGGAACCGTTCAGCGTAGAAGCCTGGGCGATGTACCGATACGGTGTCCTGCAAAGCAGAAGAGATGGCTACAGAGTTAAGAGAGAGGGAGGCCCAGCAAAAGGACCTCTAGTCCAAGGGCCATTTTCCTCTAGATTGAGACCCTAGCAGAAGGGTAAAATCCACAAATGAAATAAAGAAATGGAAGAAATTGAGGGTGCAAATCCCAAGTGACAGAGGCAGAAGTGGGAAGAAGAGCCTCTAGCTATTGCTACTCACCCCATCATGTACCAGTGCTTTCCAAGAGTGCTCCAACTTCTTAACAAACCTGCCAAGAGAAATTTTATATCACACTCACATTGTTTTTCAATGAATGACTTTAATAGTTTTCTACTTAAGGAAGGGCAATGGTAATGGAAAACTCAAAAAGATAGAAGCTAGGCAAACGTATCCACTGGGGTATACTGTCTTTCCAAAAGCAGGCAGTGCTTGCTCAGCATGGAGACCAATATTGTTTCCAGGAAAGTCAATTATTCCCCCAAGGGAAAAGGGTAGTTTATATTTCTGTGCCAAATCAGGGACAAGAATATTTATCATAAAAGGAGACCTGGAGATGGGTAGTTAAAATTGGATAATACTCTGAATCAGTAAATTAAGTATTGTCCAGTCCTCATTAGTACCTGAAACCTTACAGGAACAAAAGTGAGGTCTAACATTTCAAGCTCCTCCCTCATCATTATTACTTCACTATCTCTTAGTTCCATAGGCTAATATTTTTTACAGAACACAGTGACCCTCTTGTTTTTCCTCTGTGGAAAAGGGGAACGTGTTTCCAGCTGTATCCCAATGTGGAGCATGACTCATCTCACAGGTTTTTCACAAAGAGCCAGACAGATGGCATATTCTACCCTGGTGCTTCCAAGGACTGACTCAGCTTTCCACAGAAGGCATACATTATATGTGGGGAGATAACGGGGTATGAAAGCTAGGGAGAGAGGCAAAATCAAGGAAATAAAACACTGGAAAACCAATGAGGTAAGAAGCCAGACTGCAACTTACTGTTCGGGAAGAACTTGGTGACCAACCCATCTAAAAGAAAATGTGAGTGGCTATCTGCACGCCACTGTCTCTTAATTTGGGATCCATATGCTCCTCACCTGTAAGACTGCAGAATGTCAATGATGCCAATATAAAGCAGGAGCCTTTCTCCTTTACTATTCCGGGCAGGGATGCCACCCATACTGGGGAAGACAACAAGAGAAAAGTAAGAAAATTTGTTGGCTAGAGTTGGTAGAGGCTTCTCCCACCCTTCAGTCAAATCAGTACATGGAAAAGACCTAAACTTTATCTGTTTCGTCCTCCATAAATTTGGAGAGAGTGAGATTCTTTCTCCAATCCTAGGAACCACTCCGGAGTAAGCATTATAATTCCATTTTCTCCAAATCTTTGCCTAACTTTCCCAAACAGAATCTAGTCACCACTACTCAGCAATTTTGGGAATGCTCCCCCCATCAACTCTAAACTTCTTCAGTACTTTCTTTTTTTTT
>NW_012151840.1:6166608-6168837 GCF_000956105.1 Propithecus coquereli
GGCCTCCCAGAGTGCTAGGATTAGAGGTGTGAGCCACCACGCCCGGCCCCTCAGTACTTTCATACCTTAATTTGTTCCCACTAAGATATTCTTCTTGAGAATCATATTATAGGATTTCTTAAAAATGAAACCACCTAAGACATTTATGATATTTCATTAACTACGCTTACTAGATACATGATGTAGAGAGATGCCTTATACAAAGAAGTCTATAATAAATTGTTTCTGATATTCTAATATAATTTGCAGACATATCTAAGACTGAGTGTAAATTTTTAAGTCTTTTCATCTTAAAAATACATCTCCTTCCCAGATGTATTACAAACCCCAAATTAAAGACATCTTCCTTTTCTTTTATATTCTTAAGAAAGCTCATTCTATAGTTCTGTAAGCATTAATGTTGCTAACATAACTGCCGAATCAATGCCACTCCACTCCTTCTTTCTAGAAGTGGGGTCCTTTCCTCAAGAAAAAGTGCTATGAGCCTATGTTCTCCTTCCTGATGCCCGAGCCCACTCACTGGTCATCGGTCTCCATGGTGCCACCCCGTCGAGCCTCGCCCTGGATGGATTCCATGGCTGTAGAATAGAGAGCCTTTTGGGGGGCTGGTCTGCGAGTGTCAACCAAGTACTGGGTTTCACTGCTTAGGACCTCTCGTTGTGCATGATCTATGTTGTGGATTGACATCAAGAGGCTATAGTCCATTATCTTGAAGCTCTGCAGTACCTAATGGAAGGAAAAAAACATGATCTGAGCCTTGGAGGAATATAAGGATATTTTTCAGGATCTGACAGCTTTCATGATCTAATTATTACTGATGGTAACCTCCAGGGCTAATCACAGGATTATCTTTTGCTCCTCCTACTTCTTGGAGAAGAGTATGTTAACCTTCTTTCATCAGTACTTACATCCCCTTAGCTGGCTCTCATTTGAGTAAATACAAGTTATTTTTTCATGTCCCACTGCCTAGCCCAGTGGTCACCAACCTTTTTGGTACCAGGGACTGATTTTATGGAAGACAATTTTTCCAGGGACTCGGGGGAGGATGCAGGGTGTGTGTGTGTGGGGGGGGGTGTTGGCAGAGCTCTGCAGCCTGGTCCCTAACAGGCCGTGCACTGGTACTAGGGTTTGGGGACCACAGGCCTAGCCGATAAGACCTTCTTTGTTCTTTTCATGAAAAGAACACTACATTCTCAAGCGAACAAGGAGGGTCAGGTAAAAGTATACTTTGTGACACAGTAGATCTGTTGCAGGATCTGATATGACCAGCTCCAATTTAGTTCAACATTTATTGAATACTCACCATGTGTAGGCACTGTGCCTGCTTATAAGGATATAAAGATACTTGAGAAAGAGTTTCTGTCCTCGAGGATATTATAAATTTAGAAAGTGATACAAATGCAAAATAAATGCAGTATAGTCTAATATGTACAATAGTAGAACTGTTTACATGATAGAGGGGTACAGAAGAGGTCAAGAAATGATATCTGAGACAATGATGTGATATGTCACATTAAGGAGCAGGGACTACACATCCTATTGTTCTCAACCCTTTCTGCACCCCAGAATAAGGTGGCCAAGAGTATACTCCTATCAGTTCCAGTAGCTCATTTTGGCAGTGCAGCTCAACCAAGTACTTCTTGGTACGTGGTGGAATAAGGGATGAAGAGAGCCTGGCATTGACTCTCGGGTGCAGTATGAAAAACCTATGGCCCCAGTGGTTGAAAAAGTCTCCAATCCTTTCAATCAAAGGAGACAAACTCAAATAGGCATTATCCTAAAAAGAGATGCAGAGTGAGCAAACAAGGTTAAAGATGGATAACATTATGCACTAAGTAGAGGAAGATAATCCCACAAAAGCAGTTTGGATTAAAAAAAAAGCAGAGATGCAGAAAAACCAGTAGGGAAAGGTGTCACAAAAACCAGAAGAAAATATGTTAAGAAAAGTGGAAATAGTCAACTGTCAAATGCTGCAGAAAATTCAAGAAAGACTGAGAAGTACTCTCTATTTGACATCTAGCTGGTCGTTGGGAAGAGCAGTTCTTTTGAAGTGGTGAGAGCAAAAGCCAGGACACAAAGTTGAGGGAGGAATAAAAGATGAAAAAGAAAAAGGAGAAATTGGCCGGGCGCAGTGGCTCACGCCTGTAGTCCTAGTACTCTGGGAGGCCGAGGCGGGAGGATCGCTCAAGGTCAGGAGTTCAAGATCACCCTGAGCAAGAGCAAGACCCC
>NW_012151840.1:6169867-6176162 GCF_000956105.1 Propithecus coquereli
AAAAGAAAAAAAAAAAAAGAAATGGACAGAAGAGCAATACTGAAGGCCCAGGTGGGGATGGATATCATAAATCTTTAGAAATACCAGTATACATAGTTGTGTGATTTTCTTTAGCACCACTCAGCTTCCAAAATATAAATTTGGATTTGGCAGGCAAGGACCAAAGGAATAATGGTGCTGGTACGAAAATCAGCAGAACATTTGACTACGAGGCACAGGCTAGCTAGAGAAGGAAATAAAGCCCAGTGAGAGGATAAACAGGAATAAAGTAAAAAATGCGAAAGTATGGCAATGAGCTAATTAAAGGTTATTTTAAATAAAGTCTGGGACATATGGAGCTAAGGAACAGAGTCCCATCTCCCACAGACTTAATACCAAAGAATAACCAAGCTGTTTTGGTGATTGAGATTTATGGCATCTGAGAGGGAAATATGACAAACTCACCAAACAGTCACGCTGTAGGGTCTTACAAAGAGCATTATACATGTCAGCATCCAAAAAAAGACCATCAGGGATGTCTTGTAAGAAGTCCAGGTCTTTAAAGGTGGGGAGAGGCTTCTCTCGCTCTTTTTGGGAAGCCCGTCGTTTGTAGGTTGAGCCCTTGAGGTCATATTTGATATGCATTTTGACTGACCGGGGTAAGAGATTGTTCATCACCACAATTCGAATGTTCTTGCCACCTGCCTGCACACAGTACAGTCCATAGAATTTAGGCAACAAAGTCCGAGGGTTCTGGTTGAGGTTCTGAGAGCACAAAAGTAAAAAGTTGTAGGAGAACAAGTTAGCTGTTTTTCAGTGAAACTCAAGGACAAAAGTTGCCACCCATCTTCCCTTTCTCTCCTACGTGGAATTCAGACACAATCTGTCTGCCCATAAACCCAAATCGTATTTGTTTAAAATTTCCTAATGCATCTATTTCAATGATGAGATCACCACCAAGCTGAACTACAGACCCTCTGATACAGTAATCAATCAGCATACTGAACATATGACTGATATATTCCTTCAGAGAGATTTAACAGAAGGCTATATCTTTACTTAGCCCTTGGTATACAGTATATTCTTGGGGGTATTACGGGAGACAAAGAGAGTTCCCTAACTTTTCCAGAACTTCCAAGAGCTATCAGAGTAAGACTGTATAGAGTAGTATCAAGAGAAGTATTCACTTCATTTTCCAAACTAGGAACTGGATTAAAGAACAGAAAACAAAAACATCTTGAATCTTGCCTCTGGGTAGAACAGTCTAAGCCAAATAATATTTAAACTAGAACAGATAAACAAAACCCTTTTTAACCATAGAGAGGCAAAACAGGGTAAAAAGCATAAAAATGAACTACATTCTTAAGACAGAAGCAATGACATTGCTTTGCCCTGCTAAGGTAGCTTCCCCAGCCTTGTCCAGGAGTGAGCAACACATGTAGCCAGTGCTCCTTTCCCCCTTACCATGTAGTATCCTGGAAGCAGCTTCTGTAGAAACTCTGCCTCTTTATGCTGGACCGTCTTAATGATGAATTCATCATCGCTGGACACATAGAAGAGGGAACCACTAGCTCCAGAGCTGCAGAGTTCAATCAGTGGTTCACTGCAGAGGGAGCACTATGGCAAAGAGAGAAAAGAGTAAGAGATCGAGACACACCAGGGCCTGCCCAACAGAGAAACCAATTACAGATGCAATTCTGTGCTGAAGAAAAAATAGAGTTGACGCTGTGGGGAGAGAAGGCCTCTTCTCTTGGAAATATCCCTCTGGCTGGTGTAGTGGCTTACACCTGTAATCCTAGCACTTTGGGTGGCCAAGGCAGGAGAATTGCTTGAGCCCAGGAGTTTGAGACCAGCCTGGGCAATATAGCAAGACCCTATCTCTACAAAAACATAGGAAAAAAAAATAATCCAGTGGTGGTGTACACTTGTAGTCCTGGCTACTCAAGAGGCTGAGGCAGAAGGATCACCTGAGCCCAGGAGTTTGGGTTACTGTGAACTATGATTGTGCCACTGCACTCCAGCTAGGGCAAAAGAGCTAACCCTGTCTCTTAAAAAAAAAAAGGGGGGGGGGGAACAAAATATCTCTTTGATATTGGAGTTTCAGGGTCCTGAGATCCAGAAGCTTACCAAATAATCATCAGGCCGGATGCCAAATAGCTCCCGAAAATAGCGGAAGGCAACAGGCGCATACGTCTTGAAACGAAAGTCATTGTAGTGATGAGCAGGTGTTAGGTTGCTTCCTTCACTGTGAGGTTAAATAGAGAAAGATATAACTTCCCAGTCCTCCCTATCATCTAGGGAGTCTGCCCTAAGAAGACACTCAGAGTCATGGGGGCGGGGTGGGAGTATGGAGTATACATCCCTCCTGAGACAACCGGAGAGCTTAGATGAGTTACTTAGTGGAACAAAGGCATAACATGGAGAACAAGACATGGGCGTAGGGGATCACACTTCCTACTACCCAATGCATTAGGTTGTTTTTTAGGGATCACTCCACAGTCCAGAGGCTCATGGAAGTATCTAGAGCTGCGGTCCCCAACCCCCAGGCTGCGGACCGGTACCGGTTGGTGGCCTGTTAGGGAGAGGGCCACAGAGCTCTGCTGCCCCCAATGCTCCCCACCCCAGTCTGTGGAAAAATTGTCTTCCATGAAACTTAGGAACCCCGGGTGGGGGGGGGCGGGGACGGTGCATAGCAGGAGGTGAGCGACTGGCCAGTGAGTGAAGTTTCGTCTATATTTATAGCTGCTCCCCATCACTGCATCACTGTCTGAGCTCCCCAAATTGCCATCCGTGGAAAAACTGTCTTCCATGAAACCGGTCCCTGGTGCCAAAAAGGTTGGGGACCACGGATCTAGAAGACAGCAGCTGCTCTCCAAACTCTCCAGCACCCATCACCCTGATTAGGACCAGGTTAAGGATTAGTCAGACCTGAACCACAAAAAATGCCCTGGGTTGCTATGAAGAAGCTAGATTTTCCAGGGCATTCCCCTGAACGTTAACCTCGGTACCTGGGGAAAAAGATACTCTCCACTACGTAGAAATCTTGCATGAGAACATCCCGCTCAGGTTTGGTACTCAGGCTCCCCACAGTGTGAGTAATGCCCAACTGGATGGCACCTTTCAAGGCTGATGAGGTTGTCTAAGAAACAGAAAACAAATGAGAGGAAGTTCCTAGTATTAAATCTGATCATAGCAATAAAAACTCAGAATGGAAGAGCTAGAAGGAGCACTTGAAAGCAAATGCCCTTTAGCCTGAACTACTATTCAGACTAAACTGGGACTATCCAGCTTGTCCATTCCTCACGCTTTACTTTGCAATTAGGCCTGGCAAAGACTGCAAGGACAGCAAATACACAGAGTAGCAACAGTGGGACTATCTGAGCCAGCCTCAGCTAGGCAATGTGTTCCTTCCTATCAGCCTGCCTAAACAAAAGTTCTGTATCTCTATTTGGAAGATACATTGTATTGAAAGAATAATCTTAGTTCTCATTCCTAAAATTCCTGCCCCCAGAATGTATCTGGGGCCCTCCAAACATTTATCTCATATAGAATGTAACTACAATCAAATAATATTCTGATTTGACGACCTGGCTACAAAAGCTTCAGTCCTATAAGGTTGTGGTCCCCAACCTGGTACTGGTCTGTGGCCTATTGGGGACCAGGCTGCAGAGTTCCACTATAGGCACCACCACCCCTCCCTTGACTTCCATGGAGAAATTGTCTTCCATGAAACCTGTCCCTGGTGCCAAAAAGGTTGGAGATCGCTGCTCTAAGGAAGGGTCTGACTAGTGTCTCAAGGACAACAGAGTGGCAAAAAGAACTGCTAATTGAAGAAGAAAGCATGAAAGATTCAAATTATTTATGAAAGAAGGATTTAGAATTATCATAATATGGTCAAAATACAAATACTAGAGCCCTACTCTTATAATCTAGGATTCTAATCCCACAGGAAAATATCACCTCATTTAGATTTGTGCTGTCCAATACAGTAGCCACTAGTCACACATGACTATTTAAACTTAAGTTAATTAAAATGAAATAAAAACCACGTCCTTGGTCTTAGTAGCCACAGTTCAAATGTGGCTAGTGGCTAGCATATTGGATAGCACAGACATAGCATATTTCACTATAGAAACTTCCATTGGATAGCTTTGCTCTAAATTATCTCCCTTATCCCCAACTCCCACCAGACATTACTCATATTTCTACTTAGTCCTCAGTGGGCATTAAAAATTATAATAAGTATTTAAAGTGTTTGCCTCCCCAGTTAGACTATAAACTCATCTTTTTATCTCAATCTTCAACACATAAAAAGAGCTCAATAAATGTCTCTTGAATTGATGTGGGCCTCGCAAGCCATTTTGAGGATAGTGAGGTCCACAAAAATGTGAGTTAGTCCACCTCTGCTACTTGGGACGATGAAATAAAGTCAGAGAACAGACACAAAATTTACATGGGCCAGAAACAGGACTCCAAGAAATTTTTATGATCTATATCTGATAAAGTACAGATGCTAAATGGGAGGTTGAACACTGTTCCTTGGGAAGCCTAAACATCTCCAAATTAGTCCAGAACTGTAGAACTGGGATGACCCCAGGATCCAGGATGCTTCTTTCCTGTTTCCCCTTCACTAGTTCAATTTCCTCTTCTTGGCTATCACTACTACCTTTCCCATCCATTTGATACCTAGTGCTCAAAAAAGCAGGTTTTCAAGGCACTATTCACCAGTTGAAATGACAATCTTAAATTAAAAAAAGGAAGGAAGGGAAAGGAAAAGAGAAGAGAAAGAAAAAAATACATTTGACCTGCTGCCTATATCGCCAGGCTGGAATCTGGCCTTCAATTCATGTATATCCAGCAATGGAAGAAAGACAGAAAGACTTCAAGATACACGGTTCCCTGTGGCAAGGTAAGAATGGCCTTCGGGGCCTATTTACATGTTTATACTTAACAGGAAAACCCAGTTTCTTTGGCTCAGTGAAATAGCAAATGAGACCGGATTTGTTCACCAAAAACATTCTCATTTAAACACAAATATACAAACGGGAGACAATTCACCCTTTGTGAAATAAATTCTAAAGTCCAAGTTGTATGATGTACAAAGACTCAGAATATCAAGAAATGGGATAGGATGTGGAGAGTAATATCAAAGGGACAGTGCTGAGGTTCCTGAAGTAAAATGAGAAGTTTCCATCCAGACACACCTTTTTATATGTTGTCTCTCCTGAGGAATCAACACTCCGGTGGCCTATTTTCTTGATGGGCATGCCAGAGGTATAAGGCACCTAGAAGAAGAAGAGTAAAGATTACTATGATTCCCATGCAATACACCAAATAGCTACCATGATGGTATGACAAAACAAAATAAACCAAAACATTCAATATGCCCTTTCTAGATCCAGAACATTTTATAAAACCTTCAGAAGACCCACCCCATGCAAACACATAGCTATAATGTTGCTTCCCAATGAATTAACTACCTAAAACACCACAGAAGAAAACTCCAACGGACATACATTTCACCTTTGATCCTCAGAAAAATGAGAGAGAAAATAAAAATAATTAACATCTAGTTGTTAGGAAGATATGCTGCATTAAAGAAAAGTAGAGGCTATGCATGGTGGCTCACATTTGTAATCCTGGCACTTTGAGAGGCAGAGGTGGGAAGACTGCTTGAGCCCAGGAGTTCAAGACTGGCCTGTGCAATAGTGAGACCTTGTCTCTACAAAAAATTTAAAAATTAGCCAGATGTGGTGGCGTATGCCTGTAGTACCAGCTACTCAAGAGTCTGAGGCAGGAGGATGGCTTGAGCCCAGGAGTCTGGTGCTGCAGTAAGCTATGATGATGCCACTGCACTCTAGCCTGGGCAACAGAGAGCCCATGTCTCAAATATCAAATGAACAAAAAGAAAAGTAGAAACAGGTAAAGTAGGGACTAGCAAACACAGAAAAAAGGACAAACCCCCCAGTTTACAAAAGCAAGATGGGTTAGAAGTGAGGTTCCACAGACCTGTTCTTTTTTTTACCAGCTTCCTTGCAGAAATTACTATCCCTCTAATCCTCAACCCAACCTCAATGCTATTTGCTCAAACTGAATTCACTAGCAGAAATGATTTAGCCACTGGCAAATCCAACTAGTTCTATATCCCAGGAATTAAAAAAGGCTGAGGCAATAAGATGGCTTCTCTGAGATAAGGACCTCAGTTTCTTTTTTTTTTTTTCTTTTTTTGAGACAGAGTCTCACTCTGTTGCCTGGGCTGGAGTGCCGTGGTGTCAGCCTAGCTCACAGCAACCTCAAACTCCTGGGCTCAAGCGAT
>NW_012151840.1:6176212-6177167 GCF_000956105.1 Propithecus coquereli
GTAGTCCCAGCTACTTGGGAGGTTGAGGCAGGAGGATCACTTGAGCCCAGGAGTTTGAGGTTGCTGTGAGCTAGGCTGACGACACAGCACTCTAGCCAGGGCAATAGAGCCAGACTCTGTCTCAAAGAAAAAAAAAAGAAAAAGGAGAAATGGAACCATCGATTAGTCAAAGGCATTGAAAAAAATCCTCCTAAACTTAAGATATAAAGGATAAGCTTGCTTATATGTGGAAAGAAAAGAGCCAGGAGGGACTAAAGCTAGAGGAGGGAAAGGAAGCAAGTGGTGAATGAGGTCCTAAAGAATCAGGAGGAAATGGATCTAGAACAGAAAAAGGACTGACTTGAAATAAACTACCAAGTTGAGAAGAAAGGAGATTAAGGATTTTTAAGTGTAGATACATTTATAAATTGGTGATGAGGGTAGCATAAAGGGATTGAACAGGATACAAAGTTAAGGCAGTTTGTTGAGAAACAAAGGGGGGGGAATGGGAGTTAGAAATGGTTTTAAGATTCCAGGAGAGATTTTGGAATAAAAACAAAAAGAAAAAAAAGAAAGAAAGAAAAAAGAAAGAAATGGTTTTAAGAGAGTGTCAAACATCTGAAATCCCTGTTGAGAGCAATAAGAAATGGACAGAAGGCTCACGCCTGTAATCCTAGCACTCTGGGAGGCCGAGGCGGGTGGATCACTCAACGTCAGCAGTTCAAGACCAGTCTGAGCAAGAGCGAGACCCTGTCTCTACTAAAAAAATAGAAAGAAATTATTTGGACCACTAAAAACCTATATAGAGAAAAAATTAGCCGGGCATGGTGGCGCATGTCTATAGTCCCAGCTACTCGGGAGGCTGAGGCAGTAGGATTGCTCGAGCCCAGAAGTTTGAGGTTGCTGTGAGCTAGGCTGACGCCACAGCACTCTACTCCAGGCAACAGAGTGGGACTCTGTCTCAAAGGAAAAAAAA
>NW_012151840.1:6186972-6197123 GCF_000956105.1 Propithecus coquereli
TATTTTTAGCTGTCCAATTAATTTCTTTCTATTTTTGGTAGAGACGAGGTCTCGCTCTTCCTCAGGCTGGCCTCGAACTCCTGAGCTCAAAGGATCCACCCGCCTCGGCCTCCCAGAGTGCTAGGATTACAGGCGTGAGCCACCGCGCCCGGCCCGGACCTCAGTTTCTTGAAGAGATTTTTGAGAACACGATGTAACATTGTTTTCAACCCACACGACAGCCCCTGAAATAAGACAGGAGCAAGACCAGTAAAGCAGAGTCTAGAAGGCTATTCCCAAAAGCTAAGATGTCAGCACAACAGACATGAAGGTACTCTTCATTAATGTCCATACACATTAAGTTAATAAGCCAGAAGGCAAAAAGACTATTAGAAATAGGATGTCATAATCTTAAAACTAGATATTTGAGTTCTATTATTCTTGCCAAGGCCCTTAGTATCAGAAAATTCTCAGTACATCACCTGACAGATCTTAGAAGATGTTCTGAGAGAACAGCCTGAAGTTCCAGGCCAAAAGGGCCAGCATTCTGAGGCCCTTGCCACAAAACCCAGGAAAGATTTAAGAAGTGAGAAAGATTAGGAAATACTCCATGGGAAGAAAGTTAAACAAGCTTAAGATATTCTGAGCACAAAAGAGAAACTTGGGAAATTATGGCGACTAGGAGGCAGTAACAGCAAATCAAAAGAGAGTGAGCTTTGGTGTCGGACTGCCTGGTTTTAATCCCAGCTTTATTAATCCCACTTATTAACTGTATAACCTTCACTTTTTTCACCTGTAAAACATGGATAACAACAGTACTTAATTCACTGGAGTTGTTAGCAGGATTAAATAGGAATACCTATCTATAAAGCGCACTTAGGGGCAGTATTTACTCTTTGGTACACATTGCCTTTGATACATTAAAAATGCTCAATAAATGTGAGATATTGTTAATATTCATAATAAACTACAACAAAAGTAGAGCTGTATTAATTTCTAGCCTACCAAAGAGATGTAAGTATCTTGTCCATCTACTAAGACCTAAGTAGGAAAAAAATAAAGATGTTATAAATAGGTATCCTTCTATCCCAGATTAAAGTTTTAGTAACCATTGTATCAATATGAAACTCACCTCAGATGCCATGGGTCTCTTAATTCCAGATGCTGCTAAAATAAATAAATAAAATACAATCATAAGCATGTACACACATACCCACATGCACAATCTCTAGCAAACACAATGAAAAAAATCAGGGTATGAGTCAAACTAAACATGAGCATAAATTCCTGCCTCTTGTGATACCAGATCCTTACCAGATAGTGATTTTAAATGTTCCTCCTACTCCTCCATACTCACAGAGGCCTTATGTATATTCCATTCTTGTTTTAGCCCCTTTTCTTACTCAAGTTTTCATATTTTCTCTGGGAAATACAACTATTCTTTTTTTTTTGAGACATAGTCTCACTCTGTTGCCCCAGGTAGAGTACAGTGGTGTCATCATGGTTCACTGCAACCTCAAACTCCTAGGCTCAAGTGATCCTCTTGCCTTAGCCCCTGAGTAGCTGCAACTACAGGTGTGTGCCACCATGCCCAGCTAATTTTTCTATTTTTAATAGAGACAGGGTCTTGGTCTTGCTCCAGCTGGTCTTGAACTCCTGAGCTCAAGCAATCCACCTGCCTTAGCCTCCCAGAATGCTAGGATTACAGGCGTGAGCCACCACATCCGGCCAATATAACTATTCTTAATACAATTAACCATCAGAGTCAGAGGCGCTCATTGATACCATGGTTGAAGGGCGGGGGCAGGCACACTGGCTCACAACTATAATCCCAGCACTCTGAGAGGCCAAGGTGGGAGTATCCCCTGAGCTCAGGAGTTCAAGATCAGCCTGAGCAAGAGTGAGACCCTGTCTCTACTAGAAAAAAGAAAAAAGTAGCCACGCATGGTGGTGCACACCTGTAGTCCCAGCTACTAGGGAGGCTGAGGCAGAAGGACTGCTTGAGCCCAGGAGTTTGAGGTTGCAGTGAACTATGGTCATGCCACTGCACTCTAGCTGGGGTGTTAGAGCGAGACTCTTATCTCCAAAAAAAAAAAAAAAGAAAACAGAAAGGGCATGAGAGATACCCAAGACTCACTGGAGACACTAGGGCTTGACTGATAATTTTTTCTTTTAGAGCTAAAAGGGTAAAAACTTTTAGAGCATATCCATGGCATTTTACTCCTGTATTAATTATTTCAGAAGAAAAAGTTGGTCTATGGAACTGAAGAGCTAAGGATAAGAAAATGCATTGTCAAAAAATAATGGAAAAGTATGCAGTGCAGGAAGAAGCTGATTCTGCATTCCTACATCCCAGTCTTGACTTCTGCTGTAAACTTGACAGGAATTTGTTGGCATTTAAAGTTTACTTGTTTTTCAGTACAGATGTATAAAATATGTCTGTGGCTAAATCTCACAATTATTATTTATGACTTTTATCCACTTAAATTTAGGAAAGACTTCAAGAATAAGTATGTTTAGGCTGGGCATGGTGGTTCATGTGTGTAATCATAGCACTTTGGGAAGCCAAAGTGGGAGGATCACTTAAAGGCAGGAGTTCAAGACTAGCCTGAGTAACACATCAAGACCCCATCTCTACAAAAAATAGGAAAATTAGCTGGATGTGGTGCATGCCTGTAGTTCCAGCTACTCAGGAGGCTGAAACAGGAGGATCATTTGAGTCTAGGAGTTTGAGGTTGCAGTAAGCTATGATGATACCACTGCACTCATGCCCAGGCAACAGAGCAAGAAGACCTAATCTAAAAAAAATAAAATAAAATAACGATATATATATATAAATAAAATAAATATGAAGTATGTTTAGAAAGTGACTAAATTATCATATCTATAGAAAATCTACTCTGAAAGGTTAAATCAACTTTTAAGGGTTTGCAATCCCATAACCCTCACTCATGATCACATTAGAAACACATGATCACATTATCAACTCAGACATTCTTGCCCTCATATTGGAGAATATTGGCCTTTATCTTGAAAGACTACTGAAATATCACTTTGACCTAGTTAAAAAGAATTCGAAGTAATAAAGATTAGCTACAGTAAAGAAAATTAAAAAGAAGAGTCCAAACGGAATGGATCTTCAACAATATAAGTTAGTATCTGAGTAGGAAGATGCCAGTCCACGTGTATGGATTAATTAATGGTGAGGCAGCAATAGAGACACACAGGATTAAGATCAGGTAAAGCTCTAATTATGATTAAAACAAAAATGATCAAGTGCCCCCCGAATTTCAGAATACACAATAGTTGGGCTCATAGACTGTGACAGCTCTTAGCAGTAGAAAGCACTATGTGTCTATGGCACCAATCAGCAGAGCAGCAAAATTTCCTTCCTCATAGGCAGGGTAGCAAAAAATGGGTAAGATGGATTTTTATTTCTCTGCTCAAAAAAGGAGGCATGAGCAATGTCACATAGCTGTTAGGAAGATGTGCTGCAGAAAATAATAGCCAGAAAACTGGAAGAACAGACCAATTTTCACTGATGCTTCTCTCCAGCAGAGCCCAATAATCTACACCTTTTCTAGGATGATTCCTCTTCAATCAGTTCAACTTTAGCTGGGTGAATGACTAAGTATAATAAATTACAACTGACACCTTAAATTAAAGCTTTCAAGGAACAATAAGCCAGGACAACTCAAATTTATGGTTAAAACTGCTGATAACTTACTGCAGAATTTAAGGTTGTTCACCAACAAAAAGTCAAACCTCTTACATCTTACAATCTTTTAGGCTGATAGTCAAAACGCTGAGCTATTTAAAAATCAGAAGACCTGGTCCACCTGTTACAGCAGGCAAATTGTTTCCTGTATTTAACTAAAAGGAAGAGGAATCTATATTAGAAGGCTTATGTAAAGATTAAATGAGATAAACTAAATCAAAATACTTTATAGAATGTAAAGTAACTAGACAAATATGTTGTTACATGTTATTTTAATGCAATAGCAAAGTTGGGCCCACAGCAAGGGTTAATGTTCAATTACCTAAACCTTCATGAAATTCTAATTAGCATCTCAAAGTACCTGGCTCCTGCCAAACCCCTCAGCTGTGCTGTCCTGTCCCCTAACATACCCATGTGCATGTGCATACTCATGCCCATAGAATAAGTGATTCTCAATGAGGAAATCTGTATGCTTTCAGTTGAAGAAGCAAACACTGGTTCTAGACTCTGGTCAATGCTTGTCCTAATCCCTCCTCTTTTACCCCAGAGGAAAGGGTTTGGAGGGGACTTGGCAGAACCAAGAAGAGCCAGCATCCAGTCCTACTCTGGCAGTTAATCAACTAGAAAATAAGCTCCTCTGTATGCAAAAAGTCACTGGACCAAAGTTTAACAATGGAGAAAAAAGCAGATAAGTGATTTCAAGGCAAAGAGTGGGTTTGAGTCTTTCTTACCTCTCTAAAAAGTTCTACTTTGCTACCTTTCCTAGTTTTATCACACAAACATGCAGCTTTAGGGCTGCTACACTCTTACAAAGAACCTCGAATGAGGATGGAAAGACTTCATTCAGTGGAATTTTGGAGCCAACTGCTTAGATATCTGCAAGTGCAAAATTAATTACAAGAGCACACATAGCTGAAGCAGAAAAAAAAAAAAAGATACTGGGGTCTAAGTAATAACACTCAGACCAAGTGACACAGGGAAGAAGAGAATCAGGACACAAGACTTACTTTCTTCTTTGCCTGAAGTTTTGTCTCTAGGGCATGGCACAAATGAGATATCTAACCTACCAAAGAATGGAAGAGAACAGAAAAATGCCTAGAGAATTTTACCAATGTTGGTGAAACACTCAGCTTGGTCCAGAAACCCAATGAAGAGCAGAGAGACAGTACAAAGAACCAGATACCATCTGCTGAGGCTTGACCATTTGGCCCAAGGCTCTGCCAATGATAACTCATCTATTGAGGAAGCCCTTAAAACTGCAGTCACCAGCACTGCACCTGTTTCACCTCATAACCAAACCTTCTCTTCTATCAGGAGAAGAGGAGGAGGGGGAGGGGGAGGAGGAAAAGAAGTGGGAATGAGAAGAGGGAGAGAGGAGGAGGAGGAGGAGGAGGAGGAAAAGAAGTGAGAATGAGAAGAAGAGGGAGAGAGGAGAAGGAGTAAGACAAGTGAAAGAAAAAACACAAGAAAACCAAGGTATAAATAAGATCATAAAATTTTTTTTCTTTTTTGAGACAGAATCTCACTCTGTTGCCCTGGCTACAGTTCCATGGCATCAGCCTAGCTCACGGCAACCTCAAACTCCTGGGCTCAAGCGATTCTCCTGCCTCAGCCTCCCAAGTAGCTAGGACTATAAGTGTGTGCACCATGCCCAGCTAATTTTTTCTATTTTTAGTAGGGACGGGGTCTCGCTCTTGCTCAGGCTGGTCTCAAACTCCCGACCTCAAGCGATCCTCTTGCCTCAGCCTCCCAGAGTACTAGGATTGATTATAGGTGTGAGCCACTGCACCCAGCCTAAGGTCAGAATATCGTTCAAAAAATTTTTCTAGCATCTCTGTGAAAAATACTGTAGGTATATATTATTATTTTGTAATCCAAATCTATGATCCACGAATGTCATTATCTTTTCAGGTGGGGAAACTGAGCCATAGGGCAGTTTCAACATTAAAATTTACTTTTCCTAGTTGGGCGCAGTGGCTCATGCCTGTAATCCTAGCACTCTGGGAGGCCGAGGTGGGTGGATCGCTCAAAGTCAGGAGTTCGAGACCAGCCTGAGCAAGAGCGAGACCCCATCTCTACTAAAAATAGAAAAATTAGCCGGGCATGGTGGCGCATGCCTGTAGTCCCAGCTACTCGGGAGGCTGAGGCAGGAGGATCGCTTGAGCCCAGGAGTCTGAGGTTGCTGTGAGCTAGGCTGACGCCATGGCACTCTAGCCCAGGCAACAGAGCCAGACTCTGTCTCAAAAAAAAAAAAAATTTACTCTTCCTTAGGAGAAAAGTCTTCCGTGGATTTTGAGATCTGTCTTTCCCCATCTAAGCCAAAACTCTGAAGGATCATTATTCAAATGTCTATATTATTAGTCCACACTTGGAAATGTGGCATGTACCACCTGAGAGCCTGTTACTCAAGGTTAGGTATACAGGCTGATAGCTTGGCTATCAATGCTACAGAGAAGGTCCTAGGCCAGCTTCTCCTCGCTGGCTCAATTTGAATGCATTTCAGCCCCAGTTCAATGCCGAATTATTTCTGCTTTTTCCTCCATCACTACTATACTCTCCTATTTCTCCTTAATGCTGACTATAACACTAAACGGCAATGCTGACAGATTTTTAGAAAGGTTGTTTCTCTCCCATGACCAAACAACTTATATTTGCAAAACACTTTGAAAGCTTACAAATATATCTCATTTGGCCCTCAAAACAAGACTACTGGGAGTGGGAACTATTTTAATCAAGGACTTAAGAGAGACATATCCACCAAATATAATGTGTGAAACTTGTTTGGATGCCTGATTAGAGAGGGGGAAAAAACCTGTAAAAAGACATTTCAGAAAAAAGAGCCTCCAGAGGAGAAATTAAATAATTATTTTGGAGATGTAACAATACTACTGCGGTTATGTTACACTCCCTCACCCCTACTACTTATCTGTAGAAATACATTCTGCAGTATTTATGGATGAAATCATATGGAGACTAGGAAAATATTCCAGGGGATAGAGGTAGAGAAATGGGAAAAGTATAGATGCAACAAGATTGGCAAAAATGTTCCTGTTGAAGCTAGTGATGGGTACATGGAAGTTTATTATATTATTCTACTTTGTGTATACCTGAGAAATTTTACAATAAAAAGTTAAGGAAAAAATACCACAGAAAAAAATAAAGCAAGCTTCTTCATCGGAGCTGGCTTCTTTTTGAAAGATATTCTCAGGCAAAAGTAAGCCGCCACAAGGAAAAAGTTCTGACAATGAAATTATTTTTATATTACACTAACTTCCCAATTTATGTCCATAGAGTTTGTTTCTCCCCTGACTGTGAGATTCCAACTATATTAACAGGCCCTCAGCCAAAAAGCATTCTAGAAAACTAGCTAATGTTGCTTTATTAGAAGCAAAAATAAAGCCACAACAAATAGTCTGTATCAAAAAAAAGTTTCAAATAACTTGTTTTTGAATGGGCCAGTAGATGATACAGAGCCAACCATGGTAATTTAGAGCCCCAGTTCCTCTGCAGTAAAAAGAATGCGAAAGACCTACAAGAGCAAGGGTGTACTCACTTTGGGAAATAATTCTAAAATTCTGGCCAGGGCATGCTCAGTTTAGCTGAACTCTACAGCTGTTAATGAAAGTTGATTTTTAAACAGACCACATTGAGAACTTAGCTCCTTGAGGCACAAATGACGCTACTGCCACTTTTCAAGCTAAAGATCAATAACCATTTATATTATTGATTCACAATTCAGAAAGGGCCTTTGAGATTTTTAGTCTAATCCTGTTTTTTATAAATAAGAGCAGAGAGGAACACAGGTTAGGGGATGTACTCAAAATTGCAAAGCAAAGGCAGTGAGGCAGTGACAGAGTCAGAACTGGAACCCATATTCCTATCCCCAGTTCAACTCTCTTTCTTCTAAATCATTTTTTGTTTTTCATTTCCTGGCCAGTATTGCTGGGACAAGAAAGCACCAAGGGAACTAGAATGCTCTAACAAACCAAATAAATCTTAGATTTACTAATGGACAATATGAACACACATGTTTTTCCCTTGAAGTATCCTTGTCTTTCATTTTCACTGATCAAGGATTAATGTATAGTCCTCCTTCAATTCCTCTCCATGAAAGTAACAGTACTCTGCTTCTATGGCAATAGTTATCAATATCACTGGCAAAAATAGTATTAAAGTACCTTTTATTCTTTTTTTTTGAGACAGAGTCTCACTGTGTCGCCCAGGCTAGAGTGCAGTGGCCTCACTGTAGCTTACCACAATCTCAAATTCCTGGGCTTAAGCGATCCTTCTGTCTCAGCCTCCAAAGTAGCTGGGATTACAGGCGCACGCCACCACACCCCAGCTAGTTTTTCTATCTTTAGTAGAGATGGATGGGTGGATGGGGTCTTGCTCTTGCTCAGGCTGGTCTCAACTCCTGAGCTCAAGCGGATCCTCCCACCTTGGCCTCCCAGAGTACTAAGATTATAGGTCTGAGCTACCACACCCAGCCAACCTTTCATTTCTTTTACTGAGATTATCTTTGTTCTAAATCAGACAATGCCAGTACTCTAGGAGCAGAAACTGTCCTTCAAGTGTGATACTTGAAGGAGCAATTTGGATTTTACAGGTATTATAGTCCTTACTAGTAGTACAAAGTACCTTTTTGCCTTTGTAATAAGCATTAATTTTAATGGGGTAAAGAAAGCTCCATTCATCTCAGACTATTAGTTTTTTGGGGGTGTTATGTAGGACCATGACTTGCTTTAATCAAAAGCATAACGCTTGTGAATACTGAATTTGGAATGGACAAAAAGAACACTTTCCATAAGCAAACCTAAAAGTTTGTTTTGTTTTAGAGACCTTAGAACTGACCACAGAATTAGTTAATCCTTGGCAAAAGTTCACATTAACTTTTAAAATAGTTTCTGAAAGAATGATCAATTATTCCACATACTATGCACTGAGAAGCTCAGAATTTTTTTGCTTTTTTAAGAAGGCCAAGGTCAGAAAGAAGTTTCCTCTGTACTATTCTCTCCTTCACCAAGGACTCCTGGTTCAGACAGTACGCATTCAACAACAAATATTTAATCTGGTTTAAAGTCAAGTTAGTTCAGACACAGGCTTTCAAATTAGTGAGGGGAGCAATAACAGCACAGTGAGTAGGAATGTGGGCTCTGAAATCAGAACACCTAGGTTTGCTATGTTTGAATACTAGATCCAGTATATACTAACTAGGTAACCTTGGACAGGCTGGTTAAAACTTCTCTAAGCCTTGTTTATCCTTACCTATAAAATGTAGAAATAATAACACATACCTCATGGGATTGAGAATTAAATAAGTCATGTACAGACTTAATTTATAGTAAACACTCTATAAATATTAGCAATTATCATCATCATTGTGAATTATGAAACCCCGTCTACAAGATGGGAAGGGTCAGGGGAAATGAGAGGTACAATAGAAAGAGAAAAGGAAAAGATTGAGAGACTAGTTTACTGAAACAAAAGGAAATGAAGTTACAGGAAAATTCTGAGGGAGATAAAAAGTAGTCAATATTCATGTTATACTGTAGAACTGTGAGAATTGTATGTTAAGATAACATCTTTTCTGGACAAGGCAGAGGGATACGGGAACTACAGTCAAATAATGCTTGCAGGACGTCCACAACCTTCTCAGAAGACGACCATGCACTACCACTACAAAAAGACTACAATTGTTATGGGGAAGAGGAGCTGGCTGCTAGTTACTGCGAGGAGCTCATGCTTCTTCAGCACAGATACACATCAGATCTACCTCTCTTACGGTTGACCCCACAGCACAGAAAGTTGAAACCTAATGAGGAAAAACAGAAAGTTATCACTTACTTCTGGGGTTCTATTGGCTTATGGCAAAATAAGCATATTTTTAATAAAAACTCAAAAGTTCGAAATTATGAACTGGACCTGGTACAATCCCTAGCATCATACCGTGAAATGTGAGATGATTTTTTTTGCAATTCTAGACAAATGTCCAAAAAATGACAGAAGGAGAAGCTGTGGCACAAAAATTCCAGGAGTGGTCACAAAACTTGTACCCCGAAATCATTTCACTCCGCAGTGAATTCAGATTGCCAGAATTTTTCAGTTATAAGCTTCCTCTGCAAGCAAGCTTCTACATGTACATATTGTTCAGTGGTCTTCTACACCTTGAGGGCAATTTGGCACTATCTAGCAAAAAGCTTTAAAAATAAATATGTAGGGCTGGGCGTGGTGGCTTATGACTGTAATCCTAGCACTCTGGGAAGCCAAGGCAGGAGGATTGCTTGCGCTCAGGAATTCAAGACCAGCCTGAGCGAGACCCTATCTCTACTAAAAACAGAAAACTTAGCCAGGGAAGATGGCTCGTGCCTGTAGTCCCAGATACTCAGGAAGCTGAGGTAAGAGGATTGCTTTAGCCCAGAAATTTGAGGTTGCAGTGAGCTACAATGACACCACT
>NW_012151840.1:6198016-6201217 GCF_000956105.1 Propithecus coquereli
AAAAAAAAAAAAAAAAAGAATCTCTGGATAGCGAGATTAGGTTAATTTTGTAACATTTCTATTTTTCCTTAACTATATAAACTTTCTATAACTATTTTAATGCATATATAATTTAACAATTAAAAAGGGATAAACAGGGATAGCCTTACTGTCATTCTCTTTGCTTTATAACCCATTTTTCCCAGTAAACCACAACTTAACAGTCCCACACATAAAAATCACCATCGCTTCCTGTACACACATTAACTTAAGCTCATTATAATCATGTTATGCTGTTGCAAAGATAAGCCAGAAGGAAAAATGTGAAAATGCCTAGAATGCTGCTGACAATCCCAAGCTAAAAATATGATTCTCATACTCTCACAGTCTCTTTCTCAAATACATGTTACTTTGAGATGCCTATACAACCTGAAACAAACCTGTATCAGCACATATGATAAAAGGTTCTCTCTAAATAAGGGAACTATATCCCTCAGAATACTAGGTCTCCTATAAAACAGGGATATCCAATTTCAGCATATCTCCTGGATACCAAGACTTGAAAAATCTTAAAGATCTAGTCTGTCTGTTTCTGGAAATGATGTTGGAGAAAGAAAAAAAACTCTAGCCTATAAATTATGAAAATAAGCTGGGAAATCACCAATATTACTAAGATAATTTCGGAACAGCATAACCAGTCAAGTCAAATGCCAAAGTGGTAACAACCCAGTCAATTCTTGCTATAATACAAAGTTGAATCATCACATTGTGTCACAGAAATTTTTTCTGAGTAACTTTGTACTAGTCTTCAGGAAGCATTCCATTTTGGTCCTTGGCCCCACCTAAATTGTGTTTGTGGCGAATAAAGTACTGGAAAAGCTGGTTTCCAGCCACTTGGCAAAACACCACTGTTATTCTCCATAAATTTACTTGCTACTACTGAAGCCACTGGCGACTGAGATTCACTACTGAGAGGAAGGAGAAAATGGAAGGAAGAGAAAAACCATTAATATAATTCTGAGAAGTGTGAAAAAGGTGAACTTCAGAGAAGGGAATGGGCTGGCATTAAAATAAATAATTTAACATATTTCAGAAAATGAATAGCTCTGAAACAAGTTGTTTTTCCCCCCCAGTGTGTGGAACATAACAGAGTTGGCCTTAATAGCAGAGCCTCTCCCTGAGCTTTCAGAGCAGAAGCATTTCCGTAGGATACAAGATGACATCACCTACCAGATGAGAAACTAAGAGGCAGTGTGTGACTGACTTCAATGTTTAAAGTACACATGTAATTTGGGATGCTAGAGGCTGGCTGGATGTGCATTCCTCAGACAACTGGAGTTTTGCCCGAATAGGTCATAGAGAAGCAATTTCAGAAACCCAATTCAATCACCTACCAACACTACTACATAAATATATCAATAATTCCTGCATAGAGCACAAAGAGATAAGCTGGCTGGGTGTGGTGGCTCACACCAGTAATCCTAGTGCTCTGGGAGGGCTGAGGCCGGAGGATGGCTTGAGGTCAAGAGTTCGACAGAGATAAGTAGGCTTTTTGGAAGCAAAATGCTAACTCTTAGTGGATTCTTGGTTGGCAAGACTGACAGCAAGAGATTTTAAAGGGGGAAAAAAAAGCAAAAGTAAAACCTCCTACAACAAAACAAAACAAAAATAATATCAACCCAGTTGTTTGCTGGAATATCTGAAGCAATCTCTCTGGTCCTAGTCAACTTGGAATATTGAAAGCCATTCTAACTATACTCCTGCAGGTGGGAGGCACAATATGTTCTCCAAATGAAAATACTCTGAAATGTCAGCCTGCCTTCTGAGAAGTATTGCTGAAACATAGCTCTAAGCAACAGTATTAAAAAAAAAAAAAAATTGTGCCATCTCTACACTCTCAATAATAACTGAACCAAGCCAATTAGGAAAACCAAGCCACATCTCAGAGAAAAAGTTAAATTTTGTTTCCTAGCAGGTGTCAATTTTTCCTAAAGGATCTTCTAGGAAAAAGTCAGAAAGGCAAGGATGTTCCTAGAAACAAAAGCTGAAAACCAGTTTGGTCTACCATTCCTGGGGTCACCTCAGCTATAACTAACTAAAAGTAGTATAGCAAGGAATGAGCTACAAATTTATTAAGATTCACCTTAATAATATATATCATTTACATATACATCTTTGCCACTAGTAACAATCTCTCTGAACCTCAGCTTCCTAATTTGGAAAATGGGGGGGTTAAATTAAAATACCTCCACATTTCCCTCTAGGAAACTTTTGCTTCTAGTTCTATAAGAGCAAGTTTCATGGTTCTCAGGCCTAAAATATGTATCCTTTGGCACCAAAACTTTGCTTGAAATTAGGAAGAAAATTCAAGTCCTTCCTTAAAAGACCTAGGTCTCTTGAATAGCCAGCCACCCATGGCCAAGAGGCATTTGAGATTTGGGGCAGATTGCTATCTCTCAATTCTATTTCCAAATCTGGCTCTCTATCTTGAAAGCAATGAATTTTGGTGGGTTAGAATGTACATATTTCAGCAGAGAAAGCCTAGTGATATTTAATGATATCATAATGAGTATTAATTGCCCCAAGAATGCACTTATAGGCAATTATTATTTGCCTTATATACTTAACCCCGACCTAAGGAAATCAGAGATAAGGCCAAGTTACTTCCCTGCCATCAGGTCCCTTTTATACAGGTTCTTGTCAATGAGAGCTTGAAGTTTACCATAATTTTTTAACTACACTGTGTAAAGAAAGGCTAATATACTCTAGCTAACTATATATCTTAAACATCCTAAAAAGGGGGAAAAAAAAAAAAAAACCTCTTCCCATTCCCTCCCCACCAACATCACTAATTCTTTGGGATAGTGCTTATTCTCGGTTAATTCCATATTGCTTAGTTAAGTACACAAGGCAAATAAGATATATTGTATTCCCTAGAAGGGACATGCCCTCCTCTTTTTTTGCCTAAGTCTTCCTCAGATCCCAACAACAGAGAGTTTCCAGGAATCAGATGTTTACAAATTAATACATATTAAATACAGCCATTACAAATAAACAGACTGTAATTTCACTGGAGGTAAAAGAAAAATGTCTGGAGACAGAGTTTAACAAGATGGAGGGATTGAGGAGAAAAAAAGTTCAAACAGGAAACAGTAAAAGAATAAAAGTTCAGGCTGGGCACGGTGGCTCACGCCTGTAATCCTAGCACTCTGGGAGGCCGAG
>NW_012151840.1:6202835-6204065 GCF_000956105.1 Propithecus coquereli
AAAAAAAAAAAAAAAAGAAACAGAAACAATGATATTCTGATGTCAGTTTTCTAACAGAATCTACCAAGGAAACAAAAGAAATGAGGGGTAGGGGTGGATCAAAACCCCCCCTGTGGAGAGAGCAAGCAGAAAACTCTCCCTACTTATAAAATATCAACCAAAATGGTATCTGGTGATATTCTGACTACATTACATTGTGTTCTTTCTATCTTTACGTTTCTGAATTTCAGTTTCTCACTCAAATAAAGTGGTCTAAATTGCTTTACTTTCAGTGGAGTGGAAGAACTGGAAAAGAGAGCAGAGCCTACGAATAAATGGCTTACATTGTATATAAAAAACACAAACCAAAAAATCATCAGCAAGAACCCTTATCGTTTTGCTGGTGGGGCTCTGACAGGAAGAACAAAGCCACCAGAATCATGTAGTGACAGGGGCCCTACTATAAAGGTCCCAAGCAAAAATGCTTCAATCCTGCATCCTCTGGGGTTTCCCTCAGCACTTACGGGAGGGGGTTGGGGGGGAGTCAGGTAAGGAGCTTGTAGAGTTACCACCAAATCGTTTGTGTTCCTGATAAAGTCATATAGGTGAGGAGTGACAATTTCAAAAATGTTCTGGTCTGAAGCAGAAGCTACAGTTCATGATTATCTATGGTTCCAAGCTTTTCTCTCCTTGGGGGAGTCACATGTGATTTTATAGCACAGCTCTTATTTCAGGGGAGCAGTGGACACCTTAGCATCTTAACTTTCCTTTCTAACCCCTCCACTAACTTCAAGTCTCCAAAACAGAAACTCTTCACTCTCTTCATGGTGGTAAACAGCTGAATTTCAAGGTCTTGATGGACTAAAGGGAGTTAAACTAGAGATAGGGAAACAGGCTCCCTACTCACTCCTGACAGATGGTTGCACTGTCAACAGAACCTCATCAGGGCTGATTTCATTAAGTGGTGCCACTGTCTAAATAATGATGGGGGAGGATGGAAGGGAACAAATAAACTTCCTTTACACACCAAACAGCTGAGACTAGACAGCAAACTGCATCATCTTTTATTAACTGTAAGAACAAGCACATGATGGTGGCTGCTGTAAGCTGATATTCATTTATAATTGCCTCCCCCAAACCCAAACATGGTAATTCTTCCAGTGGGAAAAGATGTTAAACATTTCTTACAGCTTATGGTTTGCTTTAGCCTCTGTATTTCACTTGTCAGCAGTATAAAAGACTGGCTTGGCC
>NW_012151840.1:6204115-6205390 GCF_000956105.1 Propithecus coquereli
AAAAAAAAAAAAAAAAGAAAAACAGGCTAATAAAATACTTAACAGCTTTCAGTACATAGTTGGGAAAAGGTATTAATCAGAAGAGTTTTTATCAAAACAGAAGAGCCCACAGACATTAAGAAGCAAAACATTGTTTTGATACTCAAAGCTAACTTTAAGTACACATTACCAATTAATATCAGATACCAGATAACCTATAAGGCTAATTATACTTGACACTGACATTGGGCTTGAACAGCCATAGCAGAAATAAATGGTTAATCAGAAACAATGACATTGGCCGGGCGCGGTGGCTCATGCCTGTAATCCTAGCACTCTGGGAGGCCGAGGCGGGTGGATCGCTCAAGGTCAGGAGTTCGAGACCAGCCTGGACAAGAGTGAGACCCCGTCTCTACTAAAATAGAAAGAAATTAATTGGACAGCTAAAAATATATAGAAAAAATTAGCCGGGCATGGTGGCGCATGCCTGTATTCCCAGCTACTCGGCAGGCTGAGGCAGGAGGATCGCTTGAGCCCAGGAGTGTGAGGTTGCTGTGAGCTAGGCTGACGCCACAGCACTCTAGCCAGGGCAACAAAGTGAGACTCTGTCTCAAAAAAAAAAAAAAAAAAAAAGAATAAAAGTTCATAGGAGATATGAACAAAACAGGATGAACACATGTGGACATTAAGTTTCTTTTGGTGGGAAAGGGTGGAGAAGTGAGGTACGATAGGGGAAATGGGCTAGGAAGGGGTTTCCTCTAGGAAACACCATTCGTCCAAACATTCTGTCTTTGAGAATCAGTGATGGACTGGGTTTGGAACATATAAAAACAGAGATTCCCTCGACCTGGCTATCAGGAAACAGCATACTTCCTGAAGTACACTTTTACCCAGTAAAAGGAAGAGAGAAAAAGAAACTGACAACATTGATCTTCTTGCTGCATACTTTATGTCAATTAAAAATACTTCAAAATTCTAGGAGAGAAAATGTCCAGCTTGAAGAATAAAATGACCACCTTCCCTCTCCCCAGTTCTGCTGCTGGCCTTGTGTTATGTCTGTTGTTCACTTCATAGGCTATAGTTTCTATTATATTATCAAAGAAAAACAGGCTGGCCGGGAGCCGTGGCTCACGCCTGTAATCCTAGCACTCTGGGAGGCCGAGGCGGGCGGATTGTTTGAGCTCAGGAGTTCGAGATCAGCCTGAGCAAGAGCGAGACCCCATCTCTACTAAAATTAGAAAGAAATTAATTGGACAGCTAAAAATATATAGAAAAAAATTAGCCGGGCATGGTGGC
>NW_012151840.1:6207155-6220186 GCF_000956105.1 Propithecus coquereli
GAGCCCAGGAGTTTGAGGTTGCTGTCAGCTAGGCTGACGCCATGGCACTCTAGCCAGGGCAACAGAGCCAGATTCTGTCTCAAAAAAAAAAAGAACAATAAATTGGTTTTAGGATGGTTGAAACACACATACACCTTGAATTTCTAGCCTTAGAAGGCTTTTAACAATTTAGGAAATCATAAAACCATCACTTATTCCTGCCAACTTTCTAATTCTCCTAGTATCATCCAGACAGAGAAGACTCTCTCCAATCCAAATAAAACCCTTTCTTAACAGCCTTTTTTGCATCAGAATCAAACATCTTATACTCTTCAAAAACATAGCCTTGAAAGGAAAAATTCTATTAAATTCACTAAGCCCAAACCTAAGTGAACATGAAGACACATACAAAAAAGTCAAACACTCTGGTATCTGCACACAATTCCATATGTTTTTAGGTACATTTATGAACAGAATTTGTCTTAATCCAACTATTTCAATATTTGCCAAAGAAGCAGAGAACTGAGGGTGTGAGAAACAAACGTTAAAAAAAAAAAAAAAAGGAATTCAAAGCCATTTATTTTTACACCTTGACTTCACATACAAACATATGGTCAAGGAACTGCAAAGTCCACTGAAGCCTAATATTTGACTTTCTGGTGAAAACAAAAACATTTATACAATCTGTATTAACTGCTAGCCCTAGATCTGACAAAAACAAAAAACACCTACAAAAATATCAAACAGTTAACATCCAAAAAAGGTATTAGGACCATATGAAATAGGAGTAGAGACAGAAGAGGAACATCTATCAATAAGTAACAAAGAAATATTTCCTTGTTACTCCTAAACCAGTATGTCCGGCAGGTAATTCTATGAGATAGTGGCTGAATCAGATTTGGAATACAAACACATCTCTTTTAAGATTACCATGGCTTCTAACAGAGCAAACACCTGACTTGAGAAGTCTGCTTAAGGACCACTCACAACCATTCTTCTTCCTGGGTTGGGGAGGGGGAGCAGGTTTCAAATTAAGGAGCTACTGTATTAAAAAACTTGTAACTTCTACTTTATCCTTTTTCACGCTTAGAAAGCACCATGAATTGCTCTGACCCTATAATGTTTTTGCAGAAAAGGCAAAATTAACCTCTCAAGAAACTAAAAATAGATGTACATAAACAAAACTGCAGCTTATGAAGAAGATATTAGTGACTAGGTATTTCCTGAGCTGGAATGTAAAACGTGGAATCCTCTATTTAGCCAATTCAAAATGGTAAGGATGCAATCCCAGGCCTAAGCAAATGTCAAAATCTCAAGTAAAGCATCCAACATCTGGCAGCTTCTCCTATTCACAGTGTAGAGGCAACAGTTACCGTGGGACACCAGAAATTTCTAATGGAAGCTCTAGAACAGTTTCTGACTCATCCGCTCCCCTCCCAACATACACACATTTTCCCTCCTACACACAATCTGTTTCTTTTCTTGTGGGCTTCCTCAGCCCTCCCTCAATCTTCATTAGTTTTTAACTACTTTGAGCTCTATTACCTGGTTCCCTTCTCCAAGTTCCAATCTCCTGATACACCCTAAGCATTCTTCCAGTCCATCTTTTACTATGCAATATTCCCCTACAGCACTTACAGCCAGCCCCCACCTAGCTTTCTTTTACTCAGGCCTAATTCCCAATATCACTTTCCTCAATCTCTACCACAATTCAAGACTCCATTCCATCTTCTTCTCATCTGTTTTCAGAGTCTTTTTTTCCCCCTAGAGACAGGGTCTTGCTCTGTCGCCCAGGCTGGAGTGCAGTGACGCTAGCGCAGCTCATTGTAACCTGGACCTCCTGGAATCAAGCAATCCCCCCATCTCAGCCTCAAAAGTAGCTGGGACTACAGGGGCGCCACCATGTCTGGCTAAGTTTGTTGTTTTTTGTAAAGACGGGGTCTCCCTATGTTGCTCAGCTGGTCTGGAACTCCTGGCCTCAACTGATCCTCGCGCCTCGGCCTCCCCAAAGCGCTGGGATTACAGGCGAGAGCCCCCACGCCTGGCCTGTTTTTAGAGTCTTTTGAGCCTCATTTCCCACATTCTTCAGGATCTCTTCAAAACTTCCCATTCCTTGTCAGAGTTGGGTAGTCCAGAGATGGGAGTCACCAAAGGAGTTAGTTTGAGAAAGTATGTATGTGTGTCAGTGCACGCGCGTCTGGGGAGTGGGGTGCGAGGTGAGAAGGAATGACGCATTAGGGGGAGTCTCTAAGGAAAACGACGGCCTTTAACAACTCCCACTCCCCAATAAAATTCACGACTCCCTAACTCCCCAGGACCGAAAGCATCCCGTAACTCTTCAATACCTTTTAAGTCCCATGGCTTCTCATCAACATTTTAATCCAATTAACCCCCAATCGACTTGGATTCTACCTGCCTCTCACACCAAGTAGTTCCTCTCTACTTATCAGGCCTCCATTTACTTTAGTTTCTCTACTGCCTTCCGTTTCTCTTCTGTTTCCTTCCTACCCCACCTTCAATCTCCATCCCTCCTCCTCAAAGTCCACAACCACGTCTCCTCAAAGATAGCCAACGTTTTCGACATCTCCTCTTTTCTCAGTTAAACTCATCCTTTCCTCAGACTCCCCCTGCCCGTTCAGAAATCGCTGCCATTTGAAAGCCCGCCCCCTGTCCTCCTTACCGGCACCCCCTAGGACATTCCCAGCTACAAGCGCCCTTACAGGTCTCGCTCTTCCTCCCATCACACATTTCTCACCAGCCCCTTGCCCACGCTCCGCCCGGCTTACCTGAAGTCGAGGCACAGGAAGGGACCCCGGGCTCAGATGAAGACCCGACCGCCGACGGCGCAGGGGAGGCCGACGCCATCTTGGCAGCCCCCTCCCCCTCAGCGGCCTGGCTCCCTTTCAATCCGGCTCTTCCTCTTCTCGGAATCGAACCTTCCCCACGTCTTTTCACAGAACCGGCGTTCTGCGGACCACCTCCCCGCCCCCTCAGGGGCCTCCCTCAGACACGTCGAGCCGGCTCCTATAGACCAGCTCAGGGCCGCACCATTCGGCTGGCATGGGGGAAAACGCCCGTCTCGCCCCCCCTCCGAAACTTTAACCGCTCTCTGCAGTAGCTTCTTTCCCCTTTCACAAAGGAGTAAGCTCAAGCCGGCTTCTAGGACCCTGCATCCGGACGAAACCACACCTAAAGGAAAAACGAGGCATAAGAAGTACCGGAGGAGCAACCACCCCCTCCCCCTCCAATCTAGCCACAGCCTGTTTATCGCCCAACCCCTCCGCTCCACTCCGGGTGGCCAAGGAAATTCGGACACTGCGCATGCGCCCGACCGTCTTCTCAGGGTTTCCACCCCTTCAATGGAGGCGGGGGGGGAGAAGCAAAGCCAATCCGGAGGCCGCTGATGGTCACGTGAGGCGGGGGCCTTGAAGCCCTAACGAATCCACCGGTTGAAGATGTGCGCGCTCCAGTCCTGACAGCCTCTACGGTGGCTCGATAGGTTAGCTTCGATTCGGCTCTTTGGAAGGATTGTTGAGAGCTCTGAACTTGGCGTAAGAGGTGGCCGCGCCGGTCTTCTCAAATTCACAGCCCAGGGAAGAACTTCGGACAAAAGGACTGGAGTCAAGTCAGAGATGTTAAGCTGTCGAATATCACCAAACATCATATCCCACCAAGATCTCCTACCAGCCCTTTTCCGATTTTACTGCCATGTTTACTGTTCGGTTTAACGTGCGTGCATGTGTTGCCTTCCTCCTAAAGACATTCGAAATAGATCTATGTTTTGTTTGCCTTAAGCACAATGCTGGGCACAATGACGAAGTTCAGTAAATATTTTATAAATGCATAAATGAAGACCTACCAAAAAGGACCACGGGCTGGGACGCGGTGGCTCACGCCTGTAATCCTATCAGTTTGGGAGGCCCAGGCCTGAGGATTGCTTGAGGCCAGGAGTTCAAGACCAGCCTAAGCAAGAGTGAGATCCTGTCTCTATAAAAAAAAAAAAAGAAAAGAAAAATTAGCCGGGCGTAGTGGCGCTTGCCTGTAGTCCCAGCTAATCCCAGCTATTCGGGAGGCTGAGGTAGGAGGATCACTTGAGCCCAGGAGTTTGAGGTTACAGTGAGCTATGATGTCGCTGCTGCACTCCTGCACTCTGGCCAGGGCACCAGAATGAGATTCTGTCTTTAAAAAAAGCACCACAGAAGGCCATGAGGCCATATCACAACCTTCCCACCATCCAAGCCCTTCTACTGTCAATTATCTGTGCTCCAAGGGGCATGGAGATATGGAGATGCACAGAGAAATTTCTACCATTCTAGTCGTCATACTAATTCTCTTGGGTTTTAATCAAGTACCTTGTAGGTTGTGAATCCTAGTGGAGATCTGAAGACCTGTCTCTGAACAGACTGTAAGCTTCTGGAGAGTAAGGACTATATTAGTTCACTCTTGTTATCTCCAGCTCCTCCCATGACTTTGTGCATAGTAGGGGCTCAATTTGTGGAATGAATAAATAAAGAGGAATGGAAAAAATCCTAGGTTTTGCAACCTCCAAGATGTCATGGTTATCTTCTTTCCAAATATCTGCTCGGTCCTCAGAACGTAGGACCCAAACGTCCATAGACTGTCCCCACATAATTGCCTCAGCCTTCTACCCCTCCCTCATCAAGATCGGAAATAATTGTTTCCCTGCTGCCACCTGCTGGATTATTCATCCTTCTTTGGGCACTGAAGGTAGACAAACTTCAAATGATTAGACTGCCATTTGTAATTCCTCAGCAGTGGAATTGTGTAGTGTTGAAGTATTTTATGATTGCCTGTACCTATACCCCACCCAACTAAAGAGGATAGGAATTAGTGTGGGGCACACTGCTCAGCACCAGATTTGGCTCATAGGTGTTCAAAAAATAAATATTTGTTGAATAAATAAATTATCCTTGTTTCTAGAAAAGGCATTGGGTTGCTACCATTTCCTGAGTTACTTCAGAAAATCAGCTTGTGTTGCTGGGTGCTGTGTTTTGTGCCTGTAATCCAAGCGATTAGGCTGAGGTGAGAGGATTGCTTGAGCCCAGGAGTTGCGGGCTGTAGTGCCCAGTAGGTGTCTGCACTAAGTTTGGCATCAATATAGTGATCTCCTCTGAGGGATGCTGGTGGTGGTGATGGACCAACAGGCTGCTGAGGGAAGGGTGAACTGGCCCAGGTCGGAAACAAAGCAGGTCAAAACTCTTCCTGCTGATCAGTAATGGGATCACACCTGTGAATAAGCACTGCACTCTAGACTGGGCACCATAGCAAAAATCTGTCTATACAGGCCGGGCGCGGTGGTTCACGCCTGTAATCTTAGCACTCTGGGAGGCCGAGGCAGGCGGATTGTTTGAGCTCAGGAGTTCGAAACCAGCCTGAGCAAAAGCGAGACCCCGTCTCTACTAAAAATAGAAAGAAATTAATTGGACAACTAAAAATATATAGAAAAAAAATTAGCTGGGCATGGTGGTGCATTCCTGTAGTCCCAGCTACTCAGGAGGCTGAGGCAGAAGGATTGCTTGAGCCCAGGAGTTTGAGGTTGCTGTGAGCTAGGCTGACACCATGGCACTCTAGCCCGGGCAACGCAGTGAGACTCTGTCTCAAAAAAATTAAAAAAAAAAATCTGTCTATACAAAATTTTTTTTTAAATTATCTGGATGTGGTGGCACATGGCTATAGTCCTAGCTACTGGGAGGCTGAGGTGGGAGGATTTCTTGAGCTCCAGAGGTCAAGGCTACAGTGAGTTATGATTGTGCCACTGCACTCCAGTCCGGGCAACAGAGCAAGACTCTGTCTCTAAATAATAAAAATAATAAAACAAAATAAATTGATTTAATTTAAAAAATTTTAAAAATAAGTCAGCTGGGTCAGAGGTAAAGGTGTTTCTGATTCAAAAATTAGAAATAGACAAATAAATCCCTGAGTGACCAAGACAGTCAAACAGGGGAATCTTCTCTGTGGAAGCTGATCTATGAATTTGATTTCAGCCCTCCTAAAAGAAGAAATCCCTGTTATGTAGCTTCTTCGGGGTGTTTGTTCCTCCTTTGTGTATCAGAAAATGACTACTATTACACCTACTGCCTTGTATTATGTCAGTCTTTTTACCTGTTTGTCTCCCTCTTAAGACTGAACTCCTCAGGGCAAAGATTACAGCTTATCCACTTTTCTATCCCAAGCATCTAGAATAGTGCCTAGCACAGAGGAGATGCCCAATACGTGGCTCTTGAATATGTGAATGGAAGAAGGCAAAATTCAAAAAGTGGAGCTTGGGGTATTTAAGAAGCTGGTGTCTCCTATCTTTTCCCCCTAAACCTTGTCTCTGTCTTCACTCCCGCTCAATCCCTTGGGTGCCCTCTGAGTCATGAAGCCACTCTTCCCCAGTAACATTCCAAGCATAGCAGAACTGGGGTGACGTGGCAGGATGTGGAAGCAGGGGTTGGCTTGGTTCCCCAAAGGAAATGGAAAAGGGAGTTCACCAATACATACTTTCGGGAAGGGAGGCAATCTGGTGACCTCAAAACAGGGCCATGCATACAGACTTGAGTGCATTTGAGCATGCACAAATACCTTTATTAAAGCATCCTTCATGTTTTAGAACAGTACCTAAGGTCATAATGAAGGGGCTGAGGACTAGCAAGAGCAATGCAGAGGCAAGAATAAGAGGATGGGTACCTTACTCATTCAATTAGTCATTCATTCAATCAGTTAACATTATTTAGCCCCAGCTATGTCTCAGGCACTAAGAGAGTTCCTGGTATACACAGAATGAAGATAAAGCCCCTGCCCTCAAAAAGATCACAGACTAATGAGGGGAATAGACACATAAATCATTAGAATAAAATGTAATAGGTGCCATCATAGAGTTTGTATAACGGCTATGGTTTGATAACTATATTTTCAGAATAAAAAATGGGAACAGGATCTTGACAGTACAGCAGACTATTTGGTATTGGAACTATTCCAGAGAATCTAGAAGGCATGATCTCTATGATTATGAGAACTGTGCCTGGAAAGAGAGGAATAGATGTTCGGAAAGACTTCACTGTCCTGGAAAATTAGAATTTTGCCAAATAGACAAGAAAGGAAAGGAATTCTAAGGAGAAGGAAAAGCATGGAGGCATGACAGAGAATTGGGTGTTGGGAGAGTGATGCTGGAACAGAATGATGGGGCCGGCAGGAGGTGAGGCTAGAAAGACAGAGAGAGGCTAAATTATGAAAGATCTTGAATGTCATGTTACTAGTAATCACCTATTAAACGTTTACTATGTGCTTAATAAACACTGTGCTGGCCGGGCGCGGTGGCTCACGCCTGTAATCCCAGCACTCTGGGAGGCCGAGGCGGGAGGATTGCTTGAGTTCAGGAGTTTGAGGTTGCTGTGAGCTAGGCTGACGCCACGGCACTCACTCTAGCCCGGGCAACGAAAGCAAGACTCTGTCTCGAAAAAATAAATAAATAAATAAACACTGTGCCAAGCAGTTTACTAGGATTATATCTCTTAATCTTCTCAACAATCTTAAATAAAAGATAGGTATTATTATTAGTGCCACTGTACGGATGATAAAACTGAGATTCAGAGAAGTAAAGGAACTTGTCCAAGGTAACATAGCTAAAAGACCTTGAGGTTCACGCTCAAATTCAGGTCTGGCTGGCTTTAAGGCTGTGTTCTTTTTTTTTTCAACTTGTTATCTATCTATCTATCTATTTATTTATTTATTTATAGACAAGGTCTCGCTCTGTTGCCTGAGCTAGAGTGCAGTGGCATCAGCATAGCTCACTGCAACCTCAAACTCCTGGGCTCAAGCGATCCTCCAGCCTCAGCCTCCCGAGTAGCTGGCATACACCACCACACCTGGCTAATTTTTTTTTTCTTTGAGACAGGGTCTCAATCTGGCGTCCAGGCTGGTCTGGAACTCCTGGCCTCAAGTGATCCTCCCTGCCTCGTACTCCCAAAGTACTGGGATTACAGGCATGAGCTGCGTGTTCCTGGCTTATTTCACTTAACATAATGTCCTGCAGTTCCATTCATGTTGCAGCAAATGACAGAATTTCATTCTTTTTTATGGCTGAATAGTATCCCATTGTATATATATAACACATTTTTAAATCCATTCATCTGTTAGTGGACACCTAGGTTGATTCCATATCTTGGCTATTGTGAACAGCACTGCAATAAACAGGGGGGTACATACATCTCTTCCATGTTATGATTTCCTTTCCTTTGGATAAATGTCCAAGGCTGTGTTCTTAACCACAGTACTATGCTTTCTGCCTCGAGGATTTGGGACTTTATCCTGTAGATAATGGCAAAAAAATTTTGAGGAGAGGAGTGACAAAGTCTGGGTTTTTAGAAAGGTTCCTACTGGCAGCAGAGTAGAAAACGGACTGGAGAAGAGGGAAAATGACCTCTTCTAAAAGAAAATTTGCTGACTCACAAATTCTGGACTTAGGGCTGCGGGGTCCTCCTGTGACCGAATGGCCTATTCAGCAAGCCAGATGGCCAGGTACCAGGGCAGGAGGCGGGACTGAAGAGTGAAGAAGGCACAAAGGGTGGAACTAGGAGCCCCTCGACACTCTACTGCTTCTGCCTGTGGACGCTCGACTTCCGCCGCTGGCGGCCACCCGCAGGTAGTGGTGTCGAGCGCCGAGCTCCGAGAACAGAGCTGGGTGAGGAGCTGCTGGTGGCGGCGCAGTCTTGGTAGGCGGTATGAGTTTGGCTGGGGGCCGGGCCCCCCGGAAGACCGCTGGGAATCGTCTTTCTGGGCTCCTGGAGGCAGAGGAGGAAGATGAGTTCTACCAGACGACTTATGGGGGTTTCACAGAGGCAAGAGCTGGGCCCAGGAAAAGGGAGGGAAGGAAACGAAGAGGAGTCCTGAAGGGAGAAACCCCGGACAAAGAAGAAGGGGGCGGGGAATGGAGAGGCGCTCTGGAAGCTGATACTGGAGATGGGGTGGGCGAGTCGGGGAGATACAGTGGATTTCCAGGAGGGGGAGCCCTGGATGGGGTTGGAGGGGTTAGGGAAGAAGCTCTCAGAAGGTACCCCAGAGTATGGCAGAAACCTACTGTGTACTTCTCTAGTTGCGTCTCTCTCCGCACTTCTGACGTCTAACATTACGCAGTGCACATGGTAGTCACTCGGTGTACGTATACTCTTTGGCTCACTGGCAGGTTATTCAGCTAAGGTATAGAAAGGAACTGCTCCAGAAGTAGAGGAGCTTAGCCCACTCCTTTTTTTCAGCTTTCAAATTTCAATGTAAATGTTTTCTTAGATAACCCTTCCTTGACTATCCTAAAAAAGTCTCCGTTTATTTCTTTCATAGAACATATTTCAATTTGTAATTAAGATTTGTTTTGATTACTTGTTTATATTTTCCTATTGCAATGTAAAGTCTATAAAGTTAGAGATGATCTGTTTTGTTCAACATTATACGTTCAGCGTCTGGACTGGGCTGGCACTTGCTAAATTTTTGTTGATTGAATTTATCTATTTATTAAATATGTGTTGAGCACCCAGAGCATGCCATCGGTGATAGGTTGTGATTGGTTCTGGGGAAACAGAGAATATTAAAAACACTGCTCTGTCCTTACATGTTCCATACCCCAGTGGGGGAACTGGTTGGGTTAACAGTCAGTTAAAATACTGTGTGATAAGGACTAAAACCAGAGGTAAACATAGGGTGATACATAACACATGTGAATCAGAGTTGTTGGTCGGGAGAAGCATCCCCAGGGGGATGATGCTTAAGCTGAGGGCAGTATGACAAATAGCTCTTGGCTAGATGAAAAGCAGGGGGAGGAAAAAGGATAGGCCATGCAGGGGGTGGGGCAGAGTGTAAAGGCATTGAGATCCTCGTCTGGCACCTGCAAGTCTACTGTTATTCTCCAGAGCATGGAGAATAAAGATTGGTAAGGCTGGAGGGAGTAGGCATAGGCCAGATCTTGTAGGGCCTCATGAGCCAGCCATGTTAAGGAATTTTGCTTTTCATCCAGAAGAAAGAAGAGTCACCAAAGTTCCATGATCAAATTTGTACTTTAGAAAAAATATTCTGTAATGAGAATGGTTTGAAGGGGGCAGTGACGATAGAGAAACATGGACAGGAGGGTTCAAGAGAAATTAAAGAAATAGAAGCCACAGGACTTGATGACTGACTGGGAGTCATTACTTACACAGCCCTAACCAACTAGTTTAAAATAGAACTTTCTCATCCCTCCTCCAAGGCCATTTTCCTATTCTTGTCATTTTACGAGTCGTTATTTAATATGTACCCTTCATGCTTCCAAAAAGGATTTAAGGAGGCTTACAATATAAACAAAAAGTAGAAACAGTAAAAATAGAGACAGATCAGAAGTAATTGTACCAGGAACCTAAGCTAAAATGGTAATAGCAATTGATATTAAATTTAGCTGTGAGCTTCCTGGCAGCCAAACTCTGTATTTCTTTTTTTAGTAAGAAAAAAACATACACATTCTTCAAGAGCGACAACTTATTCAGCATTAAATCCTAGGGAAAATTTATCATTACATCATTATATAAGATGTATATAAAGTAATGGGTTTCATAGATGATATAAAAACATTCTCTTATCTAGTCATGCCTATTAATGACTCTCAATAAAAGCCAAAGCAATGGTAGTAAATCCATAATTTAGCAAAAGCCTTTTGATTGGGCACTAAGCTAATGTGTGGTTGATCTGCTACCCTCTGGTGATATGGCTTAGTACCAGATTAGAGCCAAGAGGATTAATGTGTTCCCAGGCTGTCTTTCACAAACATCAGCTGGGAGGAAATGATGGTCATCAGTGCAAGATTGAACTCTGGCTGGCCTAGAGTGTCAACCATCTGTGTTATTTGCTTGCTTTGACAGCGTGTGTACAAAGATTAGCCTGTTAATTTGCATCGTTGGTTGAAGAGAGAGCCACATGTTTGAGGTGCCACCCAGCCCAGTTGACTCCCTCTCCCCCAAGTGCTTTTTCTGGTTTTCTTTCCAGTGTGACTACCATTCTAGCCCTAACCTGTATCACCTCACAAGTCTAGGCTGTACTTCAGGTTCTTTAGCCTATCCACTTCCAGAGCTTTCTGAAATACCGCTTGTACATACTGTTACCCCTCCTCCAAATCTTCGGTGGCTCTCCATTATACATAGTACCAGTACTCAACTGTTTTTCTGTCCCAACACACCTGAGGAATGACACATTTTTCTCTCAGTAACTTTAGTTTGCCTCAACAATGATTAGTAACTCTGGGACAAGTAAGGAGATGGAGAAGATAGAGAGTCACCGGCCTGCAGGTTAAAATCATAAGTTTATTAGCCTTGCATTTAAGTTTCTCCATAAACCAATGCAACCTTCTTTTCAGATCTTAAGATTCTACAAGGCATCTATGTTGGAAGGAGGCTATGCTGGAGCCAAAGGCAGTCAGCTAAAAAGGAGGCATCTTGCCAGAGATAAACTTACTTTACTTAGGTCTAAATCCTTATTCCATAAATATACTGTACACTTTACTGTTTCTGCACCTTTGTTCTTGCTACTCTATCTGCCTGTGATTCCCCCTTCCCTCTTGGCTGTCTAAATACTACCAGTGTTTTAAACTATGGCTCAAGTCCTCTTTATCCTTTAGAGTCTAAAGCAGGATTCAGCAAACTACAACCTGTGGGCCAAAGCTGGTCCACTGTTTTAATCTGGCCCTTAACAGAAAAAGTTTCCTGACCCCTAACCTAAAGAATGAAAGTCAAGGGTTTAGATCTTCTCATACCACCAGCCCATAGCAAGTATGCCTCTTCCCCTGATCTCCTGTAACATTTTATTGCCATTTGTTACTTTATATATTGTGTTTAAACTTTTTAAGATTGTTTCCTGTCCCCTTCACTAGACTGTGAGCCCTCTAAAGAACAAACCGTATCCTTTTTGTTCCCCAGTACTTAACACAGTATGTCGCAGGTAAAGGGCAATCAGTTAGTGTTGGAAGTGGGTGGTAGTGGTGGTGCTAGAACCAAAGGCCATCAGCTGGAAAGGCGTCTTGCCTGAGGAATATGAAGGGCTGGATTGGGAAGTAGAGTATGGCAGCCCTTATCAGGAAAATGAAGATTCTATCCCTCCTGAGGGGACATGAATGATTCCAATGCCAGCCTTCATCTCCCTGTGTCCTCAGGAATCAGGAGACGACGAGTATCAAGGGGACCAGTCAGACACAGAAGATGAAGTGGACTCTGACTTCGACATCGATGAAGGGGACGAACCATCCAGTGATGGAGAAGCAGAAGAGCCAAGAAGGAAGCGCCGAGTAGTCACCAAAGCCTATAAGGTGCATAGGGAATCCTGGTTTTCTTGGATTTCCTTAATTTCTATTCTTCCTTTCATCAGGTGTCAGTACTCCCCATACCAGTCCCATTTCCTACAATGCTAGTTTTCTCTTATAAAGATGCTCATCTTCTTTCTCCTTATCTTCTATTCCGTGGTGTCTAATTCCAATCTGTCCCTAGGAGCCTCTCAAGAGCTTGAGACCTCGAAAGGTCAGCACCCCAGCTGGTAGCTCTCAGAAGGCCCGAGAAGAGAAGGCACTGCTACCTCTAGAACTACAGGATGATGGCTCTGATAGTGAGTAGGGATGTTGGGGTCAATTGACAAAACTGTAATATGATGATAAGTTAAAGTATTGTATATCAGTGTTAAATGTACTGCTATTGATAACTGTACTATGGTTATGTAAGGAAGATCCTTATTCTTAGGAAATACACCTTGAAGTATTTAGGGGTAAAGGCCATGAAATATGCAACTTTACTCTCAGATCATTCAGCAAAAAAAACCACACAGAATGCAAATGGGGCAAAATGTTAATAGTAGGTGATATGGATAAAAGATACATTGATATTCTTTGTACTGTTCTTGGAACTTTTCTGTAAGTTTGAAACTATTTCCAAATAAATAGATAAATAAGTAAAGTAGCCGGGCGCGGTGGCTCACACCTGTAATCCTAGCACTCTGGGAGGCTGAGGCGGGCGGATTGTTTGAGCTCAGGAGTTCAAAACCAGCCTGAGCAA
>NW_012151840.1:6220291-6225078 GCF_000956105.1 Propithecus coquereli
CCCAGGAGTTTGAGGTTGCTGTGAGCTAGGCTGACGCCATGGCACTCTAGCCCGGGCAGCACAGTGAGACTCTGTCTAAAAAAAAAAAATAATAAAATAAGTAAAGTAAGTGAACATGAATTCAAAAATTTCTTCTCATCTGACTCTCTTCTCAGGTCGGAAGTCCATGCGTCAGTCTACAGCTGAGCATACACGACAGACGTTCCTGCGGGTACAGGAGAGGCAAGGCCAGTCACGGCGGCGCAAGGGGCCCCACTGTGAGCGGCCGCTGACCCAGGAGGAGCTGCTTAGGGAGGCCAAGATCACAGAAGAGCTCAACTTACGTTCACTGGGTCAGTCTGTGGTTTCAGTAAAAGTGGGTAGAGGGGCTGAGGGACCTGAGAAAAACCATGACCTGGATGACCAGAGAACTCGAGAAGTTGAAATTTGGAACCAGGGAATCAGATGAAGGAAATGGGGAGAGTAGGTGATTAGGAACAAAGGCCTAGGCAGTTATGGGGGCTCTGAAGAACAAGCTATACTGAGGTACTTCAGTGTAAAATAAGAATTATGTAGAAATGAGTTCAAATCCTAGTTCTGCTATTCACTTGCTTTAAGACTGAAGCCATGTTACTTAACCTATTTGCATCTTGCTTTCTTTGTTCACAAAATGGGGTGATAATGCCTACTTTAATGATAATCATGAGAATGGAACGTCAGTAGTTCTCTCATGAGATAAATTGCTTGAAAGTAAACATTCTTAAAAATCTTTTCATTTTATGTGCTATTAGGTAGAGAACCGTGTACAGTAATATATTGTGCAAAAACATACACTTCTTTATAAAATGGTGAGAGTCTCAAACCGTAAGAGGTATGTGAGAAATTGAGGGAACAGCAGATTCGCACCTCTATTACGCGCTTTCCGGGGCATACTTTCAGTAAGTGAAATAGCAGGTAGAATCACCTGTATTATTTAGTATGTTATTTTTCTCTTTCTGAATCTGTTTTTCTTTTTTTTTTTACCAAGCATATATAGTTGAACATGCATAAGTCAAATGTGATTTCACTGTGGAGTGGAAGATTATTTACTTGGAGTATCTGGGACCCGACCCATTCCAGTTTAATGATAGTTTTGAAATTTAGATAACTTGGCTCCAAAAGAACACAGTGACTGAGAAAAGATTTAGTTCAGCCCCATCTTCAGGATGTATTCTTGTAATTCTTTTTCCATTATATTGGTGTTAATATAGGACATATAATCGTTTTTTTTTTTTGAAAGTTGGGGAGTGAGGAGGGAGTTCATTTTCCTTTTTTTTTTTGAGACAGAGTCTTACTCTGTTGCCCTGCCCTGGGTAGAGTGCAGTGGCATCATCATAGCTCACTGCAACCTCAAACTCTTGGGCTCAAGTAAGTGATCCTCCTGCCCCAGCCTCCCAGGTAGCTGGGACTATAAGCATGCAACACAATGCCCGTCTAATTTTTCTATTTTCAGTAGAGACAGGGTCTCACTCTTGCTCAGGCTGGTTGCGAACTCCTGAGCTCAAGTAATCCTTCTGCCTTCGGCCTCCCAGAGTGTTAGGATTATAGGTGTGAGACACTGCACCCAGCTAGGGACATAAAATCTTTATCTATATAATAGCAATTCAGTATTTTAAAACAATAGGTATCTGTTAAAACATACACAGTAATGACTGAGAACCATCACAAGCAATGAGGTCACATGTGACTGTAATTACAATCTACATCCTTTGTCCACATTTATTGGTTTAGGCCACTGTAAGGAGGGTGACTCCCAGGCTTCTGATATCAGTAATAGACATAGGAGACCCTGAAGGGGGAGCAGGTCTGGCAGGGGAAAAAATAATAAATTCATTTTTGAGCATGTTGAATTTGAGGAGTCTGTGAGCAATTCATGCAGTGCTGAGAGGTCAGTTAAATATGCAAATCTTGTGTTCCAACAAGAGATCTGGGCTGAAAGTATAAATTTGGAAGTGTTTAGAATATGGATGGTAATTGATGACATGATCAGAGCATGCAGGGAGAAAGCATATAGTGAGAAAACAGAGGCCCAAGAGAGTCCTGCAGACACTATTTTATAAAATGTAATGGTTTCACACAAGAGGAGGAGCTTAGAATAGAACCTGAGGAGTTGCCAGGGAGTTGAAGAAATCCAGGAGAGTTTGTGTTAAAAACATGAAGGAAAGAAAATGTTTCAAAAGAGAGTAACTGCTGGATACTACTGAGACACTGATTAATAGGAGAACTGATCTGGACATTTCCCTGGTCTCAACAACAACAACAAAAATAGGAGAACTGAGAAGTGCTCATTGGTTTTGGTGACATGGAGGTCAGAGATGACCTTATACAGCATTTTTGGGGGACCAAACCATATTAAAGTGGATTGGGGAGGGAAACTTTTTAAGTTTGGCTGTGAAGGGTAGGAGAGGGAATAGAAACTATAGGGCAGTCTAAAATCAAGGTTGAATTGTTTTTATTTTATTGTATCAAAGATGGTAGAAATTGTATCTTCAGTGAGGAACAACTGAGAGAGTTTAGAGATAGAGGAGAAAGAAAGGATATTAATAGTGTAGGTTTTTGGAGAAGTAGGAAGCTGGGGTAGGAGCTAGAGCATGGTGGAGAAATTGGCCTAAGTTAAGAGGGAAGAAGGGAGAAAGGAAGGGTGGCTTACAGTTGGTAGGTATCTAATCCAGAGCAGGACATTGCAGTGATTCTCATCTGATATCTTTTCTCTGTGAAGAAAGCACTATCTGTCAAGCATTGAGGATAGAGTTGGAAGCTTGAGAGTGAGGAGTATTTGAAATAGTTATTGAACCTGCTGAAGATTGGGACCATGAATTTATGTTTGTTCTAGTCTACCTTGTTGTGTAATTTTTCTCCAGTAGGACTCCAGATCTGGGCAAGGGAGTTATTGACGAGAGAATGACTAAAATGATTGTTGAGAAACCTAAGCTCAATTTAAAAAGGAAAATGGCCAGGCTTGGTGGCTCACGCCTATAATCCTAGCACTCTGGGAGGCCGAGGCGGGAGGATCACTTGAGCTCACAAGTTCGAGACCAGCCTGTGCAAGAGTGAGACCCCGTCTCTACAAAAAATAGAAAAACTACCCAGGCATGGTAATGTGTTCCTATAGTCCCAGCTACTTGGAAGGCTGAGGTGGGAGGATCACTTGAGCCCAGGAGTTTGAGGTTGCAGTGAGCTATGATGATGCCACTGCCAGGGCAACAGAGCGAGACTCTGTCTCCAAAAAATTAAAAGACAAAAAGGGAAATGAAGGCTGGAAGGGGCCGATGGATAGAATGAGAATGCCCTAGAGGTACTGAAGAAATAGAACAGAGTAGTGGAGTAAACAGACCTAAAGGATAGGATTTTGTAGTCAGAGCATCATGGGATGTATGATTGTTAATATTTCAGAGGTGGGGAAGTTTCCAGGAATGACATATTCTAGGCTATAGCTCTAGTAGAATGGAATAACTAAAGCGTCATGGACAAGAAGGTTGTTAGATAATGAGGTGGTAAAGAAACCGTGGGGATGGAGTGTTGAAGGGGCTACCTACATGCACTTTGACGTCACCAAGGTGACCTAAAATGATAGGAGTTGGGATGGAGAGAAAAAGTGGATAACACTGCCAAAGTCTTCAGTGAGTGAGGAAGTGACTCTGACTAGGATAGAGAAGTTAATCTAGACTGTTGGCACAGGTCTCAAAAGAGAAGGGAGTTTGCAGGTGGGTGGAAGAGTAGTGATCTGAAAGCTGCGTCATGGGGCTCCATAGGACACAGGCATATCCTGTGTGGGATGTAAGAGAATGAGCAGCCTCCACCAGAGAACTACAGGGTGGAGTGACGGCCTCAGTGAATGACCAGGTTTCCGGTAAGGCAAGTTGTGGAAGGAATGCTGAGTGAAGAGCTCGAGGCTGTAGGTGAGCTGTCTGATTACAGAGCAGGAGTTTGAGAGCGTACAGGGAAGTCTTCAGTAGGACAGGGGTTGGAATGTTGGCTCAAGGGAGAGAAAGCAATATTACCAACCAGAATTCAAGTTCAGGCCAGGCGCGGTGGCTCACGCCTGTAATCCTAGCTCTCTGGGAGGCCGAGGCGGATGGATTGTTTGAGCTCAGGAGTTCGAAACCAGCCTGAGCAAGAGCGAGACCCCATCTCTACTAAAAATAGAAATAAATTAATTGGACAACTAAAAATATGTGGAAAAAAACTAGCCGGGCATAGTGGCGCATGCCTGTAGTCCCAGCTACTCGGGAGGCTGAGGCAGGAGGATCGCTTGAGCCCAGGAGTTTGAGGTTGCTGTGAGCTAGGATGACACCACGGCACTCTAGCCCAGGCAACACAGTGAGACTCTGTCTCAAAAAAAAAAAAAGAATTCAAGTTCAAGAGAAGTCCGATCACTGAAGATGTTTCTAGAGGACTCTTTTATGGTCAGACTTTAGAGGATTGTGTTCACAGTACCCACATTTAAGAAGGACACAGAAATTTAAACTTCCTTCAGAGGAGAGGGATCAGGAATATTTCTGATCTATTTATTCATTAACAAATATTTGTTGAGTGCCTCTAATGTGCAGAATGCTTTATGACCCTGATAATATATGTAGGTAATGTGAGTCACAGTCACTGCCCTTAAGGAGGAGACGTGTGAATTGCCATCAAGCAGTGTCACAGGAACCAGGCAGGTAACATAAAGAGTGCAGCCAGCCAGGAGGATTGTGGTAGACTGAAGAGGTGTGCCTGAAAGGAAGAACAATTACTCAGCTCAGCTAATTGTTGCCCTGTAACAATGCAGA
>NW_012151840.1:6225683-6230575 GCF_000956105.1 Propithecus coquereli
TGGCAAAATTGAGGGAGTGACTCAAAACCATGTTGCGTGAGGAATGGTTCGATGGAGTGGGTGTTGTGATCAGCCTAGAGAAGACTCAGTGGAGATATGGACACTCATTTCAACTATTTAAAGAACTGTCACGTGGAAGCCAGATTAGACTTTTGTCCTTTATGGGTTTAAAAGGTAAAACTGTCTTCAGGAAGTATATTTCAGCTCAAAAGAGGAAAGAACTCTGTAACATTTTAATGTGCCATTTTGGATGGGAGCAAGTTCATAGAACAGTTATAGAGGAGATTCTGGTATCCGGGGAATTAACAAGCTCCTCATCAAAGGGTCCCTTCCAACACTGGGGTATTACTGGTCTGAGTGGGTGAGGGCCCCACTTGAGAAATGAGGAGAAGAGAGGATGTCTAGAGGAGCAAGCAGGAAATTTACAAAGTGGGAGATGGCAGAGGGCCTTAGGGGACTTCCATAGTTGGCTTGGGTAGTTAGTTGGCAGTCACAGCCGGGAAGATAATTGAGAGATCGTGGGATAGAACCATCATGTGGGAAAAGGGGAGACTCTGACCATCCATCCCAGCTTTCCTTCCTTTGACCTTGAAGAGACATATGAGCGGCTGGAGGCTGACAAAAAGAAGCAGGTTCATAAGAAGCGGAAGTGCCCTGGGCCCATAATCACCTATCATTCAGTGACAGTGCCGCTTGTTGGGGAGCCAGGCCCCAAGGAAGAGACTGTTGATATAGAAGGGTAAGTGAATCTTGAGGGGAAAAGAGAATCCGTCATCAGCTCGTGTTCTCTCAGCCCCATCTCACTTGCTTTCCTCACACGGCTCTCCCTAACTCTTAGATTTCTTTCAGATTCCTTCCTCCCTTCAGCTCATTTCTTTCTTAATCTTTTTTCTTTTAGCCTCTTTCTTCAACTCTTTCTTGTTTTTCCTTCTAGCCAACCTTCTTTTTCCCCTATCATTTAGTAGGTTCTCTCGGAACGTTCCCACCACCGTGCCTCCTTTTTCTCTTTCCTCATTTCACTGATTTCTTTCTTTTTCTGTTATCTTCTCTCCTCAGCTTTGTGTTTTTCTCTGTCTTTTGCCCTCAGACTTGATCCTGCTCCCACGGCTTCTGCATTGACTCCCCATGCTGGGACTGGACCCGTCATCCCCCCTGCTCGCTGCTCACGTACCTTCATCACTTTTAGTGATGATGCAACATTTGAGGAATGGTTCCCCCAAGGGCGTCCCCCAAAGGTCCCTGTTCGGGAGGTCTGCCCAGTGACCCATCGTCCAGCCCTATACCGGGACCCTGTTACAGACATACCCTACGCAACTGCTCGAGCCTTCAAGATCATCCGTGAGGCCTACAAGAAGTACATTACTGCCCACGGACTGCCACCCACTGCCTCAGCCCTGGGCCCTGGCCCACCACCTCCTGATCCCCTGCCTGGCTCTGGGCCCCGAGCCTTGCGCCAGAAAATTGTCATCAAATGAAGAGATGTGTAGTCCTCACAAACCTCTTCGGCTCTGATGTGGGGCTCTTGATGTTCCTTCTCTCCTTGCTTCTCCCCTTGTCATCTCTGTTCTTTGCCCAACCCTTTCCTATATTTCTTTCTTCATCTTTTCCCCTAGTTCCCACTGATTTTGTTGTGTTTTTTAATCTAATAAAATAGAAAGATCCCTTTTGTCTGGTGTGCAATGTAGAGTTGGGAACAAGAAGTATTTGTGAATGTGTGAATATATATAGGTCTTTGTATTTACTTGATAACATTTATTATAATCTGTCCTTTTTAAATTATAAAGTATTCATTACTCTAACTAGATTATAAATGCCTTAAAATTAGACACCAAAACAAAATCCTTACATTGACCTTTATATCGCCTTATATTCACTGCTTTGAATATAGCAGACACCAAATAAGTACGGACTGCCTGATTCTAGTAGAACTCCAGTGTCTAGGACTCTGCCTTGTATGAAGAGAAGGGGAGGAGGTGCCATGGCTGTTAATGGCCACTAGAGGCTCTCAGGGCTGGGCAGGGTATGGGGGCTGTGTATATGTGATCTCCCACTACCCCCCACCTGGCCAGAGCTAAAATAATAAAATGCTGAGCTCACTGTTCCCCCACCCTTTCCCCCGGCACTGGGCTCCTCCTGCTGCCGGGACAGTGCTCCAGTAGAACAGACGGACCAACCAACAGGGGGAAGTGAGAAGGGAGGTGGCCACAGGACTGGTAGGTGGGGAAGGCAGGGGGCTTATGAGCAAGAGCCTGGTGGGAGATGGGAGGAGAATGGCTCCTATGGGGAATGATACGGAGTATGTCTCTGTCTCTGTCACTCAGTGTATGTCTCTGCCACTGTCCGTCTGATTCCTTTAACTGTGTATAATTTACATTGTCAATGTAAGTGTCACACACTTTCTAGATCTTTCATATTCAGCATGATGTATATGTGTAGTTCGTATGTATTTTTTATATTGTAAAAGATTGTGCAAGTTTAATCTTCCACTGTTTTTAGAGAAACTTTACCCCATTTAGAAGGCATTTCCCACCCATTGGTCTGGTGTCACCTTCCTACCCAAAGCTAGGGACAAATTATGGGGACTCAGTCCCTTCTCCTGAGGCCTTACCACATTTTCCCCAACCTGGAAGTCCCCTAGCTTCTGTGAGCCTTGCTTTCCCTTAGGATTTAGAATTTTAGCATATAAAGAAAGTGAAATCTTGATCCCCTACAATAAAAGCAGAAATAAGAGTGGGGTAAGAGACTGTCTCTTCCCCCACCCCCAGTTTTTGTTGCTTTCTTTAACCAGTTTAGGGAAAAGGCTGGATTATGGGGAAGAGAGAAGGAATTTCTCTGAAGCTCTCTGTCTCCCCCTCAACCCCTTTCAATAGGAACTAGGCAAGGGGCCAGCTGTGTTGACAGGGCTTCCAGCAGCTGTGCTAGGGCAAGAGACACTGCAGGGTGACGTTATAGGGGAGGGGTACTGCCAGGACTTCTCCGTCATACAGTGAGGAGACAAACCCAGCTAGGATGCCTGGGATCCCCATCCAGAGTGCCTGGAAGCTGGACAAGCAGGAAGAAGGAGACTGGTTCTAACCGTAAACAATCTAACCTTCCCCTGTCCTCCCATCTCCAACTAGATTTCTAACCTCCAAGGTATCCAGTTCAATGTTCTGCCCCCAGCTGGTCTCTGTGTCCCTACTGTGTCCATGTCCAACCACTTTTCCCATGTCCCCCAGGCTCTGTGAGTGCCACACATTGGGGAGGGGGTGGGGGCCATCATGTCATCGTATCAGAAGGAACTGGAGAAATACAGAGACATAGATGAAGATGAGATCCTAAGAACCTTGAGCCCTGAGGAGCTAGAGCAGCTGGACTGCGAGCTACAGGAGATGGACCCTGAGGTAGGGGCTCTAGCACCGAGTACCAGGGGCAGTCCCAGGCATTTGGGAAGGGTATTGGGCTCTGGGTGGCTGAGACCAGGGCTACCTACAGGACCTGGAGTTCCAAGAGGGCCAGGAAAAAGGGGTCTGGAGATGTTTTAGGGAGCCCTCGAAGTACCCCAGGTCAGAGGGAAGGTCTGACTTGCTCCCCAAAACTCATCCCTAAGAACATGCTCCTGCCAGCTGGACTAAGACAACGTGACCAGACAAAGAAGAGCCCAACGGGGCCTCTGGACCGAGAGGCCCTTTTGCAGTACCTGGAACAGCAGGCACTAGAAGTCAAAGAGCGTGATGACTTGGTGCCCTTCACAGGCGAGAAGAAGGGTATGCGGACCCTGACATCCATGCCTCCCAGAACCCAAGTGGCTGTCTCCCACATGTACCCCCTCCAATTTCCCTCTCGGCCTTCCAGCTCCTAGCTGCCCAGGGACTGGAGTGTCTTGACACTTGCATGCCAGCTTGCATTGTTTAGTTCTTGTGAGAGATCAGGAGACTCAAGAGTCCTGAGCTCGTAGAGGACTCAGGCTTTCCAGTGTTCCCTGGGGACCCGGCATTCTACCTCCTGGAGAAGGAAAGGAAGCCAGAGGCCAGGATCTTGGGAGAAATTACCTCTACCTCAACCATCCTTCCTCTCTTCATCAGGGAAACCCTATATTCAGCCCAAGAGGGAAATCCCAGCACAGGAGCAGATCACCCTGGAGCCTGAGCTGGAGGAGGCACTGGCACATGCCACAGATGCTGAAATGTGTGATATTGCAGGTGGGCAGCTGTGGGTAGCTGGAGGGTGGGAGGATTAGGATGTAGGGGCAGGGGGTCCTAGCTATGACATGGGACTAGTGAGGAAGGCCCTGAACCAGGACATAGATTTCTGAGAAAGTCTCAGGCAGTGAGTTTACAGTTTTCTTACTTATTTGGTGTGCAATGTAGAGTTGGGAACAAGAAGTATTTGTGAATGTGTGAATATATATAGGTCTTTGTATTTACTTGATAACATGGGATGGAGAGAAAAAGTGGATAACACTGCCAAAGTCTTCAGTGAGTGAGGAAGTGACTCTGACTAGGATAGAGAAGTTAATCTAGACTGTTGGCACAGGTCTCAAAAGAGAAGGGAGTTTGCAGGTGGGTGGAAGAGTAGTGATCTGAAAGCTGCGTCATGGGGCTCCATAGGACACAGGCATATCCTGTGTGGGATGTAAGAGAATGAGCAGCCTCCACCAGAGAACTACAGGGTGGAGTGACGGCCTCAGTGAATGACCAGGTTTCCGGTAAGGCAAGTTGTGGAAGGAATGCTGAGTGAAGAGCTCGAGGCTGTAGGTGAGCTGTCTGATTACAGAGCAGGAGTTTGAGAGCGTACAGGGAAGTCTTCAGTAGGACAGGGGTTGGAATGTTGGCTCAAGGGAGAGAAAGCAATATTACCAACCAGAATTCAAGTTCAGGCCAGGCGCGGTGGCTCACGCCTGTAATCCTAGC